>NC_070590.1:27853696-28202862 GCF_027409825.1 Scomber japonicus | reverse complement strand
TAATTTGCGAGATTATATTAATCGAGAATAAAACATGAAGCTAATGTCGACGACAAAATAGAGTCAGGAAATCAAACCTAGAGACTATGTGAGCTGTGTCAAAATGAGTTAGAAATATTTCTAGGTTGTGTGGTGTTGCCAAAGTGGGTGGCACAGTCAGAAGGCGTGACAAGAGTCATTTTTATTTATTTATACATCTCAGTACTCCACAGTGTCTGACACACTCCAGCCTGAGCCAATCATAGGAACCAAAATCAGACTGAAACTGAAAGCTATTGACTAATGGCTTTTTATGGATTTTTTTAAATTACCATATGAATGAAATACATACATGGAACCAATTAGTTTAGTTAATTTGTCTTAATTGTTTAAGTTTTGGTGGAGTTTTAGTTCTTTTAGTTTAGTTATTTTTACATTCACTTTTCCTCAGTGAAATGTACTATGTGTATCACTGAGGTCTAACAATGATAGTACTGAATGCATTTCCTTCCTCCTAAAAGATTTCCAAAGCCAAATTTGAATCCAGCATTGTTTACATCTATGTTTACAACCTTACAGTCTTCTTCATCCCAATATTTCTTGGTACATTACAGCCCTCTGTTGGTTAATGGGAATAGCGTTAAACCACATGTATGTACCACTGTGTGATGAGACAAGCAAAACAGGGACTAACAACTATATAGTCAGAAAGCTCTTAGGGTACCTTTAACATTGAATACTTATGCTCAAATTTAAAACATTATCAGACTTATTTTCTACTTGAGCCTCTGTTATTTCACTTTTGTAAAATAGGAATCACTATGAAGGGGTTTTAAAATGTTTGGGAGCCACTGGTTTAGCACTTGATATTATGACATATGTAAGAAGGAAGATAAATGAACTGAAATCAGAGAAGCATTACAGTAGGTTTCCCTAAAATCAGTTTTGTCTGTGAAAAGTTGTCCCACATAAATGAAGGGTTGATTTTTACTTAGTAGCTGTTCTGCAAACTTGAATATACAGCGGGTAAAATAAGTATTGAACATGTCACCATTTTTCTCAGTAAATATATTTCTAAAGGTGCTATTGACATGAACTTTTCACCAGACATCAGTTACAACCTATGCAATCAAACCATAGATGGCCATAAATTAAGTGTGATAATGTGATGGAAAAAGTATTAAACACATGAAGAAAGGATGGTGAAAACAGTCATAGAAAGCTAAAACACCAGCTAAAATCTATCAGTAAGGGAACAGAAAAGACAGCAAGGTGTCACACAAGAAACATCTCATGATGGGTAAAGTCAAAGTAACCTTATTGTTGCAATCATTCTGATGGGATTAATTACAGAAAGATTTCTAAGCTTCTGAATGTTCCAGTGAGCACTGTTGGGTAGATAATCTGGAAGTGGAAAGAACATCATTTCACCTTAAACCAACCACGACCAGGTGCTCCTCGCAGGATTTCTGACAGGAGTGAAAATAATTATCAGAAGAGTTGTCCAAGAGCCAAGGACCATTTGTGGAGACCTTCAGAAAGACCTGGAATTAGCAGGTACAATTGTTTCAAAGAAAACAATAAGTAATGCACTCAACCACCATGGCCTGTATGCACGCTCACCACGCAACACTCAACTGCTGAAGAAAAAGCATTTAGACAAGCCTGTGAAATACTGGGAGAATATAGTCTGGTTAGATGAGACCAAAACTGAACTCTTTGGATGCCAGAATACACACCATGTTTGGAGGTCAAATGGCACTGCACATCACCCCAAAAACACCATACCAACAGTTTGGAGGTGGGAACATCATGGTGTGGGGCTGTTTTTCAGCATACGACACTGGCAAGCTTCATATAATTGAAGGAAGGATGAATGGAAAAATGTACTGAGATATTCTTGATAAATATCTGCCACCATCTACCAGGATGATGAAGATGGAACAAGGGTGGACATTTCAACAAGACAATGACACCAAACACACAGCCAAGGAAACTCTCAATTGGTTTCAGAGAAAGAACATAAAGCTGCTACAATGACTCAGCCAATCACCTTAAAATCTATGGAATGAAGTAAAGATCAGAGTTTATAGAAGAGACCCATGGAACCTTCAAGATTTGAAGACTGTTTGTGTGGAACAATGGGCCACAATCACACCTGAGCAATGCATGAGACTAGTTTCTCCATCAGGAGGCGTCTTGAAGCTGTCATTACCAACAAAGGCTTTAATACGAAGTATTAAATACATTTCACCAAGCGCATTCAATATTTTTTCCCTGTCATTCCATTTTATTACACATAACTTAATTTCTGAACTTATTTATTTTAGTTTCTTTGTATGTGTAGATTACTTGGGTTGCTATTGACATCTGGTGAAAATTTGGTAGCTCCTTAGAAATATATTTACTGAGAAAAATGGTGATGTGTTCAATACTTATTTTACCTGCTGCTACTTTTTTCTAAGACCAATCCCAACATCAGATCATAACGTTTAAGATAATGTAATCAAAGTCACTAATCAGCTCAGTGTCATCGTTCTCTAACCTGATGCTGCCAGATGGTTTGTTACATAGAAACCATCTGAGAAGTCATCCTTGGAAACTGTTTGGAGAAGGGCAGGCACTTCCAAACAGTACTTGGTGGGTGAGTGGATGAACCATCTGTCTATCGCCATCTATCTTACCTCGCGACACAGCTGGACCCACTAGATCACGCCAGAATCCTCATCGGACCAAACCACTGGACACCAGGTGGATTCTGGAGTGATCTTGTATGTTGTGATGTTGCAAACCCAGCTGCCTAACTTCTAAGTGTTTTGTTTGTTGGTTTTATATTTCTATATTGTTTTTTTCTTCCCTTTATGGTTCTGAAAATACATTAATATTTTCAGTCAAGAGTTGTATCCTTCTTCAATGCCACCTTTCAATACAAACAAATAAAAGATGCTGCAGCCTTGAGTGCCTTGAAAAACTGTGATAAGCAGAACAATCTTTCCCTGGAACAGGATGGAGCTGACTACATCAACATTTCGTGTATACTGTGACAACTTGCAGCTATTGTGAGTAATAGCAGAATGATTCTCAAAAGAATTATACATCTTTTGTTGAGTTTAATCTGAAGTGAGTGGTTTGTGTGTATCTACTGTATCAATACAAAAAAGAAAAAAAAAGTTGTATTTTTTGCTACCCTCTCTCACTGAGTTACACATTTACAGTTTTTTTTTTCATCTGGGTTTACTTCAATACTCGCCCACTGTCGTGATTTCTCCCTATTGCAGCACTGGAAACCATTTCAATTAACTGCCATGACACTTCACCCCAGGATAGTGACAGTCATTGGACGCACGGTAAATCAACAACAGAACCGGGAGGATATATCAACCGTCCCTGCTGATACGCCAACACCTAAGACAAGAACAACCACCCAGTCCCTTAAACTAAAGAATGCCCCCCCATCCCCTCTATCCCCCTTAGAACACAACTATTTTTAGCCGTTTCCCCCCACAGTGAAAGCAAAATGCTAATCTTCAGCCAGCATCTCTTTGAAGTATAAGAGGATACTTGAGGTGGATTATTTATGGCCACATAGCTGTAGTCTTAAATCCTGTTAAATCTGCCAAGAAGCCCTCAGTGTAATGTTGGAGGGCTGGTAAATATAAAATAAAATACAGTGTTGCAGTGGTATGTCACCATGGTGAACACATGACAGTTACAGAGGATAATAATCAGGTATGAGCATTTTTTTTCTTCTTAAAAGCGCCAATCTCATTGCATCTCTCTCTCTCTCTCTCTCTCTCTCTCTCTCTCTCTCTCTCTCTCTTCTCTCTCTCTCTCTCTCTCTCTCTCTCTGTTAATGACAAAAGAGGAGAAATGAGGTGTCGTCATTTGATGTCCACGACTTGTTAATGATATGCTTGGCCTTTGCTGCAGTGACACAGCATTCAGCGCCGCCGATTGATATGGTAATGCATTATATGTTTATGCTCACATACATATTTTCATTTCAAAGGGGGCCCCAACAACAAATGCAAGAAGACGAGCACAACATTTGGAAAAATGGGTCACTGCTGCTAAATGTTGATAGTGCTACTTTGCCCCCCAGTGGCACACAGACTCAGTGCAGACGAAAGGAGCGTTTCATTATCATAACCTTCAGGCTGTTGACTTTCTTCCCGTGCAGTCTCAACCAGATCAGGCTGCATATGTGCTCTTATAATGATATGTGGGTTTATTATTCTACAAGATATGACATGCTAAAAATATATCCTGCATCTGTATTTGACCACAATCCAGAATAGTCCGGAAGTTGTAATTGTGGGCTGAAGTAAGATTTTTTTTTTAAATCTGGCTTTTTGGATGTTTTTGCTGTAGTGAGTCATTTCCAAACCGCTATGATGGATGACTCATACGCTATTCACTTGGCATCACCTCTCAGAAGCTGTAATAAAACCTACACCTTTTTAATATTTTTGTTTCTGAAATAAAATATTAATTTTTTTAAATTATATATCACATCTTCACAGGTTACAGGTTTTTGTTGTCTCATATCACGATGCTTGTTTGCACGACAGGATTGAAAAATCAGGATGCGAGGTATAAATATCAATTATATCCTGGGATGCAGAGCATGCCAAATTATCCACTCACTCTGCCCCGAAAATCCAACAGGCTTCTCACTGACAATAGGAATTGATTAGTTGGAAATGAAATGGGTTAATATTTTTGCCATCGATATATGAAATCGCGATGGAAACATGACTTCCCTGTCTATCACTTCTTCCACTAATTATAGCCAGGAGCCTCCAGAAGCGGCACACACACACACACACACACACACACACACACACACACACACACACACACACACACTGATGAAGGAATTGGATGTTTAAACAAATGCAGGAGCCTGGCTGGCAGGAATACACACACACACACATGCTTTATAATTCATAGTGGGTGTTTGAAGCCATAATTCCCATGAACTGTGCTAAGCTTTGTTTGTAATGTCACCATATACTGTCATCTATATTCCTGCACCGCTCTCCAAATAATGTCTTAATTATGAGGTGCATGAAAATAAATGACCTTAGAGATCTGCAGAGCTCTGCGTGCATTTGATGAATATATGGATGCTGGAATCATTGAGATTGCCGTGTTCAAACGTGCAGTTATGTATTATGGAAATTAGCAGCCTTGCCTCATTGATATATCGTGACAAGCAACTTTGCCTCAGTGCAAAAAAGCTCAGCTGATTCGACTATATCTGGTCCCCCATTGTACTGACTGTCACACTGATCCTCTTTGTGATCTACAAAGAAGATGAAGAAGAGGAAAGAGACAAGTTTTGCAAGCCAGCACATGCACACCCACAACCCCCCCCCCACACACACACACACACACACACACACACACAGGCAATCTGTCTATCTCATTACTTTCTGACACCGTCTTTCTCACATGTGTATCCGTCCACATGCACTCTAAAGTACACAAACACTGTGAAGCTGAGACTCATTGTGGCATCAGGGGACCAGCACAGCCTTGAGCTGCAGCACAAAGCTTCACAGTGTTGCAGCAGTGACATCTATACTGTATGGGTAGATGTAGTGGGGCAGCTGATACCATGTGGGGATTGGCCTTGGCTTCTAACACACATTCAAGGCTCATGCGCACAGAGCTGCAGGCATTGATTTGGATTAGACAGAAGAAGCTATTGCTGCTGAGATGTCAGACCTCCTTATTCATCGTTCAGAGTTTGAAATTAAAGATTATTTCCTGCACTCTTATTGAGGTAATACACAAGAATGTAGCTCATCATCTCCCAGCTGTCATACACAAACACACAGCATGTTATTGTAATTGTGAAGCTCTTTAAAAGCTTCCACCAACAATAATAGCTAGTTATTTTAAAACAATTTAAAGTTACTACTCCGGAAATGATTGAGTTTTATTTACATAAACCAATGTAGTGTAGAGTAAAGTTAAAGTTACGGTTGTGTCATGTCACATTGAACATTGTCATGTTTAGAGTTATGTGTACTTTTTGAGAGTTAGCAATCATTTTGGAGCTTCAAAAAACTGTTATCTTTGTAGATGTAATTCAGTAAAATAGACTAAAAAAAGTTTTAAAAAGAGGAGATGTCATTAAACAGAACTCTACAAATTAGTTACGTAAACCTGATAATTATATTAATATAATAATTATTATTGTAATCAAATATTGTTTTTCTACACAAAGCAGGGTATCAGAGGTTAAGTGATCATTAATGAGTATTTATGACAGGCTTACTATTTTGGTTCCCTGGAATGATTTATTCTGATGTTTATTTAGTATGTCAATATACATTTTCATAAGGATCAAATTTTTTTCATTTATTTAATAATAATGACTTGCTTATATATATGTACAGTATGTGCACCATTTCACAGTTGAAAAATAAACGTATCAGTACTCTGGAACACAAACTAAACGAAAAATGTGCGCAAGTTATGAGTCATTTTATTTGTGGGCTCTGGACATTTACCTAAACTCATACAAACCTGAAGTGGTGCCAAGATTGAGTCCCTAAAAAGCAGCACTTTTATAGTGATAGCCTGTTTTTCTTTATTTTTATTTTCTTTATTATTTATTACTTTTTTATTTATTAACCCTCCTGTATTATCTCCGGTGTATCGTCTACTTAGAGTACAAAGTTTCCATTTCTGCCACTGTGAGGTCAAAACCAGTTTTAAGAAATAACGACTAAATAAAAGCTTTTGATATATCTCCTCTCCTCGCTCTTCCTGAGAGTGTTTTCCTTTCATCTTCAAGAGCACCTTAAGGTTTCCTGGACCTACTGCATGTGAAAGTGTGTAAGCACTGGCCTTTCCATTTCTCCACTTCAGTTACTACTTTGTTAGTGCTGGAAGTCACATCGTTTTTATTATCATGTCCAGTAAAACCTCAGTAGATTATAACCTGTCTGTATCCTTTGCTTTGTTAAGAGTTCAGCAGTTACATTTAAAGCAATGCAAGAGGCAGGATTTTACAACTCTGTAAAGTCATCTAAAAGTTATTGGCAACTTTCATATTGACCATGAGGTAAACAGCAGAGTTTAGATTGGATTACAAAGCAATCCACCAGGGATTAAGATTAAGATTAAGATTCACTTTATTGTCATTTTTTTATTTGCATACACAGAATGAAAAAAAAATACTTTTCCTACCAGTGCATTTTAAAGATAATGATAAAAATGTACTAAAAATGATCATACCTAAATTAAAAACCAAAACACAACAGTTTAGCAGCAGTTCAGAGTTGCATTCATGTGTTTGGTAAAGTGCTGATGTTAGTCTGAGATACTTCTTGATAGGTTACTTGCATGTGATTGGCCAATACAGAACCTTGTTGGATGATGTTGCGTTGCATTGCAGCAAAAGTTGAACAAGGTTCTACTAAGAATAAATATTATTATCAAAAATACATTTAAAAAAAAACAACAAAACAGCTTCATTTTTTTTCTCCAGGTCATTAAAACTCTGTCTCCATTCATTATTCATGTGGAGCTAATGTTGGTCTGAATGCTACCTTAATCAGGTTCAGACCAGGTTGCTTCTTGCTGGCACATCATTTACCAGTGCCTTCAAAATACAGCTGGAACAACATCTGGAAATGACACTTAGGAATAAGAGTCCCTCCATCTAATCTGCAGCAACAACTTTCTAAAACACTGATTGTATCATCTTAAACTATTCAGTGATCTTTGTTGAGGTAAAACAACATATGATATTGATTGGCTAGCATGTTGTTAGCTTTCTCATTTCAGTTTAGAAGAGCTGCTTCATTTCTTGCAGTAAATCCTGCCACATGGCCCTGTGTGCAGTATTCACACACACACACACACACACACACACACACACACACACACACACACACACACACACATAAAATGAAAGTGTTTTCATTAAGTGAATTCCAATTGTCATTCTTAAATGGCTTTTGTTGAAGGCTTAGAAAGTTTAATCCTGCATCTTAATAAGGATGGTTACACCTATCTTAAAATAATTCCATTCACAGAATTAATCACTCAAAAACACATTTGTTACATCATTTAATTTGAATTATTCCACCAGCTAAACTAAGCCGTCAACTCTGTATACACTCGCCTGTTTCATGAGAGAATTACATCTACATCTACACTGTACAAAAAACAAAAAAAAACGGTATTTAAAGGCAACACAAACAGAACATGCATGTAAAGAGTCTGCCACAACATGACTGAGCACCTCATTAGAGGAAGGAGGGAGGAATCTGGGTCATCTTGATCATAATATCTCACAGCTGGCAAGCCGTGCTCCCATTCAACTATTGACAGTTTGGGAGGTTTGCATAGAGAAAAGCCATTACTATGCAATTACTAAAACAAGTGCAGTCTATTGGAATGGATTAGGGAGTTTATTCAACAAAATAAATATTTCTTGGCATTTATCATTTCATCTGGGGGCCCAAATTGTAAGCAGCAACTGGGATAATCTTGTTTTGCTGAATCGTAGCAGCAATACAAACAAGCAGGGGATTAGTAATCCCTGTTGGAGATTTTTTTTTCCCTCCAGAGAAGACAGATAGTGGCAGGCACCTGGGGCAAGGGCTTGATTTCTGAACAGTAAACATTGATGTTTTCCCTCGCTGGAAGAGCTGCAGTCTGTCTGGACAATATTTCATATTGATAATAGCATTTCAGGGCGCTTGAGTAAATGGAGTTGGATACTGCAGGTGACGGCGTGAGGTGACCTTATCAAACTGTGATAAACTGGAAATGGGAAACTGAAATCAAAATACCATCACGGAAGGAGGGAGACGGGATTCATCTGCCGCTCTTTTTCTGGTGGGGAGGGGGTGGGGGGGGGGGGGGGGTAAAAACCAGAATTGCCTTGTTCGAAAGAAGATTGTATGACATGCTCTTTGCCAACTTGACAGCGCAGGCAGCATGATTCAGTCTGCAGCTCGCGCTCGCTCAGCTGTATTCCCTCTCTGTAAACTAAGCCCAACATCTCACACAATTCTCGTCGAAGTCGAATCTCGAGCCGTGATCACTCAGGCTCGGCTAATCGAGCGGCAAGTCACGCATCCTGAGCGGTGGAGTTGTTTTAAGAGGAAGAAGGGGGGGGGTCATTAGTATTCAGGAAGACACAAACAGCAATTTGGACCTAATTGGCTCTTAATGGCACCTGATCACTCACATACACAAACATGCATACATACACAAGAGCACATGTGTGTGCACTCACACACACACTCCAAAATATGTCTGTTTCTGAAACCTAAAGCATGAATATTAACTCATTCTATCAAAGTCTCTGGGCAACAACTAAGGTCAGGACAAGAGTCTCTGCAGGAGTGAGTGAATTGTAAATAAGCAAGATGAATATCAACAGAGACAGACTGACTAAGACTGAATACAATTGAAGGAGCATACCCACCCACTCACACTTATTCACACGCACACACACGAACACACAGGAAGAGAAGAGATATGAGCTCATTTACATTAATGGTTTACAAGTGCTTTAGAAATGCCTATCAGAGACTTTATCTTACAGTACCCTTTAGAGACAAAGGCTGTCCTTCAGTCATGGAGACACAGAAAGATGTCTTACCTGTAAAAAGACACAAAGAGGGAGAGAGAGACAGACAGAGAGAGAGAGAGAGAGAAAATGCAATTAATTGGGAGAAATAGTCACAGAGTTCATGCTGTGCTTGTGAACGCTCTTGTTTGTGCACACTCTGCAGCTGCTTTCTAAAATTGTAAGGACGCTGCTTTCAGAATGCAGTCGCAGCTATTTCAAGTGTTATCCCGACTGATGGTGTCATGTCACGCTGGGTCACAGCACAGAACTGGCTGAGACATGGAGACATGGAGACATGTCCCAGCAGCTGCTTACTGTGGATCTCAATGCTTTGTGTCCCTATATGTAAAACAATATATATATATATATATATATATATATATATATTCTTTCTATTTTGTCTATTTAAGTGACTTCTGAAAGATAAAGGTCATATCAGCTCACAGGAGATTATCAACTGAGTATGTGCACACAGCCTGTAAGTGTCCCTCTATGACCAGTTAAAACATGCTGTCCCAGCAGATGTCAGTGTTACTCAAGCTATTTAAAACCCCCTTTGCTTTGCTGACTGAACACACAGCTGAACAAAGAAAGCAAAACTTCTCGTGGCTCACTCGCCAACATCATTTACATAAGCAAGAATGCCTTCAAAATTCAAGACAAATTTGTTAAAAAGTCAACATATTGAGTAAATACTGTAAAAACAGAAGAGACAGAGAGAGACAGGGAGAGAGAGAAAAGGGGATTGAGGAGTAAGAGGAGGAACAAGTAGCACAATTGCAGCATGAGAAGCAATCGCCTGTAGCACGCTGCAGATTCCTATCCTTTTCAAAGCAGGCTAAGCCAATTATATGAGGATTGATTTAATAAGACTAAGCAGTTATTTCAGTCAGTGTATTTGTTTGCTTCTTTCTTTCTTTCTTTCTTGCTTTGTATGTGGGTTTTTTCCCTCCTTTTTTCCTCCTTTTTACAAGAATATAATAGTGATTAAATGCTATGCATAATCCACAATATCATACATTATGACAGGGTTTTAATTGGATGACAGATAAAAGCAAAGTGTCAGCATGGAAATCAAAAGCCTCATTGCCCCTCTAAGGTATCAACATGTTATTTCAGTCTATGCGACCCGTATGATATCATGCTTTTGACAAAAAGACAGGCTTCGTGAATTGATTAGACAAAGTTTAGTGAAATCATTCTGTGCTCATCTTAAAAACACCAAAATAAAATCTATCAAATCAAATGTCTCATGATTTTAAATGTAGTAGTGTAACTGTACTTGTTGACACATTTCCAACTTGAATAAACAATGTTCTTAGAAGAGGTTAAATGAATCCTGAAGCAGTTTATGGGATCAATGCACAGAAGACAGTGCAGAGAGGACATGATGAGCATGTGCAGAGGCCACAACATAAAGCAGATAGGACAGAGACAGTGACAAATGGGAAAGATATGAAGAGGAATAGCCACACAAACACTGTTACTACTATAACTACAGCTGAGGGTTACATATGGTAAGCATCATCTCAGGCATCATTCATCACAGTTAATACAATTAGGAGCAGACTAAAAGAGATGATTTCATTTGTATGTACTCATGTCTGTAATGAGGTCTACAAAGGCAGACAAGTGTTGCAACTCATTCCACTCGCCTGCAGCGGCGGACTGGGCGACTGTTTCCCTTCTGAACCCACATGGCATTTGTCTTTGATGTATTTAGCATGAGGATCAGTGCAGACAAAAGGCCTCTGCAAACTGTGGCAACTGTCCTGAAGAGACTCCAGGGAGAGGCAAAATGAGTCCCAAACTGTGTTGTCTGGAAAT
This sequence comes from Scomber japonicus, assembly GCF_027409825.1. NCBI lineage: Eukaryota > Metazoa > Chordata > Actinopteri > Scombriformes > Scombridae > Scomber > Scomber japonicus. The sequence continues at coordinate 28,191,449 of NC_070590.1, read as the reverse complement.
AAATGGATGGATGATATAGCAACAGCATGTGCAAAGTTACTAATGTAAAAAAAAAAAGTTAGGTTTTTATTGAACAGATCTGTGGGTATTAGCAGCAGATGTTGGGGTTTTAGTACAACATGACATACAATATGACTTTCTGTGATAATCAGGAAGTTGGAGAACAAAGCCAAAGAGAGGTTGGAGACAGAAGTGAGAGCAGAGGTGAGATAAGTGCAGTGGCACAGCCAGGAACTAATCAGACTGTTCACACCAAGATGAGCACTATATTCTAGACTTCTATTTTCTGTTTTAAGTGAGATCTCATTTAATCACAGAGAATAGAAGTATGAAACCAGCATAAGTATTTCACTCAACCAAAAGAAATGCATTCTAGATCACATTATCTTTATCATTTTGCTTTATTTATGTATTAATGTGTGTAGATCCTTTCATACTGTACAGTACCTCTGGATGTATAACTTTAGTGTTATCTAGCAGCAAACACAGTGCAGTCCATCTGTTGAAATGATGATACGCAGTCATTTTTTCACAGAATGCTGACCAAGCAAATAAAAAAGGATGCCGAACCTGTGAAAGGAGGACTCATGTTTCTAAACTGAGCTGGTCTCCACTGCACTTTCAAATAGAAATGGACCAACATATTCAATATGTGTATTGGCACATCAGTTGCAAAATCACTATGTGCAATTTTTCCTACAACTACAAAATAGTGATATATATATATATATATACAGTCAATGTATTCATGTGTCATACAATAGCCAAATCTCCTTCATGAATGAGTGCTACTGAGCTGTGGATGGAATACAGGGAATGTTTCCAAAACGTGTTCCTGCTAGATAATTTCATATTTAGTTATGCAGGTTTACATGAAGTCATCCACCAGTCATATGATACGGTACGTTACAATACAATACAATACGATACAGTACGACAAGATACGATACGATACAGTACGACAAGATACGATACGATACAATAAGATATGATATGATACAGTACGTTATGTTACGATACACTATGATAAGATACGATACAGTACGATAAGATACGATAAGTCACGATAAGTTACGATAAGATACGATAAGATATGATATGATACAGTACGTTATGTTACAATATGATACAATACAATACAGTACGATAAGATATGATAAGATATGATAAGATACGATACAGTACGATACAATACAGTACGATAAGATACGTTACAGTATGTTACGTTACAATACGACACGGTACGATATGATACGATATAGATAGATACTGTAGATATACAATAAAGAATCAAATCTGATTGTCACTGTGATTGCCAAATAATGCACATAAATTATCACTGCTGCCACATGCTTCTCTGTGTTACTCAACTTCAGTAAATAATAGTGTGTGGTAAAAGAATCTCAATGTATTAACCATCACCAAAACTCAACAATGGCTTATTCAAGGTTTTATTAAGTGATAATTATAGTAATAACAGTACAGGCTAGGGCTCATTTTTAAAATGTTGAAATTTTGTGTTAATTGTAGGTCTGCACAACAAAAGGAGCACAAACAATTTTTTGCATTTATAGATCGTGAAGATTTTTCATGATCTGTTATTTCCTTTGTTACATCACAGCATCACAAGCAGAAGACCACCATCACCAATCTGAGGCAAACACAGACCTGGCTGATTATAACAGCTTGTCATGTTGTGATGGAGTCAACTTTCACACCCAGAGGAAAACCCTACAGCAGTGTGTTTTGAGTTATAGACCAAAAAACAAGGTTTAATCTGTCGTCTCTAGTGGACAAAGTTGCCAGACAGTTTTAGACACACTTCTCAAAAATTCAGCCTAAAATTGCAATATCTTCACCCCACCTCCACATTCCAAATCCTTGTGGAAACTGGTGGAATTTTTCTTCATTGGTACATAGTAAATGTTCACTTTGTCACATAATCCATCAATGATGCCAGTTGTTTTAGTTAGCATATCCTATTCACTGCTCACAAGAAATTTACATTTACACTACAATTATGAAAGAAGACAATTTCACTGACAGTAAACACAGTTTGTCTCAGTGTGTTGCAGCACTCACTGGATAAATGATGTGCCTAGTTAACAGCAGATCAGCTGCACAAATGACTGTAACACACACCATCGCACACACACATTTATTTGTTACTCGATCATCATTCTTTTCCCACTCCTATTGCTTTCTTTTTTCACACAGTTCTTATTAAAACAGACTTTTCCCAATTCACTCACAGTTACATTTACTTCTCTGATACATTATATTTTTATCTACAAAAGGTGGCAAAAAATGTTTGGCAACCTTCACAACCTTTCCTTTCAAATAAATGTCACTAAATCGGATTAAATGTTCAATCTGGAATTTGAAACACTGTGCTTTGCCCAAGCTTAGGCATCTACATTTTGCGCAAATTATAGCATGAAGTGAAGGTGAAGTCAAGAAGGAAGTCTACTGCAAAAGAACCAACAGTCTCTCCTGAACTCTGAGCTGGTGCTTGTTTTTTGGTGTCTGTTAAATGAAATTATATAGAATTTGAAATGTGCCACCCTGTCGGTCAAATAACATCTTAGCATCAATAGCGTCAATAGCATCTGCTGTAATTAGCGTCAGAATGTGGCCTTAGCCTGTGATTATGAAGACAGTGGATGCATCTGTGCAGCAGTATGAGGATGGAACTTGGGGAACTTACTGTAAATAACTTAAGAATTCAGTTTTATATTGGTTGTTGTTACATGGTGATGCTATTAGTTTACATGTGGCCAAATATGGTCATGGTCATTATCAATGAGACACCGTTTTGCACCACTTCGTGAAGTTTTTCTGGTTGAGCAATTTGTTTTCTTCATCACAAAGGGCAAACCTTTTCCAACAACCATTGATATCTACTGGTTCCCATTTGGTGGACTTTGCAATTTCAATATAGGACGCCCAACAGAGTAGTGATGTACAGCAGCACAAAAGGTTCCAACCAGCTAAACACCCTGAAGCACATGGTGGCTCCACTGAATAAAGAGTGAAACTATCACTCACAGTTTTCCCTCAGAATTTCTCCTGCCATTTTCCCAGATAGCTGATTTAGATAGCAGGAATTTCATAGTTGGAACTGACAACCAGAGCATAGCCTGCTTCAGGGCAGGTTAGCTGCCTAAAAGGCTGGCTGAAAGTATACCAACATAGTGAGCTTGAAATCATCTTTCTAGCAGCTAATCCCACTTTGTAATGCAGCAGTGAATGGCGTGACAGTGCTTTTATATTGAACATCACTCATATCTAAGTAGATTCATTACTGTGCTTGTGCCATGCCCTTCAAATATGCCCCTGCCTTCTCCTGTCTGTCCCCTGCCTACATGAGCTCACAGTTGGCTCAAGTAGGATGGAAAGGGAATGTGTTACACCAATGCTCTTCCCAATAAAGGTCAATATCAAAGCTGCAAAGCAATTTGACCTGAAGATCATTGTAGAGTTAATTCTTACCACAGACCATGAGCATCAAAACGAAATGGGATGTGGCCATGCAATGGACAATAAAGTTTTTATTAATTCTTATTCTAAAAGATTATGCTTGTACTGTATACGACTGTAGGTCTAAACCAGCCATTTGTGACCTCAGAAAGATCGAATTTATCCTAAAAAGAAAAGCCCACTATTACTCAGCATATTGCACAGTATAATAACATATTGGCCAGTGATTTAAGAGAGGCTTTATTCCCTCATTAAAAAATAACTAAATTTCCCAGTGAGCCGATCTCAGAAAATTGCATTTTTAAGCACCGTTGAAGCAGTTACATTATGCAATAAGGAGAAACCCATTTGAGATTGAGCAGCATCCTCAAATGGAGCAAACTGGACCTTGTAACTACACAATGAAGGTTATTGTGTAACATAACATCATACATGTGCAACACCTACACAGTATTACAGGGAAGAGGCTGCTGTTTGCACCATAAGTCAACTATAAGTGAGTAATGGCCCAATGAAAAAGTTACATAAGGCACCTCGAGACAGACCATCAACATAAATAGAAAGATAAAAGGTATACCCTGTAGTTCCTTCTAAATAAAACACTGAATCCTATACTTCCCATGATGCAACTTGTCTTTTAAACTCCAACTCTCTCATGACATCAACAGGGTATTTTTCTCACACTTGACAAAGCTTCCCCACAGCCACAGAGGACATTACATTACCGCTCACAGGCTGAGTAGCATGATGAGATAATGATGAGAAAACTGATCTTGTGTGTGTGAAATTTGGTGGAGTGCCTCTTTTAAATAAACAGATTATGAAACAGAGTCATGCAACTGAAAGAGTCACCACACAATCCTGACCGCAGGTAACTTATTAACAAGGAAGAAATGTGTGTCTGAAACAGGGGCAGCTGTCACACTGTCTTTTACCTCCACAGAGAATGTCAGAGGAAGAAAGATGACATCTATGTAATTGTTTCCATGCAGTGTTTGTTACACTGTGTGTTTTTTATGTCATTCAACAAAGTAAGAACAGATTGCAGGTCCTGGAAACACACCTGAGACCAACGAGCACTGACCAGAAGATTCTGCATTGAGCTACGCTGGCACTCAGTAGCAGGCTGACCTTCAGGGAGAGCAGAGGAATGAACGAGCGTTGGCAGATGCTCAAGGTACCATCCATCTTTCGATGGGGAATCATATTATAACGGGTGTAAGCATTGCCTCAGTGGGTAAATTGCCAATTTATGGGTATGTAATTAATTTTTGGGTTGAGAAGAAGGTAATTACCACCCAGGCATGAAAGTGATACTGTATGTAGGAGGGGTTCATTAAAAGAGCTCGCTTCAAAGGGACAGAGTGGTACTCTGTTTGGGTGCAGCATTAAGACTGGTGTTACACATGAGAGCTAGACTGCAGAATATGTGTTTGCTCAAAGATTCACATTGTATACAAGTTCTGAGAATACATTTAATGACAGTGGGTATTTTGAGGAGGTTATTGATTGGGAAGCAATCATCATCATCATCATCATCATCATCATCATCACATCTTTATTGTCAGACTCAGGGTCCAGTTTAATAACACACAGATGATACAGACATGATATATAAAAAAGACATATAAGATGCATAGAAAAATAAAAACTTTGCACTAGTTATAAAAGGCCTTCATACCAGTGTTTCCATATAGGTGACTAGTAACATATGGATCTATACTTTGGATCTGACATCATGAATAAGGCCTTGAATGTGTTGTAGTGCTCTACAGATCAGGTCACTTGCACTACAGCACCTGGGTTTCTTGAGTAAAATCCTCGTGCAATCATTATAAGCAACCTAAAACTTCTGCATGCTCCACTTTTAATTTTCGTCCAAAAGAGAGGCCTTGAAGAGCCTTATCTTGACATTGTCTGACCACATCAGTTAGCTTGGGCATATAATATGCGACACGCCTATGTGTCATCATCATCATCATGTGATCTGAAATGTAGTGACCCAGGTATTTTGTTTTGTCCGGTCAGATAGAAATCTGGAAAGCAAAGCTCTTTGTCCCCTTTTGTTGTACATATCATGACAGCACTCATTTTATTGAGCTATGAAGTAAAGTACGAAGCACCAGGGTCAGTAATGGGGGCAGCCAGAAATGGTATCCACAGCCAAACAAGCACTAAGTCTGTCTGAGTGAATCTGACAAGCTCATAAGTGTTCTCCAGCATACAGGCATGTACTGGAAGTATCAGAAAATATGTATGCCATGTTATGACCAGTAGCTGTTGTAGAGTTGAGTCAGGTACATAAAAAATTGATTTCATTTGTTTTTTGCAAGCAGTACTATAATGCACAAGTAACCTTTCTTATGGAATATACAGTTAATTAAATAAGATTCACCTGGTGGGCATTCATCAGCTAGTTGCTAAACTTATTTAGGTGCTGGGCAGGTGGCTCAGGGAGTTCGTCAAAGCTCTTTATGACAAAAGATGCCTGCTGCTGTTGGAAATGGGATTGGTAAGAGTGAAAGTGTGCAGGCTGCATACAACCAAAAAATGAGTTAAAAGAAGCTAAAAAGAAGAGCTGACAGAGTTGGGCGGGAATCTCTCATTGGGTTAATCCCCTTCATTTGAATCATTGTTATGGGATATGTGCAAAGGTATCACAATCAGAGTTTATGAGCAGACACACCTGCTCACTTCTATAGCTAACAATCGCCTCTTCACACATCCAGCAGACATGGAGATAGATTAGCATTGATTTGGCGTATTTCTGGCCTCCTGACAAATGTAAGTCCGGTATTCACTCTCCTTTAAGCTCTCCTTTGGCGAATAAGATCCAGGTCTTTAGCTGATAAGTGCTTTTAGGTGGAAAGGGTGCCTACAAGTACTGATGTGAGTGACAGTATGTGTAGGCATTAAAAAAACTCTGTAAAGCTGCAGACTGGTGATAATTGATTAATCAAATTATCTATAGTTTGACTAAGATCATTTGTTGGTCTTAATAAGCAAATTGTGCTGAATATAATAATGGATTACATTTATATAACACTTGATCTTAATACCCAAAGTGCTTCACAGATGCCACATATCGGGACACACAGGGTCAAGCAGCACTAAATTATTTTTTGGGGGGGGGGACCAGTTGTCACTTTGATAACATGGGTAGTATCTGGTGACGCAGCATTGCTGTGGCAACTAATGTCAGAGGGTATGACTGTCTGACTCTCTAAACCTGCAAAGGGGGTGGGGGGTGGGATTGGAGAGTGGGTCATTATGGTTGAGGACAGAGTTATTCACCTTTAATTCTTCTGCAGTCTCCACTCAGGACGTACACAGTGAGGAATGGAGGACATTACTTGCTTATCCAATGTGACATGAATAGCCTCTTAGCTGCTAATGTGAAGTGTGGCAAACTTGAGGTCCATTAATGATCAAGTTCATGTCCATGTATCATATGATAAGTCCATATATAGATATGATGATGATGATAATTATGTTGTTGTACGATAAGTTGATAATGTAATCAGTGTGACAGGCCTACATAAAGCATTTATGGCTCTGAAGGTTTAAAGACTATCCACGAAGGACAGTTTCTTCACAATCGTGGTGACATCATGCATCAGAAGGATGTATTGATATCACTTTGATTCTCCTTGGCCAAGTTCCAATGAACATTTTCAGTGTAAGACATCCTGGACTTTCTGTGCACTTTCTCTACTGATGAGTTAACCACTTTAAAACAAAGTCTCCATAACAAAGAAGGGAAACTCTCTTCAACCAACACAGATGTGTAGCACCCACCTGGGTGAAGCACAACAGCCATTTTGCACCAGAATGCCCACCAGGAAGGAACCATTGAACCAATTACATTGATAGATGATTAGGTTGCCAGATGGAGAGAACTAGTTTGGGAATTTTGGGACACCAGGGAACCCTCTTCTCTTTGTAATGGGTGCCATGGGATCTTTAATGACCACAGGGATACAGAACCTTGGTTTAACATCTCATCTGAAGGACGGCATCTCCTACAGCATATAGTGTCCTCATCACTGCCCTGGCGCGTTTGGATTTTATTAGGATCAAAGGGAAGACTGTCCCCTACTGGTGTACCAAAACCACTTCCAGCAGCAACTTATTTTTCCCCCCATCCAAGTACTCACCAAGCCCACACCTGATTAGCTTTAGTGATTCAACAGAAACATGGTTGGTATGGCTGCTACATGATCATAGTAAACTTAATATAATACAGTCTTCAAAATGTTTAAACTCCATGCCAGAAACAGCTCCACTTGCAAAAAGTAACAGTCAGGAAGAGTAATTGTGACAATGTGTCTATCTGCCAAGTGACTGATACCAGATGACCCTGTGCCCTTCATCTGATGGCCACTCAGTGACAAATCACTTTCATTCTCTGTTTCAGTACCAGATCACAAACTGGCACAATGTAACCCAAAGGAAGTGTATGATAGGAAGTAATGTGCTGCCATGGACAGAAGAGTGGTAGTGATAATGGGATAATGGAAGGTAAATGTTGCACAGGTAAGTGGACAAACAGAAGGTTAGATATGAGTCATTTACTTTGGATCATTTTTAGTTCTGATATTAAGTTAACATTACATGTATGATGTTTATATATAAACTTATACATATTTTTTTTTTTAAATTACAGTAGAAACTATGTAATGTATGACTAATGGTTCTAGAAAATGGACACGATACGGTATGATATGCTTTATTGTCCCTGTAGTAAAATTAGTCTTGGACGCAATCAATACTCAGTTGCTGTTTGTATTATTTCTGTAGCTGACATAGATTTCAGTCATACACTATAATGCTTAATGCATAATTATCATGTGTGTGTCAGAGTTATTGTAATGGAATGGTACAGTCGAAACACATTATAACAACAGTGAATTTTCCATAAGCTATCTTGTAGTAGCAACATATATTTATGGAGAAAGGTAGTTTGCAAACATTCACCATCCATGCCTTTCAGGTATTGTGTCCAAGTGAAATAATTCAGATTAGATGACAATAGTAGCATTAAAAGCACAAAGAACATCAGTTGTACACTGATTGTTTTCCACACAGTCACAAACTCTAACTTGTAAATTGTTCGCCACAAGCCAAAACTAAATGTTCCCACCTGTACTAACACAGCTGTGTCTGTGAGACACTGATTAGAGGCACAGTTTCACCCCAAGTAAAATTAGCCAATCCAGCAATCTATGTGCATTCTAAAATGTAAATTTCCAGAGATGTCTCCTCTCCGCAGCAGTGAGAAGCAGCAATTGGAAAAAGCACAAGTCTATATGGCAATTATAGCTGATTGCTGATGGACTCTTGATTAGCCTTGTAATTAGAAGAGCAGGGAGCACCGCTTGTCAATGTGGATATTTACTGAAAGCTGATACTCAAATTAAATCCCAATGTTTCAATATCTGCTGCACATTTGGTGGTTTAATGAAGGGTGGTGATAAAAGTATGCAGCTTTTAAAGGTGCAGGTTGTAGAATTTAGTGGCGTCTAGTGGAACGGACTTGGCATAAATGCAATATAATGTTCATAAGTATGTTTTAATTAGTATATAATTACCTGGAAATATTAACCATTGTGTTTTTGTTAACTTAGAATGAGTGAATTTATATCTACAGAGGGAGTCATCTGCACTGTCATGTCTGTACAGTAGCCCAGAATAGACAAACCAAACACAGGATCTAGAGATTTTTCGCAAGGTCTGTGGCCACCATAGGTTCTCTAATGGAAGGGGGAGGGGGTATTCAGTTGGCTGCAATCTGCAACCTCACCACTAGATGCCACTAAACTCTACGCAGAGCACCTTTAAGATTTTATACCAGTGAACTTTGAATTTTGCTGTAATTGGATGTCCCTGACTGGTGCCCTGCTGGATATTTGTCCTGTCAGTGCATTTATATGATATAAAGTAACCAAGAGACATATTCACAATGTAAGGCTTTAAGTAGCTCCTACTGGCTGAGTAAGGAGAGACTCCTAAAAATAAGGGCCATGTCAATCCTAACTTTGAGATTTTTATAGTTTTGGCCTAAAAGTAATTCACAAAACATTTTAGTGCCTTTAACTCCTAATTCTGTGTATGTCCATGTCCACAGCATCTGGCTGAATTGCATTCTGAGTATGCGTTTATATGCATGGTAGTATAGTATGTTGTTGTAATAATCAGAGCTCTCATCCATCACTGACCTCATTTTGTAAGCATGGCTTGCTTATTTTAATTGTATTGAAAGAAGTTGCTTCCTGATTTTTTTTATTTTTTATTTTTTTGGAGTGTGTGTTCGAACTGATTGATGATGCTGAGCAGACAGACAGACAGAGCAGAGCTTTTTTTCTCTCTCAGCGCTATAAGTGTGTTAACGTAAAAGACAGTCAAATGTTCAGCAGTGGAAAGACATATTTAGACTTCTGCAGGCTACTTTGTGTCAGTTTCAGTTTTCTTCAAACTCTCGATGGAATTATTTTAAATGCAAGGACATATCTCTCTATATAATGATCTCTCCTTTCATCCAGACCCTCTGCTGTGCTTTCCCTGTCTGCAGTCTTTTGTCATGCACATGCGCACTTGTAAAAAGCCCATTAGGAACTCGGTTTCCCTTATAAATGGCCAAGAAATTAAAGTTCCTCAGGGGAAATCTACCTGGGGAGACCATATTTCTCAAATTTCCTACCAAGATCCATAGTCATTGTTTACACAACAGTTAAGAAATCAGCTTACTGGAAAAGCCGCCTATAACCAGGTCACTGAAGTGCATGTAAACACACTGAGTATCATCCCTATCATATAAAGTTTTTGCGGTCATCTCAGCTCTTCTTTTAATATTCAAATAACAATAAAAGTCTAAATCTCTGCTTTTGTGGCTCTATATTAATGTGCATTTGTAAGAGTGTTCTTTGTTCTGGAGAGTCAAAGAAGGTTTTGTTTGCAAAGCTATTAAAATTTTGACAAAATATAAAATTCCAATTGAGTATAATTGAGTTAAGTGACTGCTCCAATGACTTCCAAACACTTATAATTTTTAGAGGAAAATAGTCAATTGGAAATATTTCCAATCGGTACTTAGAAATGCTTTTTAAGTGTAAGAGACAAAGAGCCACGTGACAGGTTATTGGGCTGGCCACATGTTGCCGTGGCTACGTAGGGTAGATCTGAATTCTCTCTTATTGCCTCACATGTATCTTTTCGTCATGTGAGGGAAAGGAAAAGATGGGGGAACATGATGTTGGAACAATGTCTGTTTCTGTGATTAGAGTGCAGAAATAATAGTCTCTGCATGTTGTCCTTTAATGCAGGATGAACATCTCTCTACCTGGCTAAGTCTTTCTAAGGTGCTGGAAGCATCAGGGAGTCCAAACTTGATGAAAGAGTTTTCCGCACACTGAGATCTAAAGAAAAGGGAACACTGCATAGATCTAAGTGTGCTGAAATCTCTTTCATCACATTTGAACACATCAAGGAACTTTGATATACATTCACAAATGTACAAGACACCTGTATTCTGACTGTGTTATGATGGGTCAAAACACAGTTTGTCAGCTTTTTTAAATAATCGAGGCTATGATCAGAATGTTCCATAATGTGTGAAAATCATTTAGTGGCCTAAATATATTTTAGGTAAAATAAAAATGATGTGGGTGGCATGGTGGTACAATGGTTAACACTGTCGCCCCACAGGAAAGGGGGTTGTGGGTTTGAACCCACTGGCCGGCTGGGCCCTCTCTGTGTGGAGTGTGCATGTTCTCCCTGTGCATGGCTCTGGCTTCTCCCACAGACCAAAAACATGTAGTTTAGATTAATTAGTGACTCTAAATTTCATGTGTTTGCATGGTTGTTTGTCTGTGTATTATATGTATACTATATGTTAGCCCTGTGATGGACAGGCAACCTGTCCTGGGTGTACCATGCCTCTCGCCCAATGTCAGCACCTCCACATCCCTCTAGAGCTAATTACAGCTCACATCAGCATAATTTCTACCTGATGCACAGTCAATGATTTTCAGTGCCATGTGTGATTGTGTGGTGAGATTATATAGATACAGTATATAATTAAAAGTATTTATTGCTTAAAGAAACACTGGCATCAGTAATTAAATCTTCTGAACACAGTCTAAGAGCTCTCCTGCTCGACTTGATCTTTGGCATTAAAAGATCATCAAAGTTGCTTCATGATCACCTCCACACACTTTAAAAACATAAAACTGCTTGAATTTATCATTTACGTCTGGTATCATTTCAACACACAAGAGTTTATGTAAATTTGCAAAGAGTTTTTAATTTCAAAAATGTATCTGCTGGATACAAGATGTCTCCTACGTCACTGTATTGTCTATTCACACTGTGCACTGGAGGCTTTGAGTTTCAGTATCTTGTGTATTCACTTGTGTATGTTGTATGCCGCACCGCAAATGGCTCCAAACTAGTTCTGATGTAATAAATCATGCACATAGGTACACACCTTTGTAGGTGAGCACAGAGAAAAGTCCAAGTGAAGGAACAAGAAAGAAAAAAATACTGATTTAAATGACTCAAATCAAAAGAAATACCATCTTAACATTGGGAATCATACACAACCTGAACTATCATTTACTTGTCTGCCCACACTGGTTAAAGACAACCGCCAGATCAGCTGCAGCATCCAATCAAAACCAGATATTTTGGTGAAGGTCTGATGACTTCTATGTAGTGTGGTGTGGCATGGAAATGTGCCGGTATATTGATGTCAACACAACAATGCCAGCCATCATTACACTGATTATCACTGCTTTCACATTCCCTCTTCCCATCTTCAGCAGTTTTATGTATTTTAATGTATCTGCCAGTGCTCTGACCACAGCAGGCTCCTGTAGCTCTCGTTACTGTAGCCATGCCTTTTTAAACTAATAATTTGCTAGTCAACTGAACTCTCTAGTTATTTGGCAAATAGACACATTGCCAATATTTATGGTTAAGGGTTGTTATTAGGCTACTTCTGTACCTCTAACCCTAACCCTAACCCTTTTTTCAGGATTACTATGTACTAAATGCACTTAAAAGGATGCATTTTGCGTTTGCACGTCAAAACACACTATTAAAGACAAAAAACACCAGGAAGAGTATTGTGTAAGTGTATTTTTGAAGTAACAGGCCTTTGGTGCGCTAGGCTTTTGTTTTCAGGATAACAGACTGTCAAAACTTATGGGCTTTCTGTCCAATGGCATGACACCAAGTCAGCAACATCAGGAAAGCTGCACCACATGATGATAATCAGTCAGACTTTTTTAATAACAACTGCAAGATTGCAAACAGCCACTCCTGTTTCACTCAGTGTACAGACTGCACATTGAACAGAAGCCCGTTGTCTGTTAACTAGCTGCTTTAAATTTACATTTTTAAAAAAAAGATAAAAAAGTTTGTCAAAAAGATGCTCAAGTTCAGTTATCATTTTCAACCCCAACACCTAGCTGTGTGCCAGTTTCTTCTCAGCAAGTACAAAGTAGTAACGATGTGTATGTGGCTGCTAATTCAGCACTTTCCCCATCAGCAGTAACGTGTGACTGAATCATTATAATGAAATTATTTTAGTGTTCAACACAAAGCCACATGTCCTCCTGCTGTAATCATCTAAAGTCATTTACAATTTAGTAACCTATTGTCTGTTTCAATCTTACTATTTATTGGTGATAGTTTGGAGTGTACAAATGGATTTTATGCTGATGTTCCTGCATCTGCCATCCGTGTGTGTGTGTATGTGTGTGTGTGCGTGTGTCTGCATGCGTGTGTGTGTGTGTGTGTGTGTCTGCGTGCTTGCGTGTGTGCATATGTGAATGTGTGTGGTTTATGTGACCACTGTGCCAGGCTACGTTCAAGTGTCATTTTTAATGTTAGTGAGCATGTTGTTGCTAGTGTATCTCCATCTATGCACTTGATTAATGAGGCTGTTGCGTCTGTCAGCTGTGTGTGTGTGTGTGTGTGTGTGTGTGTGTATATGTGAATATGTGGCCGCCTCGCCAGGATATGTGACGCTGTTAATGTTCATCCTGGTGCCTGTAACATTACCTCTGATGATATATAACACTTGTATGATTAAACTGTGGTGCATTCAGGCAAGTATAGCTGTAATAGCCAATTTTGGTTAACATATGCTTTTCAAAACATATTAAGTATGATTAGTATTGGACAGACTAGACCCACCTGATTGTCTCTGTGCCCACCCACACTGTGACACTGTGCTGGCTCTATTCATTTGGCAATATGCATGCGCTAAAATGAGCTTTATTGACCAGTTTAAAACATGTATTAGACAAGTTATCGCATTTAATCAGTTCTATTATTTTGATGAAGTAATTAAAATAGTTACTCATTACATTTTAACAGATGGACTAGTAATGTGTAACCAATTACATTCCAAAAGCAACCTTCTCAATACTGGTAGCAAGATGGTAGTATAACTGTGCTGCAGTCCATCACTTTTATCTTCTGTGAGGGTCATGTGAGGAGCCAAGAAGTGTCAGATAAGGGAAATGGGATGTAAAGTGTGATCGGCTTACTCAAACAGTTTTAACACAGAGACAATCTGAAACCAGTATTCAATAACATGAGTGTGATTTGGATGGGACATTTGCTATCTTGACAGTGTTTCCAAGTTACTGGAATTCCCACATAACTGAAACCCTAAATCAAGCTTTTTCCCAGTTCACGCATTGCATCGGCTTCATTTCTGCAGTGATGTATTGCTTCTCTCTAGTATGCAGCGTGTGTCTGCAAGTTGTTTTACTCATACTGTTGGGAGAATAACCGGAGAGATTGTAGTCTGCAGAGATACACAGAGGAGACATTTCATAAATGTTGCTTTTTCCGTTGATGTAAACCATTGTGTATCATGTAAAGTAGGAGTTACATGCCTGACAGACTGACATCTTATTTGACCAAACAGGCTTATCTTTCAAATATAGGACATGACGGCACTGCTGTTTCTACAGCATCAGGAGGCCGTCACGATGTCTAGGTATCAAATTGGGTCAGACAAAATTGGTTGATATCTCCTATCAAAACTGCTTATACATTTGCTGCAAGCCTTTTTTCCCCAGGCTGAATGTTTAGGGCTCCAGCAGGAATGCAGCCGGCATCAGACTGACTGAAAAATAGACGAAATGAGCCGTTGAAATGGAGCGTTTATACCTCTGCCGACATGCTTGGTGAAGTTTGAGAGGGGGGAAGATCTCTGTGACTCTTCTGACAGACGCCAACAAGAGAGGAGTTCAAGTAAGGATTTCTATTGAAAAAGGCGATGCCCGTGAGGTACGGAACCTTCTGGCAATACGATCAAAAGCCCAGAGAAAAATCAAAGAATAATATAGACATGGTCAGGCAGATAGAGGTACTGTAATTCCAGGTCTTTATGAACAAACAACAACAAAACAACTTTAGGCCTCATGTAAGAACAATCAATAAGGCTGCTGGAAAAAATATACTTTTGAATATGTTGTACATTTCTGGTATGTATCTTTAATAAAGTATACGTTACCCTAACTAATCTTTTCATAAGTGTCAGACTGTCAGAGCATGCAGCTGTGTCATCCAGTAATAAACCTGATTGTGAAATCTCTGTTTAGTTTGAAGGAAAATATTTCTGATGAAAAAGGTCATTGACCAGAACGTTCTCCTCTTGTTTACGACAAATGAAGCTCGATTCCCGCATTTGTTATCTGAGCGGTTCTGAAGTGGACTACAAACAGGGATTGGCTGACATTCATTAGACGACATGGGCGAGATGTGTGGTTCCATTGGCGGAGGAGGGAAGTGGGATGGACAAGTTTATAAAAGATTTGTATTCATACATATGTTCAGTTCATTCTGCAGAAATGACTCAGGTCTTTTATAATAACGATCTTTACCTTGGACTCTTCATTTTGCAACTACAAAGCCCATTGAGTCAGTGATGCCCATTGGAACTTTTTTGGTGGTCCATGTTTATGTTAGCCCACCAAGTGACTTAAATTCCTGTTTCAATTAAGGAAGTTCCAGGTAAAATTTAGGAGGCAGGAACTTTACAGGAACGTCCTCAAGTTCAAGTTCAATATATCTTTATTGTCCCAGAGGAGCAAATTGTGGTGAAGAAAGCAGCAAAACAATAGAAATGACAATGACAATTACAGTTACAATTAAAAATAAGCAATCCACAAAAGTACAATAGAGAACGACAATAAATAGTAAAAACAGAAAAGGTAAAGTGACCACAGTGTGTGCAATCCATCTTAAAATGGCTTAAAATGGCCAATGGCCGCTGGAACCCAGGAATTCCGATACCAGGGGATGACTGGGGTTGGACAAGATTTGATTTGCTTTCCTCAGGGACCTAGTTTTGTCAGTGGAGTACCAGCGATTTTACTACACACATTGAAAATGCCCTGAAGTTGGGGTTTTTCAAGTTAATTGACTTGAACCAGCAGATAAAAGCAAATGTAAGAACAGATTCTATAAGTCCACTCACTCTGTCCTCTCAGCTGTTGTGTTTCCATTGCAGAGTAAGACCTTGATAGGACCCACCAGACTCTGGAGGTGATGTAATCTTTCTGCAACAGTTTCAATCGCTGCTGATCGTTGTGTGACATCATTGAGGTGACGCACCAAAATCTTAACAACTCAACAAAGAAAACAACAACCTCAACATCGCTCCACTTATCATCTCCACGTCTTCTTGTCCATCTCCATCTTCTACTACTACTCTTCTTTCACTGGGTTTTAAACATTTTGCTTATTTTGGCACTTTCTGTTGACATCACATCCTGCTTTGAGTATACCCAATCGGCACTGAGTCAACCTCAAGCCCCTACCCAGAGTTCCTGCTATGGAGACACGGTCACAGCCCTGTAAATTTAACCCCAAGTTCCTGCAGTGGAAATTGTCCTATACTGTACCTTTACTGACTGATACTATACCTTTACTAACTGATACTATACCTTTACTAACTGATACTGACTGATACTGTACCTTTACTGACTGATACTATACCTTTACTGACTGATACTGTACCTTTACTGACTGATACTCTACCTTTACTGACTGATACTATACCTTTACTAACTGATACTGACTGATACTGTACCTTTACTGACTGATACTATACCTTTACTGACTGATACTGTACCTTTACTGACTGATACTCTACCTTTACTGACTGATACTATACCTTTACTGACTGATACTGTACCTTTACTGACTGATACTCTACCTTTACTGACTGTTACTGACTGATACTGTACCTTTACTGACTGATACTATACCTTTACTGACTGATACTCTACCTTTACTGACTGTTACTGACTGATACTCTACCTTTACTTACTGATACTATACCTTTACTGACTGATACTCTACCTTTACTGACTGATACTATACCTTTACTGACTGATACTATACCTTTATTAACTGATACTGACTGATACTGTACCTTTACTGACTGATACTGTACCTTTACTGACTGATACTATACCTTTACTAACTGATACTGACTGATACTGTACTATACCTTTACTGACTGATACTATACCTTTACTAACTGATACTGACTGATACTGTACTGTACCTTTAGTGACTGATACTGTACCTTTAGTGACTGGTACTGTACCTTTACTGACTGATACTGACTGATACTGTACCTTTACTGACTGATACTGACTGATACTGTACCTTTACTGACTGATACTGTACCTTTACTGATTGATACTGTACCTTTGTGTTGCATTTAAGATAGATCAGACAAAGTCAATGACCACACATCAGCCCACAGTCCTGTCTATCAGTATTAGAGTCTATAATAAATAAAAAAGTAAAAACAAATAATATATTTTGTTGCCAGTAATACTCAGTGAAAAGGCCCTCAGGCTGAGGTATACCTCTCTCTTAATGGTTTTTTGCAGCTATAGTGCAAATCTTGCAGCAACAGGATTTGTACTTCTCTCCACCCTACAACAATATGTGATTTAAAGGTTTAATGGAAATTGAGGAGGTAGTGGATGTTAAGGACAGATGAATGGATGTTAAGGGAAGGGCTGAATGTGATAGGAGGATGTTGTCTTGGAGGACATACTGTAGATCAGACAGAGGGAGCCTGGTTACAGGCCTCCAGACAGTACCTAGAATGAGATGTGGGAGACGTATGCATCGAATTGAACAGAAAGGGATGAGGAAAGGAGGGGAGAGGGAATGAACGGTTGTGGGTAGGGGATGAACAGATGGAGAGATGAGGTAGGTGGTTGGATGGATGAAGGGAAGGGAAGGGAGGGTTGCATCAATAAATCTGAGACAAACAGGGCAGGATGGGTTGACCAGGAATAAGTAGGCTTGACAGGTGATTAGAGGTGTGTGTTTGAGGCGTGACCCTGCTCCTGAACCTAAGCTAACTAGTCGACTTCATTTTACATCGTGACCAGCAGAAATGCTTTTGTTGGACCATAAAAAATCATAGATCATGATTTCTTCAACATTCAGTCTTCATTATCAACCAGAAACCAACAATATATCAGCAAAGCAGACCTGTCAGCTTTACTTGTGGTCAGCTACCCCAACATAATGTATGTATACTGACAGATACTGCTACAGTGGTATCGATGGAGCCTTCCTAGCTGGAGAGGCAGCTTTTAGCCCTCATACGTCATTCCACTCATCTCCCTATTAAAATAATAAATGAGCCTTGCACTTGTTACATTTCATGAGTGATCAGTAAACTAATAAATAGCACAGTTTCCAAGAGGGGCCCCATTTATCTAACAAGTATAGATCAGATGTGGGAGGCCTTCCAGCACATAATGCTTCAAGACAGTTTTATGCTACAGGCACAACTTTGTAGATAATTATGATATATTTGCACTTCTGCAGCAAAAAGCTCTCTACTGAAGCAGAAAACGTAATAAAACTAACTCTAAAAGCCTAGAAGCACGCTTGTCTCTAGCGCTGTGAATTTCAATTGCATTTTTGGGATGAAAAGTGGTCAGACGGCTGTTAACTGAATGGTCAGCAGGCAGGAATTGGAATATCACAATTTGTCCTACTGGTGCTACATGTGTTCAAATTGGCCATGGTCATGCTTGTTATTGTAATAAGCTCTCAGATTCTCTAGTGTGGCAGCACATTGAGCCCAGGGAAAATGCAATAATGTATCTCTCTGAATGTATTCAATAGATTTTTTGATGCAGCACTAAAGATACAATCAAAATCATTGTTTTTCTAGATTGACTGCAGTGATTCATCATGTAATCATACTGACTATAAATGCTAAAAAGGATCTATTGATCTCCTGCTGGTGAGGAGATTCAACAGCTAGAAGTTCCAGTTTCTCCTTAGTTGAAAAAGAAAGAAAGAAAATCAGAGGAGCTCCCAGTTTTTATGTATCATACAATAAATAACTAAAGCACTAAAGGTGGATGGATCAGCGTGTGATTAATGAGAATGTTTTATGTGAGGTTGTAAATGGAACCTGAGCAAAAATGTTTGGAGACTTAAAGAAATTCAGTAGAGCCTTCAGGAGTGGATATAAAACCAGTATCAAATAAAGTTTAACCCTCGTGTCGTCCTCCCGGGTCAAATTGACCCCATCTCTCTTTTGACTGTTCCTTCTTTCCTTCCTACCTTCTTTCTTTAATTTTTCCTTCCTTCATCCCCTGCACCCTTCTTTCTTTGCTCCCTCCTCCTTCCATCCTTTACTCCCTCCCTCCCTCCTTAGTCCTTTCCTTCCTTCCGTCCATCCTTCCTTCCTTCACCATTTCCTCCCTCCCTCCTTACTCCTTCCGTCCTTCTCTCCTAAATTCCTTCCTCTTTTCATCCTTACTCCTTTCTTTCCTTCCTCCTTTCCTCCATCCCTCCCTCCATAGTCCTTTCCTTCCTTCCGTCCATCCTTCCTTCCTTCACCCTTTCCTCCCTCCTTACTCCTTCCGTCCTTCTCTCCTAAATTCCTTCCTCTTTTCATCCTTACTCCTTTCCTTCCTTCCTCCTTTCCTCCCTCCCTCCCTCCCCCTTACTCCTTTCCTTTCTTCCTTCCTTCCTTCTCTCCTAGATTCCTTCCTCTTTTCATCCTTCCTCCTTTCCTTCCTTCCTCCTTTCCTCCCTCCCTCCTTACTCCTTTCCTTCCTTCCTTTCCTTCTCTCCTAAATTCCCTCTTCGTTTCATCCTTACTCCTTTCCTTCCTTCCTTCTGTCCTTCCTTGACCTGAGGACAACAGGAGGGTTAACAAGCAGAACCTTCATTTATCAATTAATCTCTATTGTCAGTACTTTTTGTTTCTTATAATTTTCTCATTTCAATATTCACCATACATAACAACAATTCAACATCATATATAAAATAACAAAATAATAAAATATATAAATAAATAAACACTTTTAAGTATTAAGTATGATTAGAATACTGATTTAGTATCAATGAATCTTATTTTACAGTACCTTCTATTTACAGATGGATTATTTATTTATTTATTATTCTCTTTTTAAACCAAATGCTGCTGACAACAACAACAACACAAATATCACTAAAACTTCAATACAACAACAACAAAAAATAAATTGAAATAATAATAAAATATAATATAGTGCAAACATGATTTTATTAGAATATCATCAGGTGAAGCGTTTTGCTTTTTTGGGGGGCGGGGGGGGGGGGGGGGGCAGGGGTGATTTCCACCTGGATGATATTACTGGTATGACTTTTTTTCTCTCGTCATAATGCGCCTTTACTTTCTCTTATTCATCTCTCTACCTTCCAGAGTGTGTGGTGGCATTTAGAAAATTGAAAATGAAATCTGAAAGAAGATGAAAAGGTAATACGAAAATCACGAAGGCGTGATGCAAATTACAATACTGTGACAGTAAATCTCAGCTTTGGCTATCGGAACTAATGCAATAATCAAAAGATCACCTGGTAGCCATGGAAAGCAAAGATAACTGAGAGAAACTTCAGCCTGGCATGGAATGTGTGCTGGTTCATAAACAGGCCTGTAATCAGATTACAATGTATACAAATTATGAAGTATTTAAATTTCACAGCTTGATGTGTGAACTAATATTTGAAAACTTTCTGTCTTCTGGATGATACTCTGCATACTGATTATGCTCATCACATATAGGCACATTCCCCACCAATCTTCCTTTGCTCCATTATTCCTCGCTTGCCTTCTAGCTGTTATTTCCAGTCGCCCCAGCGCCAGAATTCTAATGATAAAATAGAGGAACTACTCTCCACTATCACTTCTAGGTATTAGTACCACGAGTGAGTAAACTGGTGGTCAAGGGCTGTCACCTGCAAATCCCCCCCACAATTGACATCCCATTCCTGCTTGGGGCGTTAAAAGGCACTTTAACCAGACCTGCTGAACTGTAAAGGAATATAAATGAAAGTACAACCCTGACTTGAGCCTGCTCCCATTCTCTCCATCTACTGTTTGGGGGTTGGGGGGTGGGGGGGTGGAGCGGGTTGCTATGTGCGAATTAATATTCTGAATAAGAAGCCGTTTTCAATTACTGTGAGGGGTTTCTTCTGTAACTGAGGCCAGCCAAATTTAATAAATATAATGCCTCGAGTCCACAATGATGCAGATTGAATATTTTGGTCACAGAGCCGCCGCTGACACCACGAGGGATGGCTTCCATTCCTCACACATGTACGGGATCTAGTATGAGGAACCAATCATTTCTGCTCAAATAGTTATGCATTGGAAGTAAATTGCTGTGCTTCACTTTGCTGGTGGGTTAAAATAATAACCGACTGTTAAACTGAGCTCTCTGTGAAAAAGCGCAAGGCTCAATGTCTCCCTTGTGTTAAATGTGGAGCTTATAAAATTCCAGCAATGTGCAACATTAACAAAGTTTCTCCTCTCCTTGGAATTATTCCCACTGGTGTCTGTATACAGACACTATATTTAGAGATGTGGGAGCTTTTTTTTTCTCTCTTCCTTCAGGGGAGCAACTTGAGCTGCTATTCTACCAAATGATATTGTAATGTACGTTAATGTAATGTTATATACCAATGTGACAACAGCCGTAGCTATATCACCTATGAATGATTTATAATGCCAAAGTCACTGTACAGTTGTTATTCAACTGTGTTCACTGTGTTGAGTGTTTTTCTATGACAGTGAATGCATCATATTATACTCAAAGTAACATTCAGTCACATTATAGCTGCTGACTGTCAGTCATTTGACTAGGGTTGCAAAGGGGCAGAAAATGTCCAATACATTTCCTAGTAAATCTCCGGAAACTTTCCATGGGAAGTTAGGATGGGGGAATTTTGGATATATTTTCCAAGTTAGCAACTTTTCATGGGAATTATGGGAATATATGGGAATTAACTGGAATTAACTGGAAATTTGAGGTAATTTATACAAATTGTATCAACTGTATACAAACATAAACATTTCATTTTGTCATAAGCAGACATGCAAACTAATACAATTTTCTTTAAATGACATTTTGACCGATTTATTTTTGATTAAAACTTGAATCAATTGTTTCACTGAACAACAAAAACATGAATGTTGAGTAACTACATTTGAGTTCCCTGTTAAAGGCTAACATGCAGTTTTGTAAATTTCCAATAATTTCCATTAATTCCCATGGAAAGTTTCCAACTTTGAAAATTCCTACAATTTCGCAACCCTAAACTTGTTACACACACATACACAGTGAAGAAATTGAAATCTGCACTGGGAAATAAACCATTTAAACATATTAGCAGACTAAAGTGAGGCTAGACTTCTCAGTGTTTAAAGCTGCCTCTCCTTCTTCTGCCTTCATCCTGTTTGACCTGTCAGCTGCATTTGACACAGTCCACCACTACCTCCTCATCCTCCTCCTCCTCCTCCTCATGCAGGATGTGGGCACTAAGAAGGCCAGGCTTGAAGAGCACAGTCAATTTCATAAATTGGCTGCATTTGAGCAGGTTTCTCAAAAGGAGCCAAAGTTTATCACAGTGTACTTTACAAATTCACAGTGTATCTCTATTTGATCATCTACATTGCACCAGAACAGAAGGAAGCCAGTAATATCTGTATCAACAGTATAATGTGTCCTCTCACCATAACTAAAAACCTGCCAAGCTTACATACCTGCAAACTGCTTGAGGCTGTTCCTTTAATTAAACCCTTCTTAAAATTAAATGTATCAAATCTGTGAAACACATTATTAAAGGCTGTGATAAGCTAATGCAATCATTAATCTTGTTATAAATATGCATGAGTAAGGAGGATAAACAAAATGAACAATTAGGCTTATGACCTCAGCATAATATGGAGGTTTTATACTGTATATTCATCTGGTTGGTTTGATTATGTAGAATATTCAGCATGGCTCCCATGGTGATTGAGTATTATTCATGTATTGTAAGGTATGCATACACTTACTGTCATCTAATTGTCTGACTCAGTTTGTTTGTCTGTGTGTGTGTGTGTGTGTGTGTGTGTGTGTGTGTGTGTGTGTGTGTGTGTGTGTGTGTGTGTGTGTGTGTGTGTGTGTGCACCAGATCTTGGCACAGGAGTTTGCTTGCACTCTGGCCCGCTGACTAATTAGTGGCTGTAATCTGCAGACTCACTCTAGGATCTTGGCTCCAAGGGCACCTGGGTCCCTGAGCATTGGTGCCCACCTGCCTGGCCGTCTGCCTTCCCACTGACACACAGATGGTTTGGAGTTTGCGTGCTCTTCACTTCCTGCTTCTTCAGACTTAGTTGGAGCATCACTCCATCAAAGGAGATAAAGACCGTAGTAACACATGGTATTAAACTATCTCTTAAAGCAGACTTATTATGCTCATTTCCAGCTGTGTATTTTTATTTTTGGACTCTGGCCTTATATGCAGACCCTCAGTTCAGCCCCTGTCTCTTTAAGCCCCCCCCCCCCCCCCCTCCCCTTAATGAGCCCTCTCTTTTCCGATGTGGCCAGATTCCCAGGCAGCCTTATCAGACTTGTGTAAAATCACCATTGATGGAAACCCAACATTTCCTGCTTCATATTAAAAGCTTTTAAATGATAAACTTCTATTGTAACGAATTAACAGGAAATGAAACATATTCCTGACTGAATTAGCAGAGCTTTGTTAGTGGCCCTATATTTGGAGCTCCTTGAAATAATGCTGGGAAGAATAGCATAAGCAGGAACATCCACAGTGATGATGATGTTTAATGAAGAGCTGCAAACAACCAGCACTCCTCCAACAGGTCAACCACTTATTTTACTTTGCCATGCTGTGTTATGGGAAAATGCCATGGCTAAGTGTGACTTCCCCCAAAACAATGAGAAATTTTAATAATCTTAGCAGTGCAGAGTAGTGAACTTCTGCTCAGTGTGTGGAGCAGATGACCACATAAAGAAATCCATCATGAGCTGACATCCACTCAGGCTGAAAGTAGAAAACAACATCGGAAACAGAGCAGTGTGAAGCCGGTGCTTTTCTTCATAGGGATTACAATATCCATACATGACATTTACCACATTTGGCCTCACTTTGGCCACATTTAATATGAATATTCAACATTATAACATTATATATATGACTGAATTTTATTTTCGGTGTTGTATCCCACAGTGTTGAGCAGGGAAGTCATATCTTCAACAACTTCAATATTTAATGCCATGTGGTACTACTTGTATGAGTCCATTGGTCCGGTGAAATTGAATTGAGTCCAGCTCATGGGGCTTTTGTCTGAGTTATGTAACACTCAGAGCTGTGATTCACACAATGTGCCCATATGGCTGTACAGTCACCATAGGCTCTGTCATCATGTCCTTGGAGTTGCCTCATTATTTACCGTTTATGAAGCGGCTCCAGGATTTGTCTCTGTGTGACATCATCACTACAGTCTGTCCAGCTTCAGAAAACTTCTAAACAATCATCAGCTGTGGAAACACCATTGAAATCAAATTCTTCTTTTTCATACTTTCCACTGCTGAATCATCAGCTATATTCTTCAAAGATGCACTGCAGTTCCACTTATGCAACCAGCTCAAACAAGACTTTCAGATAGAAAAATAGCAACATTACTAATAAATATTATTTTAAATGCAGTGTCTCCTATTCACATAAAGCAAAAAGATTTGGTGAAAATGACACATAGTAAATATGGAAATACTCAGAAATGAACTGTGTGGAGTATTGTGATAGATATACTTAAAGTCTTGAAGTACTGTTTGTGAATATGGGGCACATTTTATTGTGTAACCTGAACATGCATTAAAGGTTGCCTTTTAGTTCTGGTCTTGTTTGTGTGCACACTGGCTTTTTTATTTACACAAGCTTTATTTATAACATCAACACCTATAGAGAGCCAAAGTGAAACCTGGTTCTCCTCCAGAAGGAAAATAAAAAGAAAAAAAAGAAACCTCATTCAGATCCCTCTGACATTATAACTACACTAAAAATCCAGCCTTGGAACATCGTCTTAGTGTGTCATGTGGTATGTTCATTTTAACATCTTTTTAAAAAATATGTTTTTGGGCAAGGAAACAAGGGGGGAGAGAGGAGCATGATATATACAACAAAGGTCTCCGGGTGTGGAGCCAGGGATGTTACGATCATGTGGCAGTGCTGTCAATCAACACCCACGCAGCACACATCAAAGCTATACCGTAAGTCTTCAAATCTTATTAACTAAACAGTAATTCCTAAAATAACCACCGGCACCTTATTAAAGGGCCTGAATTTAGAGATTGAGACCATAATGAGTCATTGGAAAAAACTAAAAACAAGATTGACATATTACTGTAGAGAAGTTAAGGCTGTTTGAATGGGAGACTAGCTACTTCTGCATTTGTTTTAGCCTCAAACTGTGGAAGTTGCCGCTTGACTGACTTACAGAAGCAAGTGGAACAGAAGCCATGACGTCATGACCTCTGACTCATTGACTGGACAGTTTTATAGTGACATCCTGCAACATAGACCCATGAGGAAAAAATCCTATTCTGAAGACTGACAGCAGGTCATACAGTGCTTTACTGAATGTACAGTTATGTAAATAATTCTATGTATGATTATAGTTATACAAAAACAGACAAAAAGGATGAAACTAGACTGTACTGTACTCCCAAATGATCAATATGCTATACACACACAGGAACACTTATATTTTATACTTGACATATTTTATGTATTTAAAGAATGAATTTGTATGTGTTTGGATCTTTTGCAATTTATGTCTACTGTCTGTCTATTAGTAGTCATCCAAAGTCAATAAAGCTCTATTCTATTATGTTCTGTTCTGTTCTTTTCTATTAAGGACCATTAAAATCTACATGTGATCCTGCAAAAATCATTATAAAACATACATTCTCTTCATTTCTTTCATGGTATTTGCCTCCAGTAAGCCTAATCAAACAGACTTACATCCATCCACACTAATAGTTAGTACTTGACTTTCTAACATGCACCAGCAACAGTGTACAAGTACAGCAGAAATCCCTCCGCTGTAGATGACTAAC
Organism: Scomber japonicus; assembly: GCF_027409825.1. NCBI lineage: Eukaryota > Metazoa > Chordata > Actinopteri > Scombriformes > Scombridae > Scomber > Scomber japonicus. Next base: position 28,165,503 of record NC_070590.1, on the reverse strand, counting down.
TGAAACGCACATGTGGGTGGCGTTCAGAGACATGTGCCCTCATACATCTTTGTCTTTTCTAGAGAAAGAAATGAGTAAATCTAGTAGAGGGTTAACGAGTCTCAGGTGCCACTTGTCTTTCTCCCGAGGCAGAGCTCATTGTCTCTCCGTTTGCCTTTGGAGCATCACTCAATCGCACCCTTACGAGCCGCAGTGACACCCTCGCATCAAAAATAATGATCGCTGCAAGAAAATGATTATGGAATTAAAGTTATTTATAATACTATGTGGCTTCTCCAAAAATAACAACTTTGAGGGTGAAATTATCTGCCGATGTTGAAGGATTTTTTTTAAAAGTCTACTCATATGACAGAAATGTAGAAATTCATATCAAAGCAGCTTTGGAAGCAGATATTAGAGAAACATATTTTACAGAATGATACAAGTAGCAGTGATGGAGGACTGCAGATGACATCTCTACTTGCTTTATTCAATGTTTAGACTATAGTATCCACATTTATTAACGTCCAGCATGTTTGCAGGGTTTTTTTAAGGTGAATACATTCATTTTAGGAGCACTGCAGTATTATAGATTCTGTGTTAGACCGGTGGAGAGTGTACAGTCTGGCTCTGTCTTCTGTCAGCCCTTCTAACCAGTGAAGCGGTGGTAAATAAAAAGGACCAGCATAAAGGACACAGGGATAGACAAAAAAGTGACATTTTTCTACAAAGGCACCATTTAACACCATTTTTCTTTATTATTTCACACATTTTAGTTCAGATTGTTCCACTATTGTAAGTTTTATGAATGGCATGTCCCCAAAAATATTTGACTTGTATATCATTTCTCATTTAGATTAGTAATCTGTGTGGTATTATATGTTCATTTTGTGATTTTGAATTCGAAAAAGAAAGAAAATTGAAACATTCATGAAATATTATTTGAATGTTGAAAGGACAATATTGGAAGACAGCAAGAAAGAGACACATTTCCAAAGAGTATGGAGTTCATTTATGAATCTTTGTAGAATTGAATGGAGTAGTGTGTGTGTGTGTGTGTGTGTGTGTGTGTGTGTGTGTGTGTGTGTGTGTGTGTGTGTGTGAGTAAAATTGGGTGACAACTGAGTGTGATTGTACAGAAGTCTGTGGTTGAGCAATTTAAGTAGTGCAATTGTATTTCTAGAGGGAATGATATAACTATGTTGAAATGTTATATGTATTAAGCCCAGACACTTACTCACTTCAATATGAAAACAAACAAATACATAAATAAATAAAATATTGTGATTAAAATAGATGCAGACCACAACTCCCATCTAATGACACTGAGAATAGTTAAAAACAATACAACAGCCAAGCCACTGAAACAAGAAACTGGTGAAAATAGTGTTTAACATTCTGGTAAGTTTTCACTCAAGCTTGCAGGAGACAGAAGCAAAAAGTCAGTGACTTTGTCAGTACACTCTGACTGAAGGTCTCTGACTGTGAAGTTTGAGAAGTGGCACTCAGCTTGAGGGCGTTGGGGCAAGACGTCTCCATGGGGAAGCAGTGGCTTTTCAAAAAAAAATAAAAAAAATGTCACAGTAAATGTTTCAGTATGGAGACCAAAATAATTCATCATCTCATAAACTGCATTAAATATTTCAGCAGACAGGTCCCTGTGATCATCTTCCTGTGTCCCCAGGTTATAATCCACAACCTGCTAAAATAATTCTGCAAATGAAAAATAAAAAAAGTTTGTAACTCAGAATGGAACTAAACTGGTAAACAGAGAGTAAAGAAAATAAATGATGCATGCAAACCATGGTGACCAGAGATATTCATTATCTCTAGAAATGTCTTTTCTTTTTTCCCATGGCGGTATATTTGAGGTTGCATATATTCTGCAGCCAAACCCGACTCTGCATGTCCTGGTCTGGGAGACAAGTCTGGACTCCATTACCAAGCTGTCAGCGCGTGATGGTGGGGAGGGCGCAGCTTTAAAGGGATAAGTGGAGCTGATGTGAATGGTCATGACTGGAGTCAGCACAACCCACTGATAATGAAAATAATGAATTCCTCCTAATCCCATACCATTCCCAAGTGTCCCCCAGGTGTTCCACAGGCAGCTGGCCTTTAAAAAATATGAAAAACGAAGCGAAACTGCTCCTGCCTGTTCAGTCACTGTCTCATGCATGTGCGGTTCTATGACCTTGTGAGCTTGTACTCTACTCTTTTAAAAATAATAATTTTGTATCTATCTTAAAATATAGTTTTTAACACTACTTGCTATGAATGTAAAATGTAATTTCCTGGGTTTGGGTATTATGCAAGGGAAGATGCATGCCCCACACAGTGAAGATGTATTTTACAGAAATATTATTAAACAACACATGGTACAAACAGATTTATATCCACACCCATAGCATGGCCAGGCTCACTTAAAGGTGTAGTAAGTGATAATAATCCAATACATTGTTTGTCAAAATCACTGAATCTCTCCTCACTATCCGCTAGCTGTCCCCTCTTAGTGCGCACTGAAAAAAAGTCTGGTTTCAATACACAGCCTGGCTCTGAGATTCAGCTGATAAATATGTGGCTCAGAGCAAGCCACACAACAATGCTCCAGCCAATCAGAGACAGAGAGTGTTCATGCGGGTTCACGGTCAGCCAGAGGGGGGAGGGGGTTACGTATTGTACGCAGTCGGAGCGAGAAGCGTCTGGTACAAACATTTCAGTATCGTCTTGGCTCGCTTGGAACCTCTGCAGTGGAGGTACTAAAAAAGTACCAGGTACCACGTACTATTCCTAACAGAAATGCAAAAAAAACAAGTTGAGTTGAGTCGAGTAGTGCTAGAACTATAGTGGAAAAGCGCCAATAGTGGAGAAGGAGAGGTGACCGAGAAACATCCTGAGAGGAGCAGGTTAGAAGAACAAAACATATAAAAGAAGGATTTTGACCAGACAAGGACCTGCGGACACATCAGTGTGGTTTTCTGACGGCGGAGGGACAGATGGAGACCCAGAAGAGGTACCAGCGGAGACCCGGCGGAGGGACCGACGAAGACCCGGAGGACCGGAGAGTGAAGGAGGACACTGCTCTGCCGGACAGGTGAGCTAACATCAGCTCTGCTTCACATAAACTGTAACGTTACCTGCTGACATTCAGCTCACTGTCTAGTTAGTCATGATATGTTGCTGTTGTGATGTTATCTGTAAAGTAGCAGAGTTGTTACTACAGCTGTTTGACGCTCTGCACGTTAGCTTCACAGCTAACGTTAGCAGCGTGCTAATGTAACCTACAACGTAGCTGCTGTGTATCTGGTGTTTGTTCACTGCATTCAAACTGTTTACAGTCATGAAGACATATAAACACAGACTGGCTATCACAGAAAGATTATTTGGAGTGATATGCAGGCCAACATGCTATGTTATCATTAGCTTCAACTCTTGTCACTGTAGTTGTGTAAAATCAACCTGAACAGCTAACTCCTGCCAGGGATGGGCAGTATTTTCTAATACATGTATTTAAAATACGTATTTCAAATACAAAATACTATTTTGTAATTTGTATTTTATTGAGATTATGAAAATGCCTTCGTATTTTGTATCAAAACACTTAAGTGTTGTGTATTTTTGTATTTTCAAAATACTGTAAAATAGTTTCTGTGAAACACTGTGATGACATCTATCTATCTATCTCTCTATCTCTCAGTCTGTCTGTGGCACCCTCGCATGGTCAAGCCCCTGTGATACTGCTCTCAGCCACTGGGGATTTTTGGCGCTGTTTCACAATTGCTATGGACATGCACATTGCACACGCTACGGGCTGCCGTTAATTTTCCTTTGCTGGACTGATTAACAGGCCCCGTAGGCATCGTCTGAATGCAACACTGTTTGAGAAGTTAGTTGTGCTTAAAGGCATCAACTGAGGAGACACCACTAGCTAAGGTGGCTAAGGTTACACATACTCCTTTGCTCACACAAGGACTTGAGTTCACAAGCTTTGATAGCAACACTTGAGTTTGCTATTTTTCTTTCATTTTTCTGTTTTAGAGTTTTTTTCTAGACTTTAAATTTGTCTGTGTTCTCTGACCTATGAAATATTTCAGTGCTATGGTGACATGACAAGATCATTTCCTACCTCAAGCAAGGACATTTCCAACCTCTTGCACATTTCAAATAAGAAATGATTGATAATGTCATAATCAATGGCTTCTAATTGTCTTAACTGATTGGATGGTATTAATGTGACAACCAGATTTTTTACTTTTTTTTGTATTGACATTGATAGAGGTTGTGCACACACTAGTTTCATACAAACTTATTAAATTGTGATGAAACTCACCATAAGTTTACTAGTGATGGTGTTAAATAACTGAAAAGGTTAAAATGCTACCTAGTTTAAATTTCTAAATAAAACATCAATTTGGATGGTTTGTCTTCAATCTATTACACCAAGAGAGTAAATAAGTATACTTAAGGAACATTTCTTAGGGCAGAGGTTTAAATTGGGATGTCTCTAACATGAGGGGTCAGCATAATGTAATCTGTTGACTGATTATAGGAGGAGTCTCTTGCTTTCAGATGTTGTAGTGTACAAGTGAAGGGATAGATGAAAAGGCTATTAGAGAAAGGTTGTTTAAAAAACTGCCTTGGGGGAAGAAGTATTTTGTAGTATTTTGAAAATACAAAAATACAGTATTTTATTTTGATACATTTTTTGGCTGCTGTATTTTGTAGCTTATTTTGATACATTTTTAAGGTGGGTATTTGGTATTTTATTTTTTGGTATGGTATTTTTCTGCCCATCCTTGACTCCTGCTAGTTTTTACTCTGTTGTGTTTTATTAAATAAACAGATTGATACATAGATAAATGGATTTACTTTATTGATCCAATATTTGGAAACTCTTAATTTAGAGCAGCATGTTATCCAGTGTATATAATATGATGTTTGTTTAATTCAGCTGAAAAAATCAAGGTGTGGTGATTTCCAAAACAAAAATAAAATCATCACATATTTTCTCCACACAGTTGTTACAATCCAACTGTATATGAAAGTTTAACATTGCACATTACTGTAGCCATCACGCCACAGTCTTCTCAGTTATCCAGTAACAATGGCATAAGACTGATAATGAGTCTTATTCTTTTTAAGGTGAACCATTTATTCCCATTGTAGTGACAACCTCAGTTGCTAAAAAAAGGAAAGAAAAGGACTGACGTGTATATGTACTATTGAATTAAAAAAATCTTTTTTGTGAGCATCACACTCACCCCAACAGATAAAAATGGCTGTAGATTGAGTGCTTTGGTTGTCAAGTGGTCAAGAGCACATGGCACATAATCACAGCGTCCCTGGTTTGACTCTTGCAAGGGACCTTTGCCCCTCTCTCTCTCCCTGCTTCTGGTAAGACTCTATGCCATGTACTTACTAATAAAGGGGAAAAAATGCCCCCAAACAAATCTAAATATATATTTTTTAATGGCTCTAGACCTTTGTAGAGACCCAACATTCTCTTAAAACTCTTCACTCCCACTACCAAACTGGCATGGACAGATACTGGAACTTTGCAGAGAACACTGAAAGCCAGCTGTTCACTCTTCACATGTACAGGTCATGTACTTCTAATTATGAGCCAAAAACCCCAGTCTGTCCACAGCATCAGGCTTAAGTGCAGCCTGGTGACAGGTAACAACATTCCCTCCAGTGCTGAATGCCCTTTCTGAAGGGCTGCTTGAGGCAGGGATGCATAGATATTTTTTAGTCTGGGGAAATTTACCTCCATCTGTTGCTTTTCTTGTCGTAAGGCACTTTTCTGCTGAATGATTCTACAATACCAAAGCTGAGTTTGTTGTGCAGGTACCTTAGTTGATTTGGCCTTTTTTGGGCAGAGACTTGAAGATTTTCATATTCTCCGTATTCCTTGGTATGGTTTCTTCACAGGTGGTGAAACAAGTTGGTTGTCGAGCTGTTTTTAAAAGCAACAGGTTCCACTTCCATGCAAGTGAGGTAGATCCACGTCTTGCAACTAAATCATCTGAAGTAGTTTGGGATGTACGTGGTACGTGTGCATGTTGTCTCCTCACTCATTTTTAGCATAACCACAAGCTAACCTGTGGGGACCATGCCAGTGAGAGATCACGTGATCACGCAGGCCCACTAGTGATCATGTGACAGTGAACCTTGTCCACAGGTCATATTGAAGAACATATAAAGTGTCCTGACTATAAGAAGTTGAAAATGTGTTCCTTGACAGATACAAATCCAAACGCTTGTCCCCTTGGTACACTTTAACTTTTTTTCACTTATGCAGCAATAACCGGCTGCTCTGAGTATTCATACATCCGAGGTCTTCAGAGGGTAATGTGCTACACTATATTTATTGGATTTGGAAACAGACATCCTATTTGCAGCCTCCATGTTCATTTTTTTCTATTTCATTTTCAACAGAATTCCCCGGACACCTCCACTGATGCCAACCACTCATAAAGTGGCATATATGCTGCCTCTGCATTATTTTTCCTCTCCCACTTTTGTAAATGTATCTGCCATGATATCTTTTCCATAAACACTGTATGACACTGCTGATTTCCCTAGAGTCACATTACATAAGGTGAAATTGGTTCAAAGTCCCCAGAGTAATACACTACCAGCCTTTTTGTATTTTGAGCCCAACCTAACTCATAACTCCTCCTGCATGCATACACACACACACACACACACACACACACACACACACACACACACACATATATATATATACACAGTGATTCAAACAAACATTAACACACACACTTTAAATTTCTCCCAGAGGCACAGCAAGTAAGTCAGGGTAACATTTCTCATTTTCCCTAAAGTTCACTTTAAATCTGCTTTCCTATCACAAGGAGAAAACAAATGATGTGATGTATTTAGTGATATATTAATGTCATTTTAACGTAAAGCAACATGAAGTTATTAGACAGTGAAGTTCTTTCACAGCAAAGAGTTACTGTTAAAGTTAATTAACTAGGCCTGTCATAGCGATATATTGTCTCAGAAATAATCTCGATAAACAATATTATTGTCATTTGAACATCATTTTATACCACTGATATAATAATATAATAGTATAATAATGCAAGGGAGGGCGAGGGAGGGGTGGGATTGGAGAGTGGCTCATTATGGTTGAGGACAGAGTTATTTCCCTTTAATTCTTCTACAGTCTCCACTCAGGACGTACACAGTGAGGAATGGAGGACACTACTTGTTTAGCTAATGTGACATGAATAGCCTCTTAGCTGCTAATGTGAAGTGTGGCAATACTGAGGTCAAATAATGATCAAGTTCATGTCCATGTATCATATGATAAGTCCATATATAGACATGATGATGATGATAATTACATTATTGTACAATAGGCCGATAACATAATGATTATGTTATAGTTAACATTGTTTGTGTGGCTCACAAAGTCTCTGGTTATAGTTCCATGCTGTGACTAGCATCAAAGAATGTTAGCTTGTTCACTAGTTAGTTATGAGATTATTGGCTATGCACGCTTGCTAGCTAACAGGGTAACTGATTTATTATTTTAGTTAAAGAAGTCAGTGTTTCTCCTTCTAATATGATTGGACCCCAGAATGTGCTATATTAATCCAATATTTATGGAAGTGGATGGATGCATTGGAACAGAAATGGTGACTCGTCAACTCTTTCTCTTATTGCAGCCACTGAACTTTTTCACAGTGATTTTTGGTCTCACATTGTTTTCTCTTACTAGTTAGCTTCTTGCCCAGGTGATCAGATTGATCTGACAATATCTGTATAATACAATGCATCTGTCATTGATGGCAGTTATATGGTGGGCTGTCCCAATAAGGTTCAGAGACCAAAACAATGTTTTTTACATTTCTCCTTGTATCTGCTTTACGACAACTTGATCCTGTTAATCCTGTTACTTTGAGAAGTTCTACTCATCATGATTAAGTCTTTGCCCCAGGTTTCGTTAACATTAACTGACAATTTTTACTGCTATGCAAAAGTGAAGCTAACATATCTCCTTTCAAGCGCTGCCATCTTGCCTGTATGTCATTATTCAGAGCCAGAATCTGCACAATAACGTCACACACCTCTGTCGTTTTTATATCATTAAATAACTAATTAAAAACAAACTTCACAGAAAAACTTAGACAAACATCAGCGTGATTGAGTTTCCCTACTTTGGCTCATGTCCCATCTGCTAACATAGAGGGATGGTGAACTTATGACCTATACTGCAGCCAGCCACCAGGGGGTGATGCAGATGTTCTGGCTTCATTTTTGAGGAGCTGCCATGCCATCCATTTTTATATACAGAACATGATTGTTATCCAGCAAAATTAGAGATTCATCAGGGGGTCTTAACACTTTTGAAAGGCATTTTAAGGGCTGATCTTTCATAAAGGTCTGATCCTAGAACCTCTCCTGCAGTGAAGTTTGAAGAGTGGCACTCAGCTGCAGGGACGTATCGTTTTTCTTTTAACCTTGATTTGTGCTGCCTGTAAACAGACGCCCACATGCTTCTAACAAGGTGATCAACACACTATGGCCGGCATACTTGCATCTCCTGTACTCACTACAAGTATCAAAAGAAGCTGACAGATACACAAACATCATATCACCAGTTTATAAAGATAATAATAATAATAATATTAAAGGTTGAATATGTAGAATATTTTTAAGCTACATTTTTTTTTTAAATAATACAGCCACGGGGCGTTTTGAGGGGTACAGAATGAAAGTATTGCTTTTCCATTAAAAAAAAAATTAGTCTGAATTAATATTTTTAAAATTTTTTGACGGGTTCGACAATGACGTTCTGTGTACATTGTATCAGCCAATTAGCGGCTGGAATTGCGGGTTGCCAGGGTTGTCTGTTGTTCCGGCGCAGCTACTGTAGGCTGGCACTGGGTGAAATGGAGTTGTAAACAAGCAGAGCCGTGTTGTCACTAAAACCAGCGTTTTTTGCTCTCAAGTACAACTTTTCATCACAAAACTTCGAAGGTAAGACAGAATATCTGTTAGTCGCTGTAAATAAGTGGTTTGTTTACCTTTGTATTCTTTGACTGCTGGTTCACTGAGTTTTTAGCTCAATAATAGTGGTACTGTTGAACTCGTCTTAGCTTTCATATGAGATGCTATTTGTTTGTGTACCATTAAGTATCAAAACGGTGCAATGGAAATGTGGAGAGTGGGTTGGCTTTCTGACGCTATTCGGATTTTGATATTTGATCATTAATATGCTTGGTGTTTGAGTTGTGTTTGGTGTGTGTAAAAATGACGTGCTTGTAGCGGAGTTTCTCCTATTTAATTTGATGTGCAGTATGACTGTATTGCTACATCATCATCCCTATGTTCCCCGGGTCCTATGTTCCCCGCTTTGTATGTTACCGGGGAACAGAGGGATGATCCCGTCTACAGTTAGCCAGTTAGCTGAGTTAGCCGCTGAGTTAGCAGATGAGTTAGCCGCCGAGCTAGCAACCGAGTTAGCCGCGATCGGGGAACATAGGACCCGGGGAACATAGGTACGCTCCCCAGGTTTAACTGCTACTCCCACTGGCGTTACAATGTAATGTACCTCTGTGGTTTCAAGTCAGTTACAGCGAGGGTATGTTCGCTTCCTGTTTTCAAAATAAAAGCACCAACTCTATCGTTATGGTTTTCTTAATAATAAAAGGCAACGGGTGTTTTATTTTGTGAAAATGACCGGAAGTGCGTTACTCGCTACGGCTAACTTGAGTGGCTCCGAATTCGCAGGAACAAAACTTTAAGCAGATGTTATTTGGACAAATTAGCCTCACATTGTGGATCTAAAGGGCTACTTTCTCGCCTAAAAAGGTTAGACATGTGGATAAATTGGTATATTTACAGAGTTAGAGCTAAAATAAAATCCGCTTTAGCCTGCTGATTTCAGCTTGGGTAGGAACGAAATGCATTATGGGTTATCGTGTAGTTTACTGATCATCATTTTGAGTTGGGAGCTAGCTAGCTAATCGATTACACACCACTCAAAGAAAGACTTCCAGTTGAAGACTGGCTAACGTTACATACTGTTGAAAAATTAATTGGTCGAAATTAGTCGTTACCCTGTATGATTCATCACTTGACATGACGCTGGCTAATCGACTGACACACTCAGCACCGGACCTGGCAACCCGACTGCTGGAATTACTTTTTGGTTGTTGTGACTACGATCTCGAGACATTAGATGGCGTTGTTCTGCTCATTCTACATATTCTACCTTTAATAATGCATTTTATTTAAAAGTGCCTTTCAAAGCACTACTATTTACACCTCCAACCAATATATAGTGTTTGAACTACTTAATAACTTAATAATAAATAAATAAATGGTCCTCAGAGGGTACATGCAGTACCACTACCAGGTTGATATTGGTTGATCATATTCCCCTCAGAATGAATTGTAATAATTTTGACGATACCCTTTTTAAAAAATTAACACCAATATCAGCTTTCAGTACATTTAATATGTCCAACACCAAATACCTTCAAAACAGATGATATTATCATCAGTCTCAGCTCTATTTGAGTGTAGTATTAATCAGCACATTAGCAAGTTAACGTGCAAAGATAGAGCACATTAGAAATATTACACCTGCTTAGCATTCGCATGTAAGTACTGCAGTTGTATATTAGCATGATCCTGTTATCATTAGTAGCTCAAGGCACCACAGTGTAACCTCACAGAGCAGCTGCATGACACTGAAGTCTTTGGGAATGGAAATGAGAGAGTTTTTGATGAGAGCAGCTGAGACTCAGTTGCAGACTGTATGTAAGTGTATGAAAGTTTTCCTCTTCAGCTGCCACCTGAATCACCTCCTGAACAACACTTGGAAACACAGATGATTGTTTACACATTAAAGTGTCAGCGTGACACCTGAACGCAGCACCGCTCAGGGAGTCAGAGCTGTGTATTCCTGTGATATGCTTATTGTGTCTTCAACAACCCAACCCTGTAATACTAAAACCTGTAAACCTAGTGAGACTTCTCACTGGGAAGATATCTCACCTTTTTCACATCCAAACTCTGTAGCCTGTGTTTTGTTTTTTTTGTTTTTTTGACCCTGACTTTTCTTCAGGCACATACTATTGAAGTCAGCACACTGGCTTTCTCTTGGGAGCCAGACTGTCAGGAACACTGGTGCTCTGTGACAAGGTCACATAGACTACGTTATAGAGGAAGGAGTTGTGCTGCATGTCTCATATTTAAAAAGTAAAAACATTTCAGCAATTCACTTCTGATTCACTTATGTGATCATAGTCAAATGAACTTCACCCATATAATACTTAGAAAAAGAAGTGTGTATTTTCTCATTTATTTGGGATTCTTTTTTACAATATGATACATATACCTTAGATGTGATTTAACTAGTCGTGTGACGATACTCTCAGATCATGAGACAAGATGACACACGATATTGGGTTCATGAGAATGAGATGACATTTTAACTCTATTTTTAAGAAAACTTCAATCACGAAATATATGACTGGAAAAATAGATTTTATTTGACTGAAAGTCACGTGTATATGTACGTATTTGTATATTTACAAATGGTGTCTTGTAATGAATGTCACTTTAGTTGTAATTTCTGAGCATGAATTATCATGCACTGTAAAAGGTTTTGCCCCCTATATATGTATATATATATATATATATACATATATATAGTGTATGTTTGTACATATGTATGTATGTATGTATAGAGAGAGATAACAATAAATACCAAAAATATACGATAATACAAACTATTCTAGTATGTAAATATAAATGATATAAATAATCAAATTTGAAAAATCAAAAATCAAAAATTAATAAACATAAATTGCACAAATCCTATATGACAGAACAACAAACTTAGTGTGACTAATTTAACTTTTTGCATCATTAGGCTGCCATTGTGTGCTGGATTCCCCCGCTCCTCCTACCCCATACTTTTGTTTTAATATATTGTGGCACATGATCTCGTCACACCTTTAGATTTAACATTAGAGTAAAGGGCCATGCTCTGCCACCATTATCTTAATATAATTAATCACATTGTATGAAAAGTGTCCTTGCTGGTTCACAGGTGAGTGAGGAGGGGTATCAGCCCATCTATGTCCCTGCATAGGAATACTACACTCAAGTGAACAGCAATACACAATAATAATGATTGATTTATGCTCTAATAAGTAACAATGTGAAATAAAAATGTAATATCCTGACACCTTCTACTGTATGATGTTAATGTGGTTAGATAGACTACAGTGCACATGACTAGCTGGAGAAGGTGTATGTAGGTCTAAAATAGAACGTGTGATTTCACTTTAGTTTACGGTATAGTTATGTTGTAATGTGTCTCAAATTACCCTCTTAAGAAAGTGTCTAATAGTGGGAAATAAAGTTAAAAAATGCACCTGCAGCCCAAAAAGCATTTTCCTCATAGACCACCAGTGTAAAACTGTTGACAAGACACCTCGAACTGCAAACATGCTCAACAATGACTCTTTCTGTTATGACTTTTTGATCCGTGGAGGTTTTATATTTGTAAAACTTTCCTCGAGCTGAGAAAACCATTTTAAAAATCTGTTGTCATCACAATGTTAAGTCTATGTGCTGAATGGGAAGTTATGGGCAGGGTCAGCGGATGTGTATGTGTATATATGTATATATATATACACACGTTTTGCATGTTTAAAATCCTGTTATTTTACATTTGAAGGCAGTTTTAAGCCCATAATGTAAAGCATTTCTTACCAGAGTGTCCTAACTGCACCTGGGCTGCACCTGGGCTGCACCTGGGTGTTTAGCGTGGAGGTGCTAACTCAAACTCCACGTACTCCGGTGGTAGTTAAACTCCGTTTGACACAGGTTGCATTTTACTTTTGACTTGTCTGACTGAAGCGTCTGGAAGTGTTTTGAAGTTAAACAAGCCGTTCAAAAGTCCAGTAGCTCTCTTACTTTCCATCAGTGTGGTAGGTTTACTGCAGGAGGCCACTTCAAAGCATAGCGCTACAGCTAGAGGAGCCGTCTATGGGGGAGTAGAAGGGACAAAAAGGCTTGCAACATTAAAATGCGATTTAAAAAAATGTACGCGTTATGATTGCATTAATCTAATCGTGATGAATGCGTTAACGCTGACAGCCCTAATATATATATATATACAGTTTGTAATAACAGCATAATTTAGGTGTATGGTGTGTAATTAACTTATTACTGTCAAATAAATAACTTCTTTTTTTTTATTTGTTACAAAGTGCAGTTTATTGCTTTTTATCAGTGCTAATTTAAAGTGCAACCCAGGACTATATGTGTGTTTGTCTATGCATGAGATACTAACAAAACAGAGACTCATAAAAAAGAACCAACAAAATATTTTTATTTTATCCTTAAATATCTCTTTAAAATTATGGTAATATATAATCCAATCATAAAATTTAAATAAAACAATAAACAACAAACAGAAAGCAAACTATAGAATGTATAACAACATTAAATTAAAGATGGATTAGCCTATGCTGCCATAATTGAATAAAATACATTTTCCAAAACAATTATTGGAAGGCTTATTTCCCTCATTTTAAAGGGTAATTCTGTGTTGTTACAGTTTAGATTTTACCACAGTAGTATATAGTGGTTACCATGGTAGAGATTAAATGAAACTATAAAACCAGTGCTGCTGCTGGCCTGTCAGCCAGTCAGGGTCCTTTATTGTGAGACATCTAGAAAAGCTAGTCTTCAACATCCTTCCTAAACTCACCAGCATCAGCAATGTATTCATATTTTTCCAAACAGATAAATGCCTTTTCATCTCCACTATACACAACTCTTGAAGAAACGTGATGGACATCGATCCTGTGTAATGTTCTTCCTTCAAAGCATGTTCTTGACATCTAGCACTTCCAGATGGGATTTCCAGCCAGCAGCAGAGAGCTTGGCCCGGTGCCACAGGTGTTTTTTAGACCTCGGCCAAATGGAGGGCGCTCCTCCCATGTGGAGTCAAACATGATTAATGAATTGAGCTGCTGACAAGTGTGACAGGACAGGTTGACAGCTGAGTCTCCCTTATGATACATCAGTCACTCAAAAGAGTTCTTGCACACCAGACAAGGGCATGAGACGTCAACCTCCCAGGAGGATTGCTATTACACATGTGGTCTTATTATAGCCTCAATAATCTGGCTTCAGTTGTTAATTGGGGTTTAGTCTGTAGCTCAGAGGGAGATTGAACTTCATTGCCGTTATCACAACTGAAACCTGCAACTACTTTGGTAGTAAAGTACAGTGTATAAATTTGACTTATTGAAAAATGTTTTTGTTTGTATGTTAGTTAAGTGCTGGATTTTAGTTTGGAAAATTGTAGTTCAATACCTCTAATATAGGTCTTTCAATGATAGCCAAAGCTACTCTTTCACAATAAAGCTCAGTTTATATTCAGTTATATATTCCTATCCTATCCCTATGGAACCAATATTTGCATGTTGAATTCATAAGAATTCAACATGCAAATATTGGCACAGTTTAGAAAAAATGACCACCTGACACTCACTAGTTATTAGCTATGGTTATTAGATTAGCTGAATGCCACCATAAAACGATGACCTGCTCATGGTCATTAGCATATCATCACTGTGCCCTGATGTCTTTCTCTGTGACTGTTAGTTTCACACTGGATTTTATTATTCTGTCAGACATCATGACAGCTCTGCAGGTCTGCTATGTCTCCATTGACAAGTGTGAAATTGAGAATTTTGCATAAAAAGTCACACTATCAAACAACAGCAGAGGGAAGATTTGTCATAAGACACTGAATCACAATGAAGTGCACCTGAGCTCAGAGTTACTGCCGTGTCACTCTAGGTAAATAAATAAAATGTAGGGATGCACCGATTGTGAAATTGCGGGACAATACTGATTTTTGAAATATGAATTTGGTTGACTGATCTATACCGATAGTTTTTTATTTAATGATCTTATTATGTTTTGTTGTTATTTATTCCCCAGAGAAACAAAGTAATCAATGTAAGAAAAAAATGATAATAATAACTCAATTGTTTTAAAGTAATTGGGCCCATCATGACTATCTTTGATTGAACACAAATTCATGAAACAATCTTTAATACATTTCACTAGAAATTCAGAGAAATCCCTTTAGCTATTTAAAAATATGATGATGATTTTGTGTACCATAGCTACTGTTGCTACTACTGTCCGAGTCAAATAACGAGAACATCGGCCATTGACAAAGGCAAATTGTATCTTATTTACTGATAAGCTGTCAACGAAGGGAATATCAGTCGATACCGATATTTGGCCGATATATTGGTCCCGCCCTAATAAAATGTAACTTTTCATTATGAATTTAATTTAAGTTTGGCTTGAATTGCATAAATGTATTATTTTTTATGATTGTGCAATGTGTATGAGATTATATACACATGTGCACAATGTGCCACATGTCTAATTTGCACTAAATTCTACACTGCACTCCTTTAGTTCTCCAAATTTGGAGTTGATCAGATGATTGGTTCAAGAGATACGTGAAGGACATACATACAGACAGACACAGATTCCTTCCTTTAGTACAACTATTTTACTTTTCTCCTGACATGTTGACACAAAGTATCAAGCCTACAAAAAACATATTAAACCATGTATCAAAACCAGCTGATTACACATAATCTGTAAGTGCATGTTGAACACAAGCATCCCTACAGGCACACAAGCAAGAAATCATTTTCAAGGCTCTTCTATTTGTGCTTTCTAGCAGCATCTATCAGTATGTACAATGCTCTGCTGTTTCAAGGCTGGGTAAAAATTCATGCAGATGTCCTCAGATATCTTTCACCGCTGTTCAGACATAATGGTATTTAAAGCTCTTCAAAATGCTCAGGGACATCTCAAATCATGCGTGTCAGTGTTTGGGTGTCAGCATTATGAGAACAGACAGCAAAGGAGAAAGTTAAGCAAACTGTGTCCTGCTCTGCACTCTGTCATTGCCATTGTTTTTTTGGGAGTTTTTTTTTTTTGTCCTTAAAATTTTAACTCATGTAGAGTTAAAAAGGTCATTACAGACTGTGTACTGCACAGTTCCAGCTGCTCCTGAATCAGTCTGCTGGTTTGGCCTTTGTCTGCATGCAAACTAACACTTCTCATCAGCAGGACCACCAGCAGTTATATTATCATACTGACATTTTACAGCATTTACATTAGTAAGCATCTTAATATCAAACATTCAACATATTCACTTAATGAATACTGCATCTGAGCATTTGTTGTTTTCATAATGAGAAAAATGAGGGAAGGATTGCTTATGGATAAAATTATGACACATATTCAATATCCTGGGAATGTTATGATGTGTATAATTGAGTTATAAAATGATCATACTGTCTGCATACACACACAAATGAGAACTGCATTATAGGATAATAAGATGTTAGGACATTTGATGGACAGCCAAAATGTGCATGCCAAAGTATATAATATGCAAACAGTGAAATAGAATCCATTAAATGCATTCATTGTAAAAATGTGATCACCACTGTTGGCAGGTAAGAAATCCAGCAGGATTAGAAAGCTGTATTTATGCTAATGGGAAATATTCATATATTTTATTATCATATCACTGAAGGCAACATGTAACATTTACCATAGTATAAATACAATAAAAAGTAAAAGCTTAATATTCTCAATTGTGCTCCACTATGAGTAATGTTATCCATCCACTTTGTGTTGCTCACTTTATTACTTATAACAATTCTAAAAGCCACTACATGTAAATCACCTTGTTCATATATTCCTCACTGTCACCACTGTTCATTCAAAAGATGAAGTGCTGCAACTTCAGACATTATTTATTACTGTTATCATAAGTAGTATTAATGTCATTTAGCTGCTTTATACAGCTGTCTAATATCATTCAATTATAATCCGAGCCAATTAAAAGGATATATATTTGCTCTTCTGGTCCATCCTCAGATTTGCCTCTCATGTATAACAATTACATTTGAGTCACTCATTTAATCAAACCCTTTGTTTTAAAAACTCTGGTCATCTTAATTACTCAAACACTCTTCCAACCATCTGGACAAAATATACAATATATTTTATTCACATAACAGACAAACAGTGCCTCTCTTCTCTAATCCAAACAAACAATGGTGGACATAAAATGAGATATCTTGCTCGATTAATGCTGTGTTCGATTTGTATGACATGAACCAAAAGATTTCTTATCCAGTGTATATCATCATAATAATGTTACTTTCCATAACTTTATTGTTACATTCAGTCTAATGTGTTTATATTTATCTTGTGACTAGTATATGAATTTATGCAGCTTCCCCATCTGGATATAGTGGAGAGTTGCAATTTGCAACACAGATGTAAAAACTTATTTTTATTGTGAAGCGATCTTAATATTTCTTTCTCTTTTTAATCCAGATGGTTGGAAGAGATTCTGGACATAAACATTGGCAAATGTTGTTTGCACAAATCCTATATGACACATTTTGTGTTTTTTTTTTCAAAAGCAGCCTGAGATTCAACTTTGAGAAAAACAGACCACGACTCAAATTAATGTTCATTGAGGAGAGGCAAATGAGGAGAGACATTACTGCTGTTTATTGTGAGTGTACACTGTTACTGTCTCACTGCTCACTGTGGCTCTTATTTCAGGTCATAATTTGGAATAATATTTCTGATTTGCAATTATTGTTGGTTTGTGATCCCACATTAGTGTGTATGTTTATTAACAGAAAAGGTGGATCCCATTGATTTCTCCTTTCTTACACAATCAGGCCTGAAGAGGTGATCTGTGTTTTACAAAAAAAAGAGAAAACTCTGCAGAAATTACTTGAAAATTCAAAATTGACACAACAGTAGCCTTGTAATGGTGAATGGTAACTATATAAATCTACAATATACATACATTCGTTATACTATATACAATGTGCAATGTAAACAGCCTCAGTCTTATTAGTGGGAGTGGGAGCAACCGGGAGCTGTGGTGTATCTACTGATGAGACTGCAGGGACTGACCATCAAATTCAAACACGAAATTCAAAGGCATTTGAGAAAGAAAGTGTATTAAATGTGGATTCAAATGTTTTGGATGAGATGTGTGCATGCCTACTTATTTCTTTATCTGCTAATCATCCTGCGGCTGGGGGAACAACTGGACTAGAAAGACTCTGGTTCACATTAAAATGTCTTTAATGGTTCTAGGAAACAGCAGAACAACACTGAGCAAACCTAAAAAGTATGCACTGATACATGGAAGCAATTTCTTCATGAAGTAGTTTTAAAATGATGAATTACTACACTACACCATAACAGAACATGAAGCTCCTATATAGCTTCAAAGCAAATGTCACCATGTCTATAATAAGCATGAGCTCATACATTCAGTGAGAACCACTAACTACCCAAAAGCAAATCCACTGGCTCATCCTCTCTGACTTTGCCCAGTGGAAGATGTTCCCTCTTTAACGAATGTGACCTCATCATTGCCCGGGTTGAAGTCCGAGCAGCACCAATAGCAGGACACAGTGTTGAGGGGCCGGTGCCTGCATGGCTCAGGGCGAGATAACACCAAATGAGATGTGACAGCTCAAAGAGAGAACGGGCCCAGCTGATGGGGCTAAAATGTGAACAGAAGGTCCTTTTGTATCGTATGCTTTATGCGTTAAAGAGGCTTGCATTGAGGATGTAGTATGAAAAATGTTATATACAGTATGGATATAGGACTGGACAATACATCGATATTATATTTATCATAATATGAGACTATATATCGTCTTAGGTTTAGGATATCGTAATATGTCATCAGTGTTTTTTCCGGCTTTTAAATGTTGCATTACTGTAAAAATGTGTAATTTTCTGAATTTACCAGACTCTTCTAGCTATTCTGTTATTTACCTTTTACCCACTTTGTCATTACCAATGATTATTTATCAAACATTTCATTGTGTAAATATTTTGTGAAAGCATCAAGTGTCATCTCTACATTATTGTTGCAATATCGATATTGAGGTATTTGGTCAAATATATCATGATACTTGATTTTGTCCATTTCGCCCAGCCCTATATGGATAGTGCATTGCATAAAGAGGAGGTTTATCTAAATCAAGTTTTAGTTTAAATCTGAGGTAACTTCTTTCCCGCCTCCCACTTCTGCAAAGACTGGCGGCTTCGTGATGGATCGTACAATGTCCAGCGTTCAGTGATCGCTGCCATTCAACAACCTTGTTATTGTGAAGTATGAGAAACAAGCAGGTTTCACATTCAGCTCAGGGCTCGTCTGTTAGTGAAAAGATCTGAGCTGTCCTGGTGATGTTAAAGGAGGAGGTGGCATAGGGTGAGGGTGAGGAGGAGGAGAGGGGGGGGCGGCCGGGTCTCGCTGAAATTGTTGTTTCATCAATAAATGATGGCAGACAGAACTCTGATGGCCACGCAGCGCCTCTGATCTATGATCAAACGGAAAGCACTGTCCTGCTCTCAGACTACAAATACAGCCACACACCATGCGTCAAACACACACACACACACACACACACACACACACACACACACACACACACACACACACACACGTGCTAACAAATAAGTCCAACACTTCACTAGTGCAGCACAATTATACACAGACATTGAATACTGAATCTCATTACAAGTAGAATGAGGGCTGCATTTGAAAATAAAACCTATAAACAGAGAGCTTTTGAGTATACGTGCATCCTAAGAGGATCTGAGTGAATCATATTGGGTTTAGACTTCATT
This sequence comes from Scomber japonicus, assembly GCF_027409825.1. Lineage (NCBI taxonomy): Eukaryota > Metazoa > Chordata > Actinopteri > Scombriformes > Scombridae > Scomber > Scomber japonicus. The sequence goes on along the minus strand of NC_070590.1, from coordinate 28,145,739 downwards.
TGAGCTTTGTGCTTATATGAGACATAGGTGCTGCCTGTGTGAAGTAGAGTCTGTCCATTCTTGATTAGAAGCTCTGTTTTTTCGCTGTCTGTTTCTCTCTCTTTGCAGCGCGCCATGTTACATTCATTTTCTTGAGCTGAGCCGATACTTAAAAAGTGACGTGAAAACACTGCAGACCACCGATTGGTCAGTGGTTTATCTCATTCACAGGCCTTCTGTTTCAGAGAAAGAGCTTTCCACCGCTCCCTGTCCTCGCTCCGCTGCTCTTTCGCTTTCCATCTCTCTCTCTCTCTCGCCCCTCAGCTGCCGTGCTTGAAACACAATGTTCACACATTAGGAGAAAACAACACAGATTTGTCCTGTTATTCTTTGCTTTATTAGTTGGATGTAATGAATCAAGGCAGAAGAGGAAAATGAAACCAAAACTAAGAGCGTCTGTCTGAGTAAATTATCTGCTGTAAGCTTAAGTGTTTGATTGTTGTCTATTTGTACTTTTGAATGTAATTGCTCTGAAACAATCAGAAAATAACTTCTGTCATTCACAGGCTTTCTCTCTCTCTCAGAGAAAGCTTTCCACCACTGTCTCTCTCGCTCGCTTGTGCTCTCGCCATTCTCCCTCTTTTTCTCTTTTAACATTATCAAACAGAGTGATCCTCCCTTCGTATCTCTTATAGCAGGGTTGTACATAGGGCTGGGTATCAGTACTCGATACCTTTTAAAGACTGTGTAAAGTGAATTCAGACATTTTCTTCTAAACACATTAAATAGGTCATAAATGTATTTCTAAAAAAGGTGTAAAAAGCATTTCAACCATTTAGATTTGAATTGTGGAGCCAGGCTTCACAAACTGTGTTTCAACATTTCTGTGTTCAGGATTTAGTGGGGGGGGTCTGAAAATCACTGCAGCGTTACGTAGCGCTTAGCATAAACCCGCCCCTGCTGCTGTAGAGGTACATTCAGCGCACACTACTACTACTACAGTCTACAGTTAGCCAGTTAGCTGATTTAGCCACTGAGCTAACCGTTGACTTAGCCGCCAAGTTAGCCACTGAGCTAGCCGCCGAACTAGCAGCCGAGTTAGCCGCCGAGCTAGCTGCCGAGTTAGCAGCAGAAAGCTCTCAGACGTAGCGTCCATGTTTCTGGTAGAGGTGGTGACTTTGATTGACAGGTGACACTTGGTAGGGGGCGGGGTTTCAGCAAAACTCCCACAGCGTTTGGGAGCAGAGAAAGAGGCTGCTTTTTACACAACTTTGAAGCCTAATTTCATATATTTGCCGATTTTTTTAATCATTAAAATTTGGCAGGGTGGTTAACAACACACTTTTCTGTGGTATGTCAAACTCAGAATACATATTTATTCTTACTTTACACAGACTAGTATGGAAACATCTCCCGTCAAACGACACCTGTTCAATCGATCATTTTGCACCCAGAGATAGAAAATATGACTATTTGTATGGACTTGCTCGCAGCGAATCAATGCAAGCCTTCTGTCATGTGATTGGTCCACTGCCACAGCAGCTAAAACATGTCTGAGGCTGTGAAGTTGCAGGGAATTTGAGTCAATGCAGCTAAGATGCCACCTAAAGGCTCTAAAGTGTGTCTACACTACACGTCTGTTACACTGGATAAAAAGCAAGTGCGCAAAATGTGGAATGGGTATCAAATGAAGCATAGTTGGATTCGTACTGGTATCGTAATTTTTTGAATGAGTCCCAGCCCTGATCATGACACGCAGTTGCAGAGTAGCTCGCTGATCGCTTGTTTATTCAACATTTATTAATATTTAATGTGTCGTATTTCCAAATTGCACCAAATCTGACACTGCACTTCTTTGGGCCCCCTGCAAAACACCCTGCAAGTATGAAGTAGATTGGATGAACGGTTCTTGAGTTATATGAAGGACACACATACATACAGACAGACATTCAAAGAGAGACTGCTTGCTTTGTAGTTATATAATAAAAAGCTTAGCAATGCCTTTAAAAGTTGAAGTGTGGGTCATTTTTCTCCATCACACTTCCCATAGTTCCCATGAGCCTTTAGCTTTCCCAAGTTCCTTTGCTTCTTTCTTTTTTGCATCTGCTACTCTAAAGCTTTCAAAGCCTGTTATTTCCAGCAGGTAGATTTGAGGGCTGCAGCCAGTTTTTTTTTTTTTTCCTCCCCGCACTCAGAAGCCAAGTGAGCTCTTGAACCTTTTTCTTGTTGGGTGCGATATTCTGGCTTTGCTCTGCAGATTCAGCCTCAGTCAGGACAGCTGCTGCTCCAGCTTGTCTGGAATCTGAATGTTTTTTTTGTTTTTTTTTCTTCTCCACTTCTCTTTCTCTGATGTGAGGAGTGTTGCCGCTGATCTATTTGCTGCTTCTTTTCACCTCCTCCCTTTTTTTCACCCTCAGGGAATGCATTTGTCAAGCAGTGGGGAGGAGGGGGTGGGCTTCCAGGTTTACCTCCAGACTTTTGGTTTCCAGCATCTCTTCCAATTTTGTTGGTGCCAGCTTGTGTCACCATCTGTGGTAGCCTCATACTTTTTCTTTTTCAACTTTTAATGTTGCTTCACGATAAGATACAAAAGAGTTCTACTGTATATTGGCGATTTAGCACAGCCTGAAGGCTTGCTGCATCACTTCTACAGGGATAGATGATAGATGATGAAATTCCAAACACGACTACTAATATTTTGTGATTAAAGCTGTCAATACAATGTGTTAGATCGCCTCCTTCTGTCAGCAGCTGCAGCGAATTAAACTTCAGGCTACTATTAGAAGCAGCTAAAATGTTCTCCAAATTAAACAACAAAACACATCATTTGTCAAAGCCCTCCAGAGTGAAATATTAGCACTCTCTCATCTAACACCCCTATCGGCAGGACATTTATCAGCACCTTCCAGAGCCACTATAAATGACTGTTAGAGAAATAAATCCCTTTTTTGATTGGTGTTAGGAAAAGATCATGATTGGGGTTATCGTACGCTCTCCTTTTTTCTCTCAAGTCAAGTTTCGACATATCTGTACACCGCCACCGTTTTTTCTCCTAATTGGGAAGTTTAAGTCGCTTATCGCGCCTGTTTGGAGATTCTTCAGGTGAGATTCCTGTTGACGCCCTCCATCCTGTCTGACCTCTCCACTCTCCTTCAAACAACTTCTTTCCTGTTAACTGTCTTTCGATTGAAGCATAGTTGTACACTCTAGATGGCTCGTTTGCACTTTGCTCCCTGCTTCCTGCTCATATATGACTTCTTGGAGCCTGTCTGTGTGCACTTTAATACCAGCATTGCAGTTGATGACCACCTGTTATAGCAGCTCTGTAAAATGCCTTGGATCTAAAGCTGGTGATTCTAAAGGCTGAGGCCACTGTAAATAGATTTAGTGATTTATTTAGCAACAGTGTGTAAGTGAACTCCAGCTGACGTCTTCTCCTCTGCACTTAACTTTCTTTTCATGCTTCGGTTTTCATTTCTCTTCTATGTAGTAACATCCTAAAGCTAAGATGTTTTCTTTCACATTACTGTTCAGGCCAGAGAAGGTTGATGTTTTTGACCTTTTTGCTTTCTCACACTCACACTGTACGTATTAAGAAAATCCATGCACTGCTTCTGCTGTGTTGCTTTCTCCTCACAGTACGCCTGCTTCATGCTTGGCATGGTTCTTTTTTTCTTTCTTTTAAACAGAAAAAAATGCAAATTTACATGCAAGACTTGATTTGTATAAAAACATTTCATTTCTGATCTTCAATATGACATAAAGTCATCAGCTCACAAATGATTCTATTTTCAGTACATTAATGTGTGTATATAGTTGAAAAATATGAGCTTCATTTAGGAATAGGTCATTTGTTTACCACACTATAAATTAAAATATAGTAATTTAGTGGAATCAACTAATGCTTTGTAATTTACTTAAATAAATCACTTTAATTCTTTTCGTCTTAATTCAGTGTACACATTCTAGTGTTTATTTCAATGATGTATTTCAGAACTTGTAAACAGGAGTTCCTACTGACTTGAAATGAGGAATTGAGTGAGTGTGCTGCTGCAAGCTTCTAAAGAAACCCAGCATGTGAACACACTAGTCAGTGTGTGTTTTGAGTTCAAACTCTCCAGAGACCTTTTTTTATCATTTGAAGAAAACACACTTGATGGAAATTTGCTGTGTGTCTTAAATACGTGCTAAAATAAGTCTTAGTTGTTTCTTTTAAAATAATAAACAAAAGATTGCAAAGCACTGTGAGGGTTAGTATTGAATTCAGTTCCTACTGCTATACACTGAGAGTCTACAGAGCAACTGCAGCATTCACTGCTGTGTCAAATTTATAACAGTGGACTGTGAATGCAACCAAATTGAATCTGAATTGGATTTGAAGTTTCAATCAAACTACCTGATCATTTAATACAAGTCAATGCAACATGCAATATTTAGTCAAGATAACTGTTGGTGACATTAGAATTGCTTTTATTTGTTGACCCAACTTAAAATCTCAAGACGGCTGTTTCACTCATATCTTAAAATTGGAACTTCATCTTTAAATTAACAATATCTTACAGTGCATGCAGGTTAGTAAACCCTCCAGTTGTGATTCAATTTTGACCTGAGGACAACAGGTGCAAACTCCGAAATGAAGTATAATTTTATTTAAATGAGGCTTATTGACCATAATTCGCAAAAAATGTGTAAAACATGGTAATTAGTTGGAATGTTGGCTAGAAAAGTCTAACAAAGATTTGGGTGATTATTTATACTTTAAACAGCACCAAGAGGACAAAAGTTGACAGGTTAAGAGTGTGTCCTGGCCAACCAATGAGCAGCTTTGACAATACAGAGGTGATAAAACAGGACAACACAAACAGAAGTGTGTAGAACTAATGAAATGAGCAGATGTTATCCAGAACAGAGGTCTTAACCTGGATGCCACCATTAGCCCCAGGTGATATCCAGGAACTTCTCATAAAATGTAATTACATTATCTTTGCTGTTATATGCAAAAGAGTAAAATTCGAAAAACTGCAAACTTCAAGTTTAATGCTGCCTGAGTCATTAATGCTTGAAGTCAGCCATCACAAAATAGGGTTATGTACCCCAAGGGAAGCACTTGTAAAGGTCATTGCCATTTCCAAACACACACAGCAGTAGTACAGAACAGAGCTGCACAACTGAATGCAATCTTTGTGGACAACAAATGAAATAGGATTATAAAATATTAATTTGCTCATTAAAAATAATGATTGCTTCTTCTTATCAGTGTGGGTTGAAACTCCACACCCAGCTGCTCAGTATAGCGACAGTCTTTTTTTTGTTCTAGTTGTTTACTGGGGGAGCAGCTTCCAGTACTTGTGTAAACATCGGAACAGTGCCATGACCTCGCCGTGACTCCCTTCTGAAACACACTCCTGGCACTTCACAAAAAGTGAATTCTTTATGAAAGGGGGGGCACAGAGTTCCATTTGTAGAATGCAGTGTACCAGTGTGAAGGATTGTATTAGTAGGCGAGTCCACCGCTCACTGGCCCAGATACAGTACCAGGTCTGGACATGGCTGTGTTTGTGTGACACAGCGTAGAATTGTAGCTTTTTACAACCAACCACATACACTAGATGCATTTATGATTCAGTGCACAGACACTCACATTTAAAAAGCCTTGTTTTTTCACTGATTGGTACATGCAAAGCAATACAGTAATGGTTGGTTAATGCTGTAGTAATTGTGATTCATTCAAAACAGAGCACTACTCAGTTCAGGTACCTTGTATAGTAACATGGATGCTTAATAACACTAAAAGAAAATCATGCTGTTTTGAGCTGGTGTCGGCCAGAAATAAGGATTATGTTCTCTGCAGGGTCCAGACACTGAACTAGGACACAGCTAATCTCAAGAAGGCAACATTTTTTACATGGAAATAAGAGTCTACAGCCATGCTGGAGGCTCTGTGAGGCTGCACTGAAGGTGCCAGTAGAGTCTGTCAGAACTGCTTGCCAAACAGTCAAGTAGCTTCAGCACAGTCTCCCACACCTTTCCAATGTCTGATTCGCTTCCACTTCACGCTGTGATTGGCCAGCTGTGTGGAAGTGAGCAAACAGCCAAGGGACACAACTATTATTACATTATAATAACATTACAACATTATGAGAGCTTTCAAGAATAAGCTGTCTGAAAATATGAGCAGTTATCCGTGTATTAGACTGTAGGTTTTGCAGGTGTTTGGTTATAAATCAAAGTATTTGACAAGTTAAAAATGTGACCTGAAAGTCAGAGGTTCACTAAAGTCATTAAGGTTCCTCCAGGTGAGAACATGAATGTATGTATCAAATCAAATGACAATCAATCCAATAAGTATTTTACTCAAAACAGCTATCAACCTCAAAAACTATTGTGTGGTTTGCCATCAAATTTCATGCAGACATTCATGGTCCTCAGAGGATGAATCACAGTGGCTCTGAGAACCATGAATGTCTGCATGAAATTTGATGGCAAACCACACATTAGTTTTGGAGATACTTCATCGTGGTGGACACAACTGCGTACTATCATTGCCATCCTTACATTAGATCGAAGCTGCTACAGTGTGGCTATAAAATGAACCTCAATAATCTTCTTTTGTTTCTTCCTCTTTCCTCAGGAAGTAGCCTTAAAATGTAGCTGCGTGCAGCCAGAGGGCATGGAAGCACACACAGTAGAAACCATACAAAAGGCCTCGAGGTTAGAATACATTAGATACAGAAAATAAAATAAAAATGTGCAGCGCTTATCATTTGATCATATACTGTATATTATACATATTTTTATAGTTACCACCAAGAAATTGATCCAGGATAATGAACAAAAGCATAACTAGCTTTTTGGCAGTATGAAGGCTCAAGCACATTTTTAGCACCCACCCTTTAGTCTACAATATTCTACAGTACATATAAAGCAAGATATGTTAATTAGAATACATGTAAATATATTGAAATTTTGTTCCACAGCCGTTTTTTGTATCTCTGCCCGAGAAGCATACAGAGCAGGGAGAGATCAATGCGACTACCCCATGGGGAACCGTGAAGAAACAGCGCTTGCAGGTGTATCTGGGGTGGAGGTGGGGCATGACATGCATAGGTAGCAGCAGCAGTAAAAGCAGCAGAAATGAGCAGCTGGTTTGGCAGCTGATATAGCCCCCAAATTGGTAAATGGCAACAACCCAGCTGATGTATTATTTTATAATTTTAAAAGACTGCCGTCAGACCTTTTTAGATCAGACATAAATTGTATATACAGTATATATAACTAATCCCAATCAATACAATCAATACATCCCCTACTTCTCTCTCATTGCAATATTTGTCATTTTATAAACTGGCACCAGATGTGTCCTACTTAAAAAGTCCATTCTCAGTGTTTGTGCGCTGGAGCTTTTAGGTTTCTACATCACATTTGTGTAAGTTGAATACTGGCCCACGATTGACTTCAAACTAGTACTAGAACTAGATACTTTCCCCCCCCCCCCAGGAGTTGAATGTGAAAACAAACATAATTCTGCACAGTGAAGCTCAAACATCCAACTGAAGGAACAAGTAGGAAACCTTTTGTTGAACAAGAGTTCTCCATGCTGAACGCACAAAGCCATCCAACACAACCAGAGTTAAATTGGGTTCTGTTGCTGCTGTTTGGAGCCTGGCAGGTAGCGTTTTTGGAAACAGGTTAATGAGAGCTGTGAGACTGAACCACAACAGTAAAGTTGTGTCTGGTAAAACTAAACAATAAAAAAGCTTATATCCGAGGGGAGCAGCAGGGTTGAGTGATAATTCTCTGTAGGTTCATCACTGCTTTCACATTACCTAATCATTTGACCCATTCTTCATATAAAAATATTGCTTAGTGCAGCCAGGCTTCCATCATCAGCTGTAACTCTACTTTAATGCACTTTAATGTCTGCAGCTCCCTGAGGCTGTCACTGCTGCCCAATTACTAAACACAAATACTCCATCAGAGCAAAGTTTGAAGTAGCCACTGGCCAAATATTTTCAAGCGGGGCATTACTGTAATGAATCTCTTTTACAAGCATCAAACATATAACAAAATCAATAATGTAGAGAGACTTCAAGCTCATTCTGGTGACTTGCTTCAATGTCACTGATTTTGACTGATTACACAAAGAATCCACTGACTCTGCTTCTTTTACATGAAACTAAAGATGGTATTATCACAATAATAATACAAGAAACTAATCATAGACCCTCATTACCATAGTGTGACTAGTTCCAAACTGCACTGAAAGTATGTAAAAGCAAAAAAAAAGAGCAAAATGCTAAATGAACAAATGAATAATACCATCCAGCAAATCCATGGAGACTGTAGAAGTAGAAATTATCACTGGCACACTGATTTCCCTGTGCTATAGCCCATTTTGATTCAGTAAATAGTGGATGAATTAGTCTTGTTTCTCAATAAAAAACCACCCTTGATGAAGTGCATTTGCATGAAAACAGGAACATTGCCATACTGTAGTGCACCAATTGGATTCTGGTTTAGTAATCCCTTCATATATTACATCTCTGCAGCCTCATCACACTCAAGCGCTTGTTCTCGCTCGTGCCGTCTGTCGCCTATTCAGCTGCTTGCATCCATTCAGAGACCGGGATGCTCTCATTTAGCCACCAGTGTCCACTGAATGCTCGCTTGGGGGATTGTTCACTGATGTTCTCACAATCGTATCCCCTCAGATGAATGCTAGCCTGTGTTCCCCATTGTTACAATGCCACCACTGTGTGTAAGTAGTGACTCACTGTCAATGATTGTTCCATTGTAAAGCTTGCGAGACAATCTCCCAATGTGCCAAAATCCAAAGTAGATTATCTGTTATTTGACTTGGTTACTGTTTTTATGAGTCATTCCCTGAAGACTGGGCACATAATCTATAACCCTAAAATGGGAATTATTGTAAATTCATGTCATGTGACTTTGTAGAGTGAAATATATATATGTGCATACTTCCCTGGTATGGAATTATCTTTATATTCTGGAGGCTGACAAGCACAGGAACGCTCCACCGCATCTCCAAAAAGAACACTGACAAGAAATACTGCAGGCAGCTTCGACCTTTTTATTGCAGTTAACAGCTAAAACTACTTAACAACTTTGATGTATTTCTGGAGTTTTAAGAGCCTCGCTTCACGTACCGACTGAATACGAATGTGTCACGGAGCTGAATGAGTGATGTGATCCCCTGGAAGGGTGACAAGGTGATAAATCGTCACACTTTCTGTGTCCTTTACAGACATAAATTGTGTCAACTGTGAGTTATTTGAGGCCATAAAATTTGACGCGTCATACATTTCAACGAAAACAACAACAGCGAAAACAACTTTTTAACTGTACTGCGTTTCCAACCTGTTCTCAAACGGGGTTCTTCTGCGTGATGAAGGGCACTCTGCTTAACATGATTTACAGTCACAATTTAGGCTAAGTGACACTTGATGGCATAAATATTAAGTAGAAACGGATGCATACACTGATCATCAACAGCTAATAAACTGAAGCTTCATTTTCACAACCAATTTGACTCACTGATAATTGCAATCCATCATGTTGGGATCAATGGGCAGAACTGAGCGGTGATGTTGTCTATAGTAGGACGTAGGTGTGTCATTATGATAAATGGCTCAAGCTGAAAGCTCAGGAGACTTCACCATATATGAGTCTCATATACAGATCAGAAAAGTTGAAGGAGTTTGGGCCAGAACTTTATCTCGTGCTACTATCAGTTTGATAAATGTACAGGCTCCAGGGAGGCATCGTGTATTGAGGAGGAATTACAGGTGTGGAAAGGAGTTTGCCTCAAGCAGCAGATTGTTTGAAGGATAACACTAGTGTAAGTTTTTTCATAGTTATTAATCCCAATGAGGTGTCTAAACACAACAATGTATTAATGACAGACAGAAGCTGTTTTAATAGAGATTTGACTCACACAACTATTTAAATATGTTCCTAAAAACCTTTTTTGACCACAGTGCTCTGAGATCTACTGACTCAGGTCAGATAGTTGAGCCCAGAGTTCAAACTAAACATGGTGAAACAGCTTTTAGCTGTTATGCTGCACACAACTGGAACAAACTACCAGCAGAACTGAAATCAGCCCCAACTGTGAACACTTTTAAATCCAGGTTAAAAACATTTCTCTTCTCCTGTGCTTATGATTGAGCTCTTTTAAAGCACTTTACATTTTAATCTTTAATTTGCACTCTATGTCCTTTTAATGATTTTAAAGCTAATTTATAATTTTATGTTGCAATCTTATATTTAATGCTCAATTCTAGCATTTTATGTATGTCTTTCTATTTTTCTGTACTTTGTTTTTATTGTGTGTGTGTGTGGGGGGGGGGGGTTAATTGTATGTTTTAATGCTTCTGTTTTATGTAAAGCACATTGAGTTGCCATTGTGTATGCCATGTGTAATAAAACTGCCTTGCCTTGCCTTCACTAATGGAATACATCATGTTATCATGCTCACTATCTTGCAATCTTTTTAGTGTTGTGTTATATTGTGTTGTTAAATAAACGAATAAAATAAATAAATACAGCATAAGCATTATACATTTCTTTCATGGCACCAGAACAAAACAGGCTTGATTCTGCTGGACTTGACCATTTCAACAGAAATAAGTCTCAAAAAGGAAATGTACAGTACTTAGTTCCTGTTACTGAACAGAAACAAGTCAAAGGGGCATGTTAACCAAGGATCTGTGGCCCTGTTTTGTCCCCTAACAATCCATTGTATTTCTCTTCATTTACTTATTAAGAAGTTACTTATTTAAGTACTTGCTAACTTACTGAGATGCATTATAAAGTTACTTTACCAAACCTCTCCACTCAGCACTACTAAATCACCATACAAAATGACCATTCAGTGATCTTGAATTGAATGGGTGCATGGATGGATGGATGTACTAAGGGTAGGACTTGTATCCACCGAAATGACAGCACTATGGTTAAGGTCAGGGAAAGATTATGGTGTTTGTTAAATGTTAAAGTAAACTCACCCTGCCTTGTGCTTCAAGTTAATGTCAACTTTTTCAATATTTTAACTAGACAATAATCTCGCTCTAACCTGAACCAAGTGCTTTATTGTGCTTTAACCATATTGTACCAGAAGAGCAAATTAGATAGGAGAAAATACTGAAATATACCAGTGATGTATTGAGTAACATCTTACTACATGACAGATGCCACCATTGCTAATATGTCTATATTATGTAATCCAGGCAGCATCTCTTGCAAAATGCCCTGCTGTTGCAATGATATAAATATAATATGTAGAAGACAGGGTTGACTGAACAGTTCTACTTTCTAGTTTTCACTAAGTATTGTGATGGTGTAAAGAGCCACTAGTATACCTTAACATAGGTTATTAAGTGGTTAAATGTTGGATAAATTGTGTCAATTCATCATAAGTTTCACTGTAAGTCAAAAATGATATCAATCATAGAGAGCTGAGAAATGTTTCCTCTGCGCAGTAAATTAAGTAACAGGTGATATTTCTTCATCTCTAATTGTCACCTGATACTGATCTGAGATTGTCATATAAATCTTGAACCACCAGATAGTGTAATAGTGCATGCATGTCCATTTTTATACATATACAGCCCCCCACCTTAAAAAAATGTATAGTGTACTTCGTGTAACCATTTCGTTGGCTGTGTATAATTAAATAGTTCATTTTTCATAGCTACAAGATGCCCTACATCTTAAGGCAATTAGGCTTCCCTAAAGCTGATTAGAGGCAAAAAGCAATTGTGCTCTATAATGGTCCCTAAATTAAATAAAAATGAGCTGATAAAGCTGTTTCATGTGCCATTCTAGAGGAAAATGTCTGGTTCTTCTGAGGTATTTTGTATCAAAGGGTGTAAAAATTCACAGAATAGTCTGCAATTGGAACAAATTGGAGTGGCGTCAGCCAGCCGGGATCATCAAGCATCCTAATAATTGCACTTTGTTCAGACTTATGGAAAAGAGGAAAAAATGTAGAGCCAATGATCTTACAGGTCAGTGGAAATCTTAGTTAGAAGAGGCCTTTGACAAATGTTCAACGAGAATCAGTTGGTTGACTGGTTGGTTGGTTGGTTAGTTAGTTGGATTGATGGTTGGTTGGTTGGTTGGTTGGTTGGATGGATGGTTGGTTTGATGATTGGTTGGTGTGTTGGTTGGATGGTAGGTTGGTTGATTGATTGGTTGGTTGGTTGGATGGATGGCTGATTGGTTGGATGGTTAGTAAGTTGGTTGGTTGATTGGTTGGTTGGATGACTTCTGGGGAGCTGCCAGAGCAAAGGTAATTTATTTCTTGTATTCAAAGTGGTATTTTACTTTCACACTTGGGACTTTTTCACATGTTCTTAGTTTAATTTGCTAATGCAAATGAGTGTTGTGGGACTACCTCAACCTGTCTGAACTCAACATGTACTGGGTCATTTCCCTCTGTTCTTTGCAGACACTGAATTGGAAGACTGGTTCAAACTGCAGTCAGAGGAACAGTCCAATTAATTCCAATAAATAACAGATAAACAAAACCAACAAGCAAGGTTTGTGTTTCAGCAGGACGTCCCATTCAGCAAATACAAACACTGCACTAAATTCTTCTTGTTACTGTTTTAGGAAGGAAAAAAAAGTATTTTATGTCAAAGTCAGCTCTTTTTGTACACCTCCCCAGCACATTAAACAACTGCATTACCAAAGGAATAGAGCTAAAACACTTCAAAGTGGCTTAGAAAAGTAAAACTCTCTGTTAACGGATGCTGTCAAGGTGCCCTTGAGCAAGGCACGTAACAAGCAGTTGCTCAGTCAGTAGATGTGAGATAGTTTTACTGAGCAGCTCCCAGGTGTGAAGGTATGTACAGAATCTGCATGAATGTGAAGCAGGGCAGCACCGAAAAAGAACATGCACACTCAGCAAAATCCTTCCCCGGATGAATAAAGAGGCAGTAAAGAAACACGGAAGATAAGGATTCATATTTTTGTTGCCCTGTTAAGTACAATTCACCACAAAATGTTTACAAGAAAGCAACTATAAGAATATCCTGACAGACTGTAAGAGGACAGGAAAACATTGTGACTCCAATGACATTTGAATGTAGTCAAGCCAGCAGCTGCTTAGCTCATCTTAGCATAAAGACTGTAATCAGGGAAACAGCTAGTCTGGTTGTGTCCAAAGGTAATAAAATCTACTAATTAATCTATTACTGCTCAATGATTAACACACCATATCTCATTTGTTTAATTTGTACAAAAACAAATGTTTTAAACTTTTACAATTTAGTGGATGTATCTTTAAACTTGATTCTCAGCCTAGATGGAGCTTTCTTTAATTTAACACAGTATGTAGATATATGTGTGTACGAACAATAACATTCCTGCCATATTTCTGACTTTAGATGATGTTATTTTGACTGCAGATGGAGTAGCTACAATGTTAGCATAACCAATCTGAATGTTAAGGCATGAATTCAGACTTTTTACAATTTGGTATCATGATGTAGTTATTTCGGCATCCATTTGATCAGTTCATTCCATTGAATTTTGGGTTCTTTCAGGCTTAGCATTGGTAACATCACGGTGCTGGTTGGGGACTATAGTCGGTGCTGTTGCTCGCTGATCATTTTGGGTTATAAACACAATGTATCCCGCGGTCAAAGTCGCATGAGTAACGGATGGCTATGTTTTCTCTGGCAGCCATTTTTCTCTTGGATTCACGCTCCACAGTTGCCATGGTAGCCAGCTCACCCCGAAAATAAGAGGGTGAAGTGGATGGAATAGAAACTCATTCTGGCTGTTCTGGATTGGCTGTTTAGATAGGATGAGAAGGCTGCTGTGGTGCTTGTTGATCCTTTTGGTATTTCAACCAAAGCATGTCAGATACATTTTATTAAGACCCCAAGGAACTGTGTGAACTCATGAAAAAGAGGTATAATATGGTGCCTTTAGGCACAAGACTTTTGTCTTTTGGTTAAGGTTAGAGAAACACATGGTGTGGGTCAAAGATATCGATCGTAATTACTTCTTTTTTTTCCTCTCTCTCTTTTAAACTGTCCCAACTTGCAGGTGGAAATGTGACCCTTATAGTTGGATATGAGAAACCAACAGCAGTCTCTTTTTAAGTTTGGGTTAAATCATCCACCCAACCTGCCACTCCCAATGAGTAAATCTAGATGTCATCTGAACTACGGCCACTAGATGGCATCTGCCACTAAGATGTAACTATAGGTCTTTTTGGGCAATTGACATGTTGAGTGGTTTCTCTTGGGAGGTAGATCTCACTAGGTTATTTCTGCGCTCTTCTTGTCACCTTGAGGTTGCCAAACAACATGTGCTAAGCTATGCTAACTGGCTGCTGGCTGTTACTTCAAGGGTAATGGTCATCGAATTCCACATTTGAATAATAAGGGAGTAATGAAGCAATTTCCCAAAATGTCAAACTATTCATTCATGGCATTTTGGGTACACTGTGTGGTCATAACAATACACAAGACTTTCTTATCCTTGTGGACAGATTTCAGTTTTCTAAGTTATAAGAAATTGATAAATATGTAGATTTTATACAGCTATCTCCACAGCTTGATTGTGTTAATGGTTTCCATACAGCAGCTGGTCTGCTGCACTGAATCAGAGCACAAATGGAAATTAAAACAGAACATTGACCATATTGATACAGCTTCATATAACATGCTGTGGCCAGAGTGTGTACATAAAATCACATAATAAATGGAAATATGTGGTGTACAGTTCGAAATTACACATAAATTTGCAACACGCTGAGTGCTTGTGTAGTTTGAAGTATGTACTAACTGCAGGAGGTCCATCTTTGGCAAAGCATAAGCTGATGTCAAAACATGTAATATTGTATTCATTGCCCGATCCAGGGCTTACGATTCACCTTATAACTTTTGATTATACCATCTGTTGTGGATATTATTGGTTAAAACACAAGGAGTGCATGTGCAAAGACCTCCAATTTCACTTGAGTGAGGACACCTCCTACACCACCCCCACAAGGTGATAAGTGCACTCCACATGCTCTGTAATGTCACCTCTGCCTGATGGAGACATGGCACTTATGTTAGATTGATAGATAAGGCAAAGAAAGCCATTGATCTCTTCCCGACTTAACTATAATGCAAGCCCACCAAATTCACCAGTGCTACAGAACACTAACATGCACCCAGAGCCTCCATCTGTTCTACTCCATCTAGACTTGTGTGAGACTCACTGTTATGGACTCAGTGTTGTCAATGTGGAAAGTGTCCAACCCCTGTGCAACAGTTGTTTTGTGTAATAAGTGCAAACTTAAGTGATAAAATGTGTGGGCGACTTTTAAGTTCCTCTAACACAAGTTACATTGTATCATTTTAATAATAAAAGATTTTTATAAATAAATAGATTTATCATTTAAGTCTAGACAAAAATCGCTGTTCACGACACGCACCTTTAAGGTTCGAGAAAGTCTGCCTGCAGGACTTGGAAGGTAAATTTGTACACCAGTGCATCACATTATTTCCCTGTCAGGCTCCCCTCACATAATCGCCTTCTCATAATCCCTTTGAGGTTGGAAAACACACTTCTCTCACTTCAGGTGCTCAGGGCGTATTTGCATATTTTCAGACATCAGGCTCATTTAATGTGATTTGAGGACACCAGACTCCCCCTCTGACATCACCAGGAAGCCTGTTTGTCGCTCAGCGTGCAGAGTCTTAAGTCTCCTCCTCATGTGTGAGGGACTAAAGGTTACAGGGCAATGCTGGCATTATATACAAGCTTCAATACACAATACAAGCTCCTTTCTGCACTCCAGTAATAAACCCATAAAGCTCCTCACTCCACTGACACATACTACTTCATCATGGACATACTCCTTCAATAATATAGCCTTTCCAAATACAGTCTCAGGATTAATTGTTCAATATTTCTTTCTAATGACAGCAAGTAAAAATTGATTTTTACATAAATGACTCGCAAAGAGCAATTTTATCGACAACCCTGCAGCTTTAAAGGAAAAAAAAACAGAATATGCTCAAACTAAAGATTTGATTTAATGATTCCTTCAGGACATTTTTGACTTTAAAGCTGAATGTTAGAGATAAAGAGTGTTAAAGAGAAGTTTTTTTTCTGGATCAACACAGGAAGGTTAAAACTTTAAAAAAATCAACTTGCCAATAAGCTTGTCGGATGATGTGTAGACAAGAGAGAGTGTGAGAGCGTAAGAAAGGAAAGGAAAGGAAAGAGTGTGAGTGTAAGGCTCAACAGTGCAGCACTCTGTTAACACAAGCTTGAAGAGCCACAGAGAAGAAGACAGAAGGATGTAAACAGAGATGTACGAGGAACACAGAGACAGGGGGAAAAGAAGAAGTCTTACCTGGGAATATAATCACAGCAAACACCCATGACAGGATGATGAAATATATCGAATTATACATGCTTCCAAAACACTGCTGATTCTGATCTGCTCGTTTGTCTTTTTTTTTCTTTTTTTGTATCTTCCCTCCAACAGGGATTTAGAGAGATGCCCACTTTGCTTCTTTTTTTTCTTCTTCTTCTTCCTCTTTCTGTCTTTTTTTCCTGAATGTCACTTTGGAGATGTTTTCAGCCCCCACTGAAGAATGCTTTAAATCCGGTGCAAGTAGTATTTGGCGGCACACACACACATGCACAGAGGCTGGTTCTTCACACAGTATTCGATTTCCCTCTCTCCCTCTCTCTCTCTCTTTCTCTCTCTTCCACGTACTACAGCACACAGAGGGACCAGCACTCTGCAAGACGGGGGGTGGGGGGGACAGGAGGAGGGTGGGCGGACTATGCTCTGCTTTGGCATTGGCTGAAGCTTCTGTCCTTCACTGGTGAACAGTCCCTGCTCTGTTTTTCCTTTCTTTTTTTGGCCGCTTTGTATCCTCAACCCTGCTTTTCTTTTTCTTTGCCCTCTGACAGAACTGGAGCAGGATTAAAAACATGATGGAGGGTTGATATGTAAGAAAAGCTGGATAAATAGCAGCCCCCTAATTAATGCAGAAGGTGATCTGGGATTGGGGGCAGTTTTTTCTGAAAAATGATCCCTTGACGTAACTTTTAGTTTTACATGACATTTCCTGTTTTAATGAGAGATGCTGAGGCAGTGTTATGACAGTTTGGACTGCTTTGTTCAATTTAAGCACATAGATGTGTTGCTGTGTGGAGAGTAGGAACACTGTTGAACAGAGAGTAACTCTGTGTGATGAGACTCTCCATTAAATACTCCTACTACTACTACTACTACTACTACTTTGAAAACACACCCAATAAAACAGTAGAGTGTGCTCCTTTCACTCTTTGGCCTCAGTGGGGCAGTAGTGAGCACATTTGGGCTGTTTGCATCTGAATAAAATGAAGCAGACTTATATCTGGACTGGACTAGACTAGAGCATGGATGTGTTATAAGAACTGGATCAATCCCCCATGAACAGTGCTGGTCTTTGATGCCAATTTGACATAGTGGCCAAACTGTGTAATTACAACATTACGTGATGCTATTGGGCTCAAAAAGGTTTCTTTCCATAGACTAACATTTTGAAAGAGATATATGTAAATCAGGATAATCATTTTCTGAGTGTCACAACCCCTACAAAATGACTTGTTTCACTATCAGAATTTGATCCAATTCAAAAGTCCAGAAGAACTGCACGATTTAAATCCTTTTAGTCTCATTTGAGTTAGCTGGAGGGCTTAACCGGAAGTAGCTGTAGTTGCTAGTGCACCTGCTCCATGGACCCAACGATACGATACAATCTTCCCAGTGGCCACTAAATCTGATACACATTGAATTATCTCCTGGTTAAAAGAGTTTTTTTTAAAGATTTTTGCATCTGAGGGAAACCATTTACATCATCATTTTCTTTTCACCATAACAACATAACACAGACATCATAAACACTGCAAAAATCAGCAGAACTAACCTTTTATAAAACTTTCCTGCATCTGTTGAGGATAAGCCTCAGATGTTCCTTATAACTTTATCTTCATTCACAATTGTTAACTTTTGGATTTTTGTGCAGTTAAAGTAACCTAGTTGATCTTGATGTTGATGCCTGTGTGTGAGTGTAAGTGTTGAGAGGCAAACACAGAATGCAACTCAGAGGAGCAGATTCACCATCATATTTTCAGAAAAAAGCATTTTGACCTCTCAGCTTGTAATGATGATATATTGATACTTTGCTGGCTAAAGCAGATCAATCAGGGTGATATGCAATAAATGAAAAGTCGAAAAGTAATTTTTCTATATTTTCTTCATTTGGCTTTATCAGTACATTCTTTGACATTATGCTTTTATTATTAGCATGTGTTGTAGTTACAGGGCTGGGCGATGATTGCAAAAATCAAACGATTAATTGAACTTTTAACCTCGATTAGGATTAATGAATGATTATTTCCACCTTTGATGAACAGTTATGTATTTTCACAGTTTCTTTAGTTTAGTATTTTACTAAGTGAAAAGGAAGTGAAAAATAAAGATGTTTTAAGGTGTTACGCTGTGGTTAATGTCTAGTTTACTTAATTAGAACTATGTAAAGATCATGGTTTGGGTTCAAATGATCACTGGAGACAAGTTTTCAAATTCCTTAAAGATATGCAACCTTTGCTGTCATGGCAACAGTGAATACCACCATTAATTGACATGAGCAAGATTAAATCCATAAATCTAAATATCGGTTTCGATTAGTTTTGGATTAATTGCCCAGCCCTAACTACTCACATGCAAAATTTCTGAAAAGTCTAACTTGTCCTGAAATAAAATATATGGCATGGTTGGGTGATAGAGAACACATTAAAGAACAAAGGGAGAAGAAAGAGAGAGGGTGGATCTGACTCATGTTATCTGATCTGCTTCTTTCTTTATTGGAGAGTTAGTATTCATGTCCTAACGCCCCGCTGCATTTGTGTCTGTTGGTCATCTAGTTTGTTTAACAGAACTTCGTTGCTGCTCGTTAACCAGTCTGATATCATTAGTAACAGCGTCCAACAAGCTGACTCTCCTGATGTTAACTTTCTATTGTTGAGAGGCATTCACTTCAGAGGTGCAGAAACAGGTCAGGCTGCAGCAGTTAGTCCCGCTGTGGGAGAGGAGCTCTCTATCTGCTACCTGGCCGTCTCCTGCTGCTGAATCCGTGACTGTGCTGTTATTTTATTTTGATCCTGTGGTTTTGTTTCAAAGTGATCAAATCAATCAATCACATTTTAATCTCTCTGTGAAGCACTTTGGTTTGTCTGATTCTAAATGACTTAGATCTGAAAAAAATGAAATTTGGGCTGTTGAAAAGGCCTAAATAAAATATAATTTCTTTAATGACGTGTTTTCAATTAGTTCTGGATTTGCATATTACATTTTTTTAATAAGCTACTGTATCACACATGAATCAGTCTATTACTTTACTGTCAGTTTGTCACACTCACATACAGAGGAAATTATCATTAGACCAATCCAATGTCAATAATGTGGTTGCTGATTGGTTAGGGAGGATCCGAACAGCCAGTAACAGATTAGCATGAAAAAGATGAAGTAGATTAAATTGATCTAATTAAATCTCTGTTAACCTGCTGCGACCCTGTGTCTTCATATGGGGACATTACATTTTGGGTTTGCTGGAATTTAGACTTAATTCTGCTTTACTTTGACCTGTTGTCCTCATTCATACACACTTTTTGTGCCACCTAGTGGCACAAAAGCAGAATGCATTAATCAGTGTAAAAAATTTAAAAAAAAAGGCCATATCAATCAACAGACAACAGTTGACCAGGTATAAAACCATATCAAATTTTATGATTGAAACTTATTTACGCCTAATAATGTTTGCAATTTGATATGCTGATATACAGCTAATCTGACTCATTTTAGCAATAGCAACAAGCTATGACACTGCTAATCAAGAAGTACTCGTTTGAGGACATTGGGACTTTACCATCATTCATGCAAAGGGAAAGTGTAAATGTAAGGAAATAAATAGTTTTATACACTGGTGAATTAATTGTGTCATACAGTAAAATAAACCCACTACTTACTTACAAGTCTTACTGATCCCAAACATCTAGGAGAAATTAAAAATGCATATCAAACTAAAGCTTGGGTCTCAGGAGGTTGAGGAGGACAGACCCAGACCCTATTTTTTTTTAATTTTTGATCTCAGTCTTGCCTCTCAGAAATAGAGAAGGGGCAACCTTCACTTAGACATACTGATGTTCATACATGGGGGGTGGGCAACATACACACTGGCGTACTGGGAACACTGAGCACTGCACTTAAGCAAGAATTAGCTGTATTGTGTGAACAAAACAGTTATCATAATTGAGTAACATTACATTTTGTGAAACACTGAAACAGTAGTCCAAATCAGTGTGAGTGGCACAGCCGGGGAGAGTTGCAAGTGAGCCAACTGTCTATCACAGCTGTTATTTTTGAATGGGAGTCATATGGAACATCCAACTTCAGCCTCAAGCTGTGGTAGTTGATAATATTGTCATGTGAAAATTATTTTATACCACTGAAATATGATAATATAATACCATAATAATGTGTGGGGGGTGGGATTGGAGAGTGTGACTGTCATTATGGTTGGGGACAGAATTATTTACCTTTAATTCTTCTACAGTCTCCACTCAGGACGTACACAGTGAGGAATGGAGGACACTACTTGTTTAGCCAATGTGACATGAATAGCCTCTTAGCTGCTAATGTGAAGTGTGGCAAAACTGAGGTTAAAAAATGATCACGGTCATGTCCATGTATCATATGATAAGTCCATATATAGAATGATGATGCTGATAATTACATTATTTTATTATTGTGACAGGCCTAATTGTTAAAAATGTTATCATTCACAATATGGCTTTTTCAAATCACAGGAGGAGCAGTATTTGTTAAAGGTAATATGTGTCAAACTCCCATTTTAAATGAAGTATCATTGTCACACATCATATTGTACAGACTTAAGAGAACCTCTTTGTTTGGTACAGATCCCCACAAAAGTCACAACACACATTATCATTAACTCTAATATCATAAATCAGTTCGCAATTAGATATTCTTTCACTAAGGAATATATAAAATTATTTAGGACTGACATTTAAGTTATGATGAAACATTTTTTTCATCACTTTCCACAATTGAACTCTGAAATAAGTGAAAAAAGATTAAAAAACAAACTATTTCAGAGTGCTAAGTCTGTAGATCAGTCGTATTATTTCAATGAACACAGTATGATTATAGACTGTTGGATGAGGATGTGTGTAGCACAGGGAAAACACTATCAGTCTCCACTGCAGAGGCCAGAATTGAATCCTTAATAGTAGAGGTTCCAGCCTGGCCAGGTGGTGCCCAAAACACAACTGGCACTGTTGGCGAGTGGCGAGTTCTGTATTGGTTGGTTAAAGTCTGTTGTGGAGAGAGGTGGCATCACTGGGGGGGATGGGGGGGGGGTGAAATCTGACAGCTTGTCAGTACATTAGGTGAAAAGGTTATTCCATGTGTGTTGAAGGAGGCCTGCGAGCAGTCTTTTAAAAACCAGAAAGCCAAAAGAAACAGAGATTTGTATACATGCTTTCATTTCAATAAAATGACAGGAAATTGAACCATTTTGCCATTTTGCTGGAACCCCCTTAAGCTTTCAGAGCCCACTGTGGAAACCTGCAGTTGACACACAGTAGCAGCAGACTACTTCAATGAGTGCTCTTTCATTATTGGCAAAATTCTTCTTTATTAAACCTCTGTGACAAAATCTGGCAAAATTCCCAGAGTCTACAGCAATCCTGTCACAAGTGTAATATCACTTATTTATATTACTTATTTTATTCTTTTCTTTGTCTTATTTGACAGACTTAAATGAGGCTCCAACTTATAGCAAATAATTGCATGATCTCATTGTAGTGTACACTGCACAGGAACATGTGGAACATCACCTGCTCATTACAGCCAGCGAATACAAACATGTCAAACCCTTGAGACAGATACACACCTCTGCCTTCATCTCGAACCATGTGGCAGGAACCAGTGTCTGAACTTGGTGTCTCTATTATTTCTGTCCTGTGTTGGTTGTTTGTTAACAATAGTGAGAGCAGCTCTGATTGGCTCACGCAGGCACGTGATCCGATCAGTTGTTTAAGGAGCGCTTGATTTGCCTTGCAGTGGAAAAAATGCTTTGATGCGGAGCAGTCTATGGACAAAGGACGCAATTTCAATATCGCTCGATCATGTTAATTTTGGGAAGCCAAAATTGAGATTGTGATTAAAATTCGATCGATTATGCAGCCCTAGTATTGAAGTTTAAAGACTTAGAACGCAACGACCAGCACAAGCAGTGGTTGAAACCCCCCCAGCCCCCCTTTTACATTATTATACTATTATATTATCATTATATCAGTGGTATAAAATGATCTCCAAATGACAATAATATCGTTTATCGCGATTATTTTTCACATTATATATCGTCCAACAAAAGTAGTTAGAGTGACAGGTCTGAATGGGAGGTTTGTTGGAATTTGGTCAGATGCTGAAAACAAACGTCCCAGAATCACATCTGGCACAACACTGAACTGCTGGTCAATCAAGAGAGAGCTAAATACAAATAGCTGCAAATATGCTACAATAAATACTTGAAATATATTATTATTATTATTATTTCAGTTAAACACTGTCAAAAGCAAAAACTGGCTAAAGCAGAAAAGTCAGTAAATCAGCTGTTTTATACTGAATGAAAGGCTTCTCCTTCACTTCATTAAAGAGGTGGTGCACACTTAAATGTGTTTTTGAGCTGTAAACTAAATTATATGACTGCATTGTGATGAAACACATCTGTATTATTGACATTAAAAAGGGCTCAACCCATCATCTGCTGTTTAAAATCAGCACTGAAAAAGCAAGGCCACTGTTGATGTAGAGCCAGCCATTTGGGAGTTCTTTTTGTCATGAAATTGATATCAAATATATATTTAATATATATGGTAGAATGTAAATACTCACCTCCCACAGCCCACCCACGCTCATTTTCAAATATGTGCTGATTGAGACAGTTTTAGCTTCAGGAGCTAACAGCGGCACCAAAATCTTACCATCTGCAACTGTCCACACTTCACGGGAGGAGACACTGCTGGTAGCCATAAAAATAGCAGAATTCCTCTTTGCATTTCATCATGTAGCTATTTAACTCTTCAGCTGTCTGGTCCTGCAGTTATCAGCCGGTAAAATCTTGTTTTAAAATATTAAATCATTGAAATTTCCTCCAGCGGATCAGTGCTGCTGTTAGCTCCTTAAGCTAAAACTGATTTCATGTGGAAATAAACCAAGTTAAATACAGACAGGTTTATTTGACAATGACTTCTGGCCTCTATTATCCACTATTCAGCATTTTTCAGAATCCTGTAGTGTGTAGAGTTATAGACTCAGACCTGAGGAAGTGAAGTTACACTTTAAATCCCTGCAGCATGTGAAGGCAGCAGGACACACAAGTTGATAAATCTGCTGCAGCACACAGCACACAGCCATTATACACAGCTGTTCACTGGCTTTATCTCCATTAAATCACATGATGACACCAGGCTGCTACAGAATAACCACACACACCTTTACACACATCAGACTGGTCAGTTATAACCTGTTGAAGAGACGTCAGGTTAACAGAGCTCATTACAAAAAAACAAGTACAAAGTGTTAAAA
This sequence comes from Scomber japonicus, assembly GCF_027409825.1. Lineage (NCBI taxonomy): Eukaryota > Metazoa > Chordata > Actinopteri > Scombriformes > Scombridae > Scomber > Scomber japonicus. The sequence goes on along the minus strand of NC_070590.1, from coordinate 28,122,056 downwards.
AATGATAAAAATAAAGTGAGAGGAAATGCAATGCAGCAGTGTTACCTTGTTACCTTTTCCATTGAATATAAAATAAATCATTAACACATATCCATGATCCTGCTATTAAAACAGTCTAGTTAATTAATTCAGTACCACTTAATATAGTTTACACTTCCAAACCCTGCATACTGTAACAACTGTATTATCACTTGGCAAAACTCAATGGTTGGCACGCAACCTCAAGCTAATTAGACAGAATGTGTGTACCTGCTAAAAATCACCTTGCTTCGTCCTGCCTACATGAAACGTTGCGTCCGTGTAATTTGTGTGTGTACAAAAATTGCCCTGAAGTAATGTTTTCCATGTTAGTTTAGGCAGAATTTCTGAAAATGTGCTTATTTAAAGTGGTGGAGGCATTTTGCGAATATTTATAATATACAACATATTCAGATTTGTGATGTAATGTGAAGAAACTGCTTAGATATTGCAAAAATAGTTGTTTAGTGAATAACTACTCAGCTATTCTTTTTATTATTAATATATTTTTTTATCATCAGGCTTCTTTTACTTTGTATTTTGTTTTGAGGTCAAATGTGCTGTAATGCAACCTTGAAGCATTTTGGGCCATTTTTGAGCTTCATATACAGCAGATTTGGATTCAGCACCCCTTAATACCCCTAGAAATGTTGTATATTATAAATATTCACAAAACGCCTTCGGGGTTCTGATTTTGTGAAAACTGACCCTGTCTATTTGTTGAGCTGACATCATCACGACAGCTGTGATCTGATTGATTAAGAGTGTATTTATTAACCACCACACCCTCCTATCTATATTCACTTTCACTCAGCCCTTTTGCACTTAAATGAAAATAGCAGGTGTGCATGTTACACCCACACAGTCACTGTGCCGAAGACCTACCAGCTTGTACTTCTTACACTTCACGATTAAAATACTCACCGTGTCATAATATTTTCTAAATGTAAAAAAAAAGAAAATGTGTTAGTGTTTTTTTATTTTTTTATTTTCTGGTATCATACCCCATATTTAGCTGTATACTGAGTCTTGAACCTAAAGTGTGGGCGGATAGATTTGTACTTGCGTGTATGACTGTGTATTCTGTGTGTATTGGTATTACATGATGACTGGAAATGGTTATACTCACCGTCATCTCCATGAAATATTTACACATATAGGTTTTTTCATCTACTTCAAACAGGGAAGAAACTGTTTAAAACCGACACAAAGATACAAGATAATCTAAACTGACACAAACGTTCTCTTACTAGTGAGAATGGCATGATGTGTCTGAACGAATGAACACATAAAAGGCAAAGTGTTATAACTAGTGTCATTCGCTACGTTCAGACTGCAGGCAAAAGTGTCCCGAAACCAATTTTCTTTTGCTGATATGTGACTCAGATCAGTTTGTTTTGTAACACGAACCACAAATAGGACAAATTACATCAAATCTGCTTTTTCCTATTCTGATTTTGGCCACTTTCATGTGTGGTTCTTAATAAGATGCAAGTCTGATGTTTGCAGTGTGACCTCAGTCCCAACCCAACAGCTGCATGCTTTCTCAGGGAGAGGGGTCGCCTGCTGTCTTGGTGAGAGGTGCTGACAGATAAGTTAAAAGAAGCTGTACTATCCTGAAAGTTTGGATGAAATCTGTGTCTTTAAAGCTGTTCAAGATCCCAAAACTCCTGGCTCTGATCCATATCCACACAAACACCTCCGTACAGAAGTAGCAGCCATTACTCCACAAAAAGCATTAATTAAAAAGTTTGTTCTTTTCATCCTCGTTATCATCTGCTCATGAATTCATTTCAGGCTTTTAATGCACATCAACTTCTAAATGAAACCTTAAATGCTGATTTTCTCAATGTGATTTTGGCCCATTTAAAAAAATAAAGTGAACAGCCATACAAAGAAGTTTGATGTGAGCAATTAAACTGAATTGAGCACTAAGGCTTGCAGTGTGAACTTAAAAACCGCAATTTATATACGATTATTAGAGAATGCTTCAGTTGATTTAGAAGCATACAGCATCTAAACATCATTAGCTTGGTAATGAGATATGTATCTATCATCGGTCACATCATAATTATGCAATGAGACGTAGCTCAGCTGTTCCTTTTGGAATTTTCTACATGGGTTAGGGTTAGGGGTTTTTCGACACTGCAGCAGTTCTTTGGATCAGGTACAGTATCTCTGAAGCTCCACTTTCATTAGTAAAGATTTAAATCAGTGAATCGTCTGTTTTTATTGCTTGATGTTTTTTAATCCTGTTTTGCTCTCTGTCCTTTATAGTATAATATTTTACTTCATTGTGTCAGGGCTGGATACATGTAGGTTTTTTTGATTGTTTAGTAAATCAGTGTATGCAATCAGTTTATGTAATCTATTTGTTCTACTTGTGAAGCCAAGAAAATGCACAAACCCCTGCTTCAAGTTCAAGTCAAGTTCAGATCATTTAAAACTACTGCCAATGACCTTAAACCATGACATCATGCGTCCTCAAACCATGATATCATGCAGCCCCCGCAAACCCCCTGTCTTTTTTTTGTAATGGTAAATGGAATGTACATTTTTCTAGTCTTTTTGACCACTACATGTCACATTCACTCATTCACACACTGATGACACAGGGTGCCAAAATGCTCATCAGGAGGGAGACTGACCATTCATACACATACCATTGGCACAGTGGTTCAGTATCTTGCCCAAGAACACATCAACATGTGGATTGGAGGAGCTAGGAATCGAACCACCAATCTTCCCATTGATGGACACCTGCTCTACCTCCTGAGCCACAGGTTGTGAACACATCAGGGTGTTCACATTTAAAAACAGGCACCATATGTGACAACAAATGACACTGATCAGCTTTTTAAAAGAATCTAAAGTGCTGACGTGTTTACATGTGCAATGCAGGGTAGCTTATGTACTGTTCTATTTAAAAGACACATATAAATGTATTTATATCTGTAAGTTGGAGCAAGTTTGTAATTTTTCTGTAAAATGTGACGATTTTAGATTAAACTGAAAAAAAAGATCATTCTTCTTTTCTTTCATTACCAGTAGAGAGGGATGAGGACAGAGGTTAACTCAGTCCAATCATCACTGTTATTAAAAGATTGACAATGTTTGATGAAAGCAGACTCGTGCTTCACTGTTGGCCGGGGAAATATTTTGTTTACTTCGCGCTCATAATCAGCTGCATTCAGCTGCACAGTTGCAGCCAATTGATCTGCATCAGTGTAGTTCGATGGTCGCCTAATCTGGCTGTCTAATTTGCCCTTGATAGCCTCATTACTAATGCATAAAGAAAATTGCTCTTGTCTGTTGGCAATCTTAACAATCATGAGGCTTCTCACAAGCGGCAGGTATGAGCACGACACACAGATGACACATTCTGAAAGGCGTTTAATCACAGTCATGATTGAAGTTCAGAAATAAATCTCTTAGGCAGGATCATTATGTCAAGCATGCCACAGAGGAAAATAGCTGCATAGCATTAATACAATGAAGCTCTGATGGAGTGTAATGACCTCACAAGCCTCTTATTTACAGCCATGAATGATACATCTGTGAGACTTTCAGAATCATTGCGTTTAGAGAGAACTCACGCTGAATCAGAGGGAAAAAACATGCATTTAGTGGAGCGATTGTAATAATGACATGCAAAAACTGTTTGGAAATAAGTGCTGAGCCTTTTGTTTTCGGGGGGCACAGTCATTTGTTCTTGTTGTTGCATGCTGTGACATGCCAGGTTGCCAGTCTTAATTGGATCCAAAAAAGCTTCTTTTTTTATTTTTGTGATGAGCCCAAGAGGCAATTCATTACGAAATAATTAAATACATGAATAATTAAATAAATAAAAAAAGATGTTTGAAGCGACAGACTGGATGACAGCTATTTTTGGCCCTGTATTGTCATCAGACAACTAAATAAGATCTAACAAACCAAACTGAAGCCATGTTCAAACAGTTTATGTCCTCGGGGCAGGTGGAGGTGATTTTTAACATCACCTGCACATGTCAGTGATTATTTACTCTGGTCCAGAGTTGAGGACGGTATTTGGGGAATTTGTAATTATTACATTCAAAATGACCTGAACAATTGTCAGTGAACTAAGTATTCCTCCTCTAATTTAAATCCTGTTCAGAGGAACGTCCTTGTACTGTAGTTTAGTTTTTTTTTCCTGCACAACAGCTTGTTCTATTACAAAAACATATTTGCCAATTGTGAAAATTCTAATTTCTGAAGACCCAAATAAGAGACGAAACAAGGAGTTCCCTTCAATGCACACTTTATACAAGCTCAGGTCATGTGGCTACATGCATGAGTGAAATGACAATGAACAAACAGAAAAGGGCAGTTTATATAGTATTCCTGACATAGCAGCTGTTTTCATGTAAGGAGGTAGCTTAAACAAAAAAGATCTGTCCAAGTATTGTTGTCCTAATATGTTGGCACCTTCTCCATCAAGCTTAGAAACCTTAAACCTCTCTCTGAGTGACGGTCATACTGTAAGTTATGTATGGAGGATAGTTATAAAAAGCATACTAACAACAATCAGAACTGATTTTCTTTACATTTAGGCATATTAGCACCATGAAAGGTCTTCTGAATTAGTAATTACCAGTTCCTTATTGCAGTGTACACATGGCTGGATTAGTACATTAGTCATTCCACTAGTTGATTAGGGCTGGGTATTGGTACTCAATATCTTTTTAAGGTGTCTGCTGAAATAAATTGATACCAAAGATAATGGAAACATCTCCCGTCAAACCATACCTGCAATCCACCCTTTTTGCACCCAGAGCTAGAAAATATGACTATTTGTATGAACTTGCTCACAGCCAATCAACGCAAGTTTTCTTTGATTTAATGCGATGGGTATTGAATGAAGTACTCAACTGATACCAGTATCATTTTAAGGGTACTTGGATTGGTAATGATATTGTAATAATTTAAATGATACCCAGCCCTAGAGTTGATCATTTTTTCTGAACACCCATCAATACAACCTAACCACAGTTCATTGTGGCCTGCTAACCAATCATCGCTTGGCCGTCAAATTGACAAATAAAGCAGTCAATCAACCTTTATTTTATTCTGATTGGACAACACTGCTGTCCAGTGGAAACCTTGTAACTCCATATTTCATTTCAGACAAACTAGGTTTCCAACAGCAATGATAACTATCAACATCAAAAGAATGGGTCAAGCCTTGTGTCGTATTTCTTTGGAGCCTGACAAACAAAAGAGTGCACTTCTTTTTTTTCTGCCATCATTGAGGGCACCTTCCTGCTCAAGGGCTCTTGGACACTTGACTAGATTGCCCATATCGTAGATCCAGACATGAGTGTACCCATGAATACAAACAATCTATTGATTGATCTTGATCTTGTGATGATTCTCAGGCAAGTTCTGAAGCCTCTTTTTGTCTATGATGACATTTACCAATTATGATGATGCACATCAGAGTTAATAAGATACTTGGTAAGTGTAAGTCGCACTGAGTATGGATGCTATGTATATGAATGTGTTTCATGTCCATGTGTTAAGATTTGAGTCATGACTCAGAGAAAGAATACAATTTTTGACTCAAAATCACTGTGGTTACGTACGGCGACGTAGAGCTGCCAACCATGTAAATATAGTTTGACTCAGTAACATGTTATAACGTGAAAGGTTTCACGTTATAACGTGATATTTATTACGTCATAACGTGATATATATCACGTTATTTCATGATAGGAAACCATCATGTTATTACATGATATGGTATTTTCACGTTATAACGTGAAATTATCATGTTATTTCTTAATGAGAAATGATGCAACGTCAAGCGGGTCGGATTTATTCTTTCTTCGGTACAACCCCATGCTTTTCAAAATCCTTCGGAGAGTGCGCATACTGACAACAATACCATCTACAGTGTTCAACAACTGTAGAATGTCACCATGTCTTAAACCAAGCTTGAAATAGAACTGAATCAAGTCATGTAGACGAGCCATGGTCCTTGACTGAACCTGTGAAGTGTTGGAGTGCTGAATGGCCTAATATCATGAAATAACATGATGAATGCTTAACATGAAATAACGTGATAGTTGCATATCTCAGAATAACGTGATAATGTGTTATCTCAGAATAACGTGATAATGTATTATCTCAGAATAACGTGATAGTTGCATAACTCAGAATAACGTGATAATGTATTATCTCAGAATAACGTGATAATTGCATATCACGAAATAACGTGATATTTTCATGTTATGACATGATAATTTCTTGTTATAACATGAAAATACTGCATCATGAAATAACATGATAATTTCACATCATGAAATAACGTGATAATTATCACGTTATAACATGAAACTTTTCACGTAATAACATGATACTGAGCCAAATATATATTGGGCTTGGCAGCTCAGCGCTTCCGTAGTTACGCCCCCTATCGCTCTCCTGCACCCCCTTGTGGAGGCTTGTGTCTTTCTGCTGTGAAACGCCCACATGTATTAAAGACAGTGGTTGATGGTTGAATGCCTGCAGCCTAATCTGAGAATCACAGTGAATAATTGATATTCTCTGCCTCCTCCTGTAATGTTAATGCTGCTTGAACAGGGCTTAAAACGCACCTCATGATCATGAAGCTTAACACTGTAGTTCTCTCCCGTCAGCTTTGATAACATTTCCTAATTGTCACATGTGTTTGTTAAATTAGTTTGATCTCCAGTGTTACAACATCCGTACGTAACAAAGACTTGTGATGGGTTGGTGTTGTTGATAAAAATGTGTTTGCTGCAGGCTCTGTTCTTTCTGCTCTTATTTCATTTTATCCTCCAAAAGCCAAAGATAGAACCCACAGAGAATACTCATGCATTTCCCAAGGTGCTTTGCTTTCTGTTCTTGCCTTCGGCATAAAACAACTGTGAAATGAACAATGTTTGTTTTAACAGAATCATTACCAAATGTTTTTAGTGTTTGTATGTTTCTACTGATGGTTGAATGGTGGAACATTTCAGTATTTACATGGGGTTTTCATACATCTTGAATGAGATCAATTGTGTTTGTGATGTGTAGAAATTCTGGACAGGGCAAGGCTGATGCAAGTTCTAACTAGGAGATAATCCTCCACTGCTTGTTTGAATGAGGGACATTCCATAGCCAGTAACTTCAATGAGGGAGTAGAGACACAGCTACACACACCCATATAATATCAGTCTGCTTCCAGTGACAATCTAGGCACTGCTTGTTTTCCAGTTGCAAGTGTCACAGATGATGACAGAGGTTCAGCTGGTGCTGGCTCAGCCGACAGAGCTGCAGCCAACACTAAGTCAGATGACAGTGCCGCAGCCATTAAACCTATTAATCTGGAGAGTGTTATCATTGACCTTGATGGAGCATGGTGGGAGAATCTGTTTCAAACAATCTGCACATTTTTCCACAGCTGCTTCAGAGTCAAAAGGAACACTGACTTCCTTCTTCAGATGTTGAACGAGCTTATCTGAGTTTACCAATAATCTGTTCATCAAACTAGAACAATTGCTGACATTTATTTTAAAAATTGTGCATATACAATAAAATGTATTATTCATATCATTAATTCTGTTGAGAATTTAGGAGAAATTAAGAATGCTAGCATATGAGGTGGGTTTAAAATAGACTGCATTGATCTTTTTAAAGGTCCAGTGTGTAGAATGTAGCGACATCTAGTGGTGAGGTTGCAGATTCCAACCAAATGAATACCCCTCCCCCTTAACTCCCCAACAAGCATGTAGCAGAACATGAAAGTGGAAAGTCTCTCTAGAGTCAGTGTTTGGTATGTCAGTTCTAGGCCACTGTAGAAACATGGCGGTGCAGCATGACAGCCTATATGGAAGCTCCTAATGTAAATATAAATTATTTTAAGGTAACGAAAACACGATTCTTATTTTAAGGCGATTATACACTTATTAAATCATATTCCATTTCCATAGGTTTGCTCCACTAAAGTCTACACATTGCACCTTTATATTACAGGCACTGTATGAAGAACATGAACAACAAAGGCCAAACTGAAACTTTTATTCTCCTCAGTTACAAAGAACTTCAAACGATAATGGAAAACCAATAATCCAATTTTCAAAAGGGGATAAAAGGACATTTGGACATATTTCAGCAGACCCATGGCTGCAACTGGAGATGTTCTAGTTTATTATGTATTGTTCTAACATCAAAACAACTTGATAATTGACCATAAAACAGCAACCCTTTTAGTTTTAGAGGCAGTAGCTCTTTTATGGTGCTAATGTTTACTCTGTGTGTCTTTCAGGTTGAATTTTCTGACATAAAGCTTGTAAATGTAATGTAATGTAATTCTTTATTAATTTACCCACTGATAGCTTGGAACAACAACCCACATTTTCCAATGAATCGTGGCCTCAAAAGACAGTATGAGATTCCATCAGACTGTGGTGCAGCTGGTCAATAGAGACCCTAACCAACCTAAGGATACTCATGTTAATATTAGGGTTGCATATCTTTCTGTGATAAACGATTCGATATGCATCTAGATACACAGGTTACGATTCGATTCAAAAACGATAAAATCCTTTTATTACAGACCGATTCGATACGAATCGATTCAATACAGTGTAAGAACGACTCCAAGTCTCGTGATACCCGATCCATGACTCTACAACCGATTCATCTAGGAATTCATGGCTAATTCGTATCGATTGAGGAGGCTGCTACCGATGCAGCCATATTTCTCACTTGTTGAACTGAATATCCGGTCGCATCAGTTTATCGTTTACAACCCTAGTTAATATCAAGGCAGGCATATTTATTTCAGCATGGTGAAAGAAAGTTTACAGCTCTGTTTTCAGTTTCATATGTCTCAACATAAAGACATTGTTTTATGAGCAGCACTAAGACAAAGGGCCAAATAAACAAAAGCATTGGGTGGCTGTTGCAGCTGCTTAACCAGTGTTAATGAGAAGCAAAGCAAATAGCGTCATGATAGCGTCTGAAGAGTTTGGTTTAGAACCTGCTCTATGTGAAAAGTGCCTTGAGATAACTCTGTTGTGATTTGGCGCTATACAAATAAAGATTGATTGATGGTACACCTGTGACATTTGCATATATGCAAATTAGGTCATATTCATATATGCAGTGCAAAATTGGCCTCCTTTGTAAATAAGCATTGTTGCAAAAACGTTCTAATTCACAAAGAGTGTACTCTTTGTCTCTCTCTCTCTCTGTCTGTCTCTGTCTCTCTCTCTCTCTGTGTCTCTCTCTCTCGCTCTCTCTGTCTCTGTCTCTCTCTCTCTCTTTCTCTCTATCCATCCCTCTTCAGGTCTTCAAGCTTGTGAGGCATGAATGACATTAAATTGATATTTAATTATATCAAGGGTGAAATCTTCAGTCCTTCCATCAAACACTGAGCTACTTTAAATAATTTCCTGTCAAAAATGTGCAAAAATGACTTCTTTGATAGAGCTCAGGTTTCATCCTCATCCACAAGTGCTGCTTTATTACAAACAATCCCGTATACACACACCTGAATCAGAGTGTAACAGCTGATCTGTGACCCGTGTGACCTGGCAGTTTCAGTGTTAATAAAGTTTCTGTGAAATCCTGGTTACATTCAGTGACACCTGAACATGTTGTAAGATTCAGACATTATTCTAACATGTTTCCAAATTGTCACATTAACAATTATATTTTGACATTTCAGTAGATTATGTCATAGTGAAGGAAGAGAAATGCATCTCTGCCAGATGTGCAAACTGAGGCTTCTGAGCTATCTGAAGTTTTCAGTATGGACCATCAGCGCCATTTGTGCTGAAATGTGGAGAAAAGCCTGAAAGACTGGAAACTGCTCACTGCACACAACAAGGATAAATTGCACTGAGCTGCAGAACTTTATGGGCATGTTTGGACCATAGACTGTATATAAGAAATGGACGTAACATCCGTGATGTCACCCATTGGTTTGTGGACTGCTGCTCGGAAGCCAATAGTATCGAATCTAGGCAGCGCCATCTTGAAAATTTCAGGTGCATTCTGGGAAAAAATGAACACAGATTCTACTTATATGGGCATGAGGCGGAGTCATGAACGGACGTATGGGCGGGACCAACGGCGGAGCGAGGAGGCTGCGATTGCTTGCGAGGGCTGAATCTCAAGGACATTGGTCAATCAACCTGTCAATCACAACGTAGCCACGTAGCCTGCTTTATCGTCAAATATAAAATCAGGGAGGCCAAAATGTCACAAATGAACATCATACTGCATTGAAGAAGGCTTTAAACTAGCGATTGAGACCATAAACATATTTTGAAAACGTTACTGAGGTTAGAAATCAAGTGAGAAGTTGGTGAATTCTCCATTGACTTGTATAGTCTTTTTGAACACAAAACGCCCCCTGGTGGCCTTTTTATAGAATGCAGCTCTAAGTTACTTCCGCATTGGCTTCTTTTCAGAGGACAGGAACTCCCCGCCTGGTTTGGACCTTAAAATTGAGCAGATTACAGCTGTAAATGCTGCACAATTACAGTGATATTAATAGGCGCAATCTATTCTTTGTGAATTAGGCCCTAACTTATTTGAAAATACTTACTAAAAATAGTTGCTCTATATATAAATCTTTAATCCCAATACTGTGCATACAATGTCATCTGCTGGTGTATGTGATCAAGCTTAATGATTCACATACATGACTTTACACCGTCTTTACATTAGTATACAGAGTGTACAGAGTCTTTATATGACAAACTAAATGAAAACAGCAGCATGTTAATATACAAAAAGAAAACTTATGTAAAAAATAAGTACTTTGCTAAACTCAGGCTCAGATATTAGATGTTAGAAAGCATGACTGTTAGTGGCCCTTTGCTCATAGATCATATGATTGTTTGACTTTGATTTATTTTCCAATCACACTGATAATAGTCTGGTTAATAAAGCAGGTTAATTAAAGGGCAAATCATGATTTTATTTATTCATGTCATCTCACCCCAGCTCTCCCTGCAATATGTGTTAATGAGCAGATATTATCTGTGTTGAACACGTATTGCAGTGATATCTGTTATGAGCAACATTTTGCTGAAATAACTAAGTGATATAGATAACATTCAGTTTAAGTAAAAACATTATTCTGATAGTCAAGTTCAGTTTTTAAATGTTTGCATGTTGCAGCATTGTATGATACAATGAGAAAGTATTTTATAATAAAACTCTTTTAGACAATCAAACAGTGTAGCAGAGGATATTGAATCAAACAGTAAAAGCAGGTCTTAAAAGGTGGGTTTGAGTAACTTTTTGAATGACACATTTAAAATGTTCAGAAATTGCTGCTGCGAGTCACAAAGGAATCTATCTATTCAAAAAGTTTGTTACAACTCAAGGATAAAAAGGGGACTGCACAATATTCATGAGATTATAATAAGACCAATTTCACAACTTTCTGAAAGTCCTGTTGTTGAAAATCAGCAGGCTTGGATCACTGAATTTCATCTTTATGTAATAAAGATAATTTGTGGATAAATGCCACAAATTAGCTTAAATCACTCACATGTGAAATAAGAAACTGTTTGTATGAGCTTCTTGCATGAGGCCCACAGTATTTTAGAAAGAAACACTGGATTTAAACATATTAGCTCCAATCTGTTCAATTTAGATTCAATCCATCATGCATTATATGCTAGATATTAGTATAGTATTATGGGCTTGTTATACATGGCTTATGTGGTGCCACTGAGAGTTTAGCTGTTATTGGAATGAACAGCGTTCCAAACTCGGATACCAAATCATTGTTAGTGGTTAATGGAATTTTCCCAAATGTAAAGAATGTAGCGATTTTTGAGAAGAGGGGGGATCATAACAGCCAACAGACTTTCACTGTTCTGTTATTGGGTTTTCAGACTTCTTGAAGTTGTGTGTAACCCACAGGAATGTTTAATGAAGAAGTATATGTTTGTATTTCATCATAAAGTCAGACATCTCTGGTTATACAGCAGGCAACCCAGTTAACCTGTTTTAAGTTGTTTTAACACCACACACGCAATATCTACAATACAATAAACACTATTCATTCATATTTACTCTAAAATCAAGCACACAGGTGTTTCTATAATAGCAGGCAGAGTGTGTGTGGCAGCACTGCAGTGTCTCTAATGGCACCAGTCATGTTCACTTCAGCAATTTTACACATAAAAACTATATGAAAACTAAAATCACACCTGTTGATATATTCAAAGATATTATCAAAAATCTACCAGCACTCTGTTCTGCGATTCTTTGTAGTATATTCATAAATGAATAAGAGGGAAAGGCCAGGCTTCCCAGAGTCCTGCCACATCCAGACATCATCCTGGCATTTCATCTGCTGCTGTACTGCTGACCCTCTGCACTCCAAGTGAGACAGCACTGATGAAATGTTGAGCTGACTATGATTTGAGATTTAAGTTGGTTCAAATTGAAAGATGTTTATGGAATAGTTAGAGTTCACTAGAAGCGCCAGTGCAAATAACGCTGCTGTTTTCAATGTTTACAATAACGTGGATCTATAATTAACGTTTGATATGAAGAGACACTTCACCATCTGCTTCCCCGGCTTCTCCTGCCTCTGAAAAATGCTTGTACACATGGGTCAGAGTTTCTGTACCAGTGGGCACATTCTCCCTTCAAATGAGTTTTTACAACTTTTGCTTGGGAAGTGGCATACACACTCTTTTCAAGCCCTGTTTTGGCATTTGCAACAGTTACAAACACAAGCCCTGATACAGTAAGCTGACACCACAAAACCTCTTCTCGAGATATCACGTTTGTTTAATGACACTTAGTGAAACACTGTTTAATATGAGACATTATTTATACCAGCCTGTTGACCAAAATACTTGACCAAAAGTCCATTTTCTCTTGCTGTGACCTGTTCCATGCCCCATACTGCCAGGACTCTGTGGAATGGTCAATTGAGTGATGGTGTCCTCTGGGTCGTCAAGTGGACTCGCCCTCCTACCTCCATGTTTCGCCAATAGGCCCAAGACACCTCCAGAGGGTTCAGCAGTGAATCCCAGCGCCCTGGGCTCACCCCCCTAAAAGCCATCTACTCACCTGGCCCCAAGTGGAATCCTTTCTCCTTAGCCACAGCCACTGGCTACCCTTGAGAGTTCTTTGACCACTGCTGGTCCTTTCCGCACACCAGTAGCTTGGATGTTGTTGTGGCAATGAATCCTTTACAGCCTACTTCAAACCGGCTGGATCTTGATGGTCAAAGCGAGGCCTGCCTGTCATAGCTGATTGAAGCTGACACCTTAATGAAATGACTGCTAGGAAAACGACGCTGTGCTTTAGATGAGAGGAGTCATCATAGTAAGGCCAAGATAGTGATAGACCTAGGCTTGACGAAATCTGTCGTCGGAGCACTGTTACATAATCGTTAACAGTGCACCTTGACACAGATGAAAACATATTTGGTGGTAGCACACCTTAAATAAATTCTAGCACACTCTCCAGGCTTTTTGCTGTGCTAAGTTGTCTATTAAGTCTTTTTTAGATCTAGCTGGCAGGCACAGGCATTCCTGACAGATAGTGTGGCAAGTCCAGATAACATTAAATGTATCTGTCCCATTGAGCTCCTCAGGTGGGTTTAAATAAGATTCAGTTTGGAAAAGGATCCACACAGGCAGATGTTACAGTCACTGGAAACATTAAGAGGAACAGTAAATGGAATAGATGTGTGATACTCATGGAGAGACCATATGAATGTTGTATCAATTGGCTCCCGGTCCTCTTGCAGCTCGTTTTCACCATCTTGAGATGGCGCGCTGGTGCTACCATTAGCACTAGCAGGTGTGTCTGGCTCTTGTTCAGTGCTGCTGCTACTGCTTGATACTGCTATCAAGCAAACTGATGGCATTTTTTGGCAGTTTTGTCTTCTTTTTTTTGGACTGTTTCTTTCAGTTTTCTCTTCTGAAACTTGCTTTATTGTGTTTGTACTTGTTATTTAATTGGTGAGTGAATGTCATCAAATATATGACTCCATAGCACATGTGACTTAGCTCAATGAGTACTATGACTCTTACTGCTTACCATTGTGTATAGTACTGAAAACAGACTATGTGCTTGAGATACATGAGATGTCTTGATATGACAATGTGTGACAAAGTGTGTGAGAACATGGCTGTGCCTCAGGAGGTAGCGAGGTCGTCCACCAATTGGAAGATTGGCCAATTGTTCGATTCCCGGCTTCTCTAGTCCACATTTCAATGTGTCCTTGGGCAGGATATTTAACCGTAAATTGCCCCTCATGGCTGTGGCAGTGTGAATGGGTGAATGTAACTAGAAAAGACTAGAAAAGCGCTATATACTGTAAGTACAGTCAATTTACCATTTAACACAGCATTTGTCCCCATTTTCACCATCAATACCATGTCTGATTCATTTATATATGCTTGTTAATAAGTTGTTTAGTTTTATTGTTAATTGGTTTACTTCTGAGTTCCATAAATGAAGTATTTTCTTTGTGCTTCTTACCAAACCCGAGATGTGCTCATCATCACTGATATCAGATGGTTAGACTAAGTATGGGGGGATTTGTTTTACTTAGTCAAATGTTTGCTTTAGTATCCACATGATGTATTCTTGTTTGGCTTGTGATGAGGATTATGTTCTGGATGATGTGTGTGTTTTAAACAATTTTGACTGATACAAGTAGCATTGTTAAAAGGGAGAGGACACCCCTGCAATAAATATGGTTCTGTCTAGTAGATTGGAGGGGGGCCTGTTTAAGGGGAGAGATGGAGGTTTAGGGAGCAGAAATCAGAGGATGAAGGTGTACCTTAGTACACGTAGTACAGTTATCCTGAATTAAGACACTATTCTTTTTAATTTTTTTGGAGACACCTTTTTTGTTACAATAGACTGAATACATACAAGAGTCTGGGTCTGTCTCCTACCACCTACCACACACATTTATTGTTAGCAGAAGTTTTGAAGCGTCAATCTAAAAGACTGAATATTATGACATAAGCTTTTCTGATGTCTTCTGTGTTAGAGCAACATTACTATATGCTATTAAAGACACTGCTGTCTCTTTCTGCTGTCTCTCATCGCATCAAGTATAAAGAAGTGAAAGTTTTTATTGTCAGCCTAAAAAGCAAATATCATGTAAGCATCTTCTTCCTAGTGTCATACAGTTAATGTGTTTATTACCTGTATAGTTATACTGTCACAGCATGCTGTCAGTGAGGATTAGTCTGATGCAGGTTATTAAAGTATAGTTCAACATGCAGGCTGTGGTTTATCTTGGTGTCTCTGTCACTAACATACACACATGTTTCCAGTAGGCTCTAATGTTAAAGTAATACACATGAGGTGAGAATAATCCACCTCCATTGTAATTGTAATTTTATAGCCTCCTCTGTTAGACCTACTAAAATCAAGCCACAGCCAGCGGGACCATAGTCAATAACCAATAGAAAGTTGTTTTCTTCTGCAGTGGAAACATGAAGCAGTTTCCTGATTTAACCTTCCTGTCGTCCTCCCGGGTCAAATTGACCCTGTCTGTTTTAACTGTTCCTTCTTTCCTCCCTTCCTTCCTTCCATCTGTCCTTCCTGCCTCCCTCCTTCTCTCTTTCTTTCCTTCCTCTCTCTTTCCTCCCTTCCTTCCATCTGTCTGTCCTTCCTCCCTCCCTCCCTCCTTCTCTCTTTCTTTCCTTCCTCTCTCTTTCCTCCCTTCCTTTCTTCCTTCCTTTCTTCCTCCCTCCCTCCTTCTCTTTCTTTCCTCCCCCCTACCTTCCTTCTTTCCTTTGTCCTTCTGTCCTTCTTTCCTTCCTTCCTCCCTTCCTCTTTTCCTTTCTCCTTCCCTCCTTCCTTCCTTCTTTCCTCCCTCCCTCATACATACCTTCCTTCCTTCATTCTTTCTGCCGTCTGTCCTTCCTTGCTTTCTTTCCTCCCTTCCTTCTTTCCTTTCCTTCCTTTCTTCCTTCCCTCTTTCCTTCCTACCTCCCTTCCATCCTCCCTTTCTCCCTCCCTTCCTTCCTTCCTTGACTCGAGGACAACAGTAGGGTTAAATGCATATGCAGTTATGTTGTGATACTTACCTATTTTAAATCACGTCCATGTTTATCTATATCTCGTCCCTTTTCGTGTGACCTCTTCTGGGAGTTCTCTCCATCATAGAAACTCTTGAATATCTTCCACTGCACATCTCCCTTCTAGAATAAACATTACAGTTTTTAACATGTTATTTTAGACCCAGATCAAAGGTTTCTATTAACTTTTCAGTGGTGGCAGGTTTGACACTTCCTATCTGTGACATATTCCACAGGTATAGACATTGATACTATAGTGAAAGGTGTAATATTGGTGTGTTTTGTCAATATAATATCTTTTTGCCGCAAACCGTGCGTGTCACATGGAACAAATAGGTGAGAACCTGAATCTCTAGATGGGATGTGTGGACGCTCAGATGTGTTAACATGGAAATATGAAAGGTTTTGCAATGCACACACACTGCTGATGCTTCCTGTGTGTCCCAGTCCTGAGTATGGTTATTGTCTGTATAGTGTGAACAGGAACTGGCACAAGACAAAGCAACATGTTTTTACCATGAAGCAGATGCTGCATAATATAAAAAAAACTACAGGCTAAAATATATATTATAAGTTCAATATTCAGACATTCAGCAACTTTTCTCTTAAAGAGGACATATCATGCACATTTCCAGGTCAGTATTTATAGTCTGGGTCTCTCTTGGAATATATTGCATCTCTGTATGATTTATGGTTGAAAAATCTCCTTATATAACTTCTACTGTAATGGATGGACTGTAAATGGACTGTATTTATATAGCGCCTTTCTAGTCTTTTATGACCACTCAAAGCGCTTTACATTATTACATCATTCATCCATTCACACACTGATGCCATCATACACTGATGGCAGGAGCTACCACGCAGGGTGCCAACCTGCTCATCAGGGGGAATTTAACCATTCATTCTCATTCATACACCGTTGGCGCAGCAACAGGAGCAATTTGGGGTTAATTGATTTTATATATATATGGACTTCCAATTGGAGGACGGCTGCTCTACCTCCTGAGCTCCTCAGTTCAGACTTTTTAGCTCCTGTCTCTTTAAAGCTCCTCCCCAGAAGGAGTCAAACAAACTACATCTTTTCTCATTCTTTACATACATGTCCAAGCTGGAATCCAATCCAAAATATCAAAGTGGTCAACTCAAACAACACATGGAAAAACCATGGCAACAACCTTAGCAACAAAGGCTACGGAACAGATGCAACAGATGTTTATGAGCATTCACCAGATAAGTAGTGCAGTGTAGCTTAGAGCTTGGCTGATGTTAAGATATTGAAACCTGAATGGTCTTAAAGGTGCATGGAAATGGGTTTATGTATTTTTCCATTTCTATACAGATAGTAGCAGTGAGTTACAGCCAGTTACTATAATGCCATATAATGTGAATTCCCTCAATAAATCTATATTATCCAAATAGTGAATTGTAATGAAATTGGTTGTTGTGCTTTACATAATTACAGTGGTATAACTACACAAAACAAATTAGAAATGTTGTGTTAATTGCTCCAATTATGAATGCTCTAACTACTACTTTTCATGATTCGTAATCATAGCTCATGTTGCATTTCCATCTACACTAGAAATAGAACTATGCTTGTTCAGTTTTCCTATCCTTTCAGCAAAAAAACTGTAAATAAAAACAGTCAGTAGTCTTCTTCTCAGGTTGCATTCTGCCTCTTCATATTCCCAACCAGTAAATAAAATATCCTGAGTATTTGTGTTTCACAGATAACAATGGTAGATATCTCAAATGGCTACTACACTGGGATCAGAGTGTGTTCATGTGTCTCAAGTAAATATAGCCCCAAGCTCTTTTCTGCTCTACTGTGAAAAAGCATTAAATATGAAAAACAAGGGTCTTTCACGGGCCAGTTTAAAACTTATTTGTGGAATAAGGTGGCAGGTTAGTAATGAAACTTTACTTCAGCTATTAATCTGTTTTTAATCACATTTGAACCTCACTCATTAGATTACTAAACCAGGAGAATGATGTTTGGGATGGATTATGAATGACTCAATTCTATCTCCTCTGTTTTTTTAAGTGATTTGAAATTTTGCAATTTCCACCTTAAGAATGAAGCATGACCTGTTACTCTGTCACAGCAGATAGTCTAATCAAATTTGAGAGGAAGCTTAATATGAGCTCACCCCTGCTTTAACTGCTGTAGTTTGTATTTCAGCCACATGAAGAGTAAAGCAGTACACTGGATGGGTTAGGAAACTTAGACATGATTAGGCCTGCCACAATAATTACAGTATAATTATGACATATTGTACAATCATGTATTTATCAGCATCATCGTGTCTATATATGGACTTATGATACATGTACCTTGATCATTTTTTGAGCTCAGTATTGTCACACTTCACATTAGCAGCTAAGAGGCTATTCATGTCACATTGGCTAAACAAGTAGTGTCCTACATTCCTCATATATATTCATATAGAGCAGGTCTAGACTGTACTCTTTACATTTTAAATGAAAGAGACCCAATATTCCCACTTGAGAGAGCACATGCCAACTGTAGTTATCATGACATGATCTCATGATTCTGTAACATCCTGTTGAAGTCTCAGCAGGTTCTTCCCATCACCTTCACAGAGTTGCTCAAACTCCTGTAGTGGGTCATATGTATGGAAGCACATACCCTTTGAAAAATGCTCTCTACAATGAATAAGTGTAAGATGAGATTTTATGAAGAATTGGCTTGAAGAATAAATATTGATTGGTGCGTGGCAGGATTTGAATAAGAGTTCAGGATTTGATAAATATATCCTGTATATTGTTATGTAAATTGGGAACTACTTCCTACTGTGTAGTTTGTCTGTAGTGTACACATTAGTTTAGATTGGGCGGAGTGATATGCCACACAGTGAATTGATGTATCAAGTTTGTTGTGGATGTTATGGTGGTGCCACCAAGGTGCTGCTTGTCTTTTCATTGTGGATCAGCTGGTTGATCAGAAGCTCTGGCAATAAGCACTAATCACACACTGAACAATATGAAGTTAAGATAATAAGTTAGAAAGTTATAGAATATGACTGAATCTGTTGATTCTGTCTCTCACCTATCTGTGAGATGTGGACTGAACAGTAAATATGACTCTACTTGATGCAGTCTGTCACTGTAGTTAACAGCAGCTAGCTAACAGCTGACTGCTCACAGTCATCATTTAAGTTAATGTGCTGTACACAGTTCCAGCATCTGGTGCTGGCAGTCCATGCATAGCTGTGTGGGATAGCATGCATTTATTCAAATAAGCAAGTAGTGTAGGTCAGCTTTTATTATTCTTGCTTAAATATTTTATTGGCATAAAAATATATATATGTCATGTTTTAGTCCTTCTGCCTTTTATAATTCGGAAATGTGTTAAAAGTATATTTTCTAATGTGCACTTGACACAGTTTTAACAGTGTTATAGTCTGAATCTGGTAATAATCAAAGTGTTTGTGTCACTGTGTGATGACAGCAGTCAGCAAGTGTTGCTGATGCTCAGTGATCATGTCAGAGATGTTGACAAAAAAGAAAGAGCAGTACAAAAGAACACGACACAATAACTACACATGAAGAAAACAGTAGAAGAAGCAGTGATAGGTAGACACAGATGGAAAGAAAAGGAGAGAAAGCAAAGGATGTTTCAACTGTAGAAGCAAAAGTAAAGTCATGTCAACTCATCAGAAGACACAGTTCCTCTCTTCTTATTCTGGTCTTGTGTTGAAGTCTGTTCCTCTACAAACAGTGATTCCCTGCTGCTGCTACTCACATAGAAACACAATTAAAGGCGCTATTGTCCTGTAATGCACAACAAGTACATAGTTTTGCTTTAATCCTTACATACTTTTCACTGTCAAATTTAACCCATTTGTACATTATGGGAGAGTTGTAAAAATACTGCTACAATTCCTAATGTGACCCCAAATATACAAACATGGAGATATAATTCATCCTTTTTGTGTGTGTGCAGCTGATACACATATTTGCACATGCAAATGTAAAAATTTGACCTGAATTTATTAAACAAAATTCAAAAATCTGTTCTATCATTCTACAAAACTGATTTTCATTACTTGTCAGTATAATAGTAGTTCTGGCCATGTCAGGATAATGTAGGAAAGGTCAGTAGGCAGTTGTATAGGCAGAAATCACAGTGTGGGAGGGCACAGAGGGAATGGCTTTGACCGATCAAAGACCCATCATACATAATAGATTCTGAAACTGCTACTGTATGTTAACCATTACAGCTATACTTGCCTGAATGCACCACACTTTAATCATACAAGTGTTATATATCATCAGAGGTAATGTTACAGGCACCAGGATGAACATTAACAGCATCGTATAGCCTGGTGCAGCGGCCACATATTCACATATTCAGACACACACACACACACACACAGCTGACAGATGCAAAAGCCTCATTAATCAAGTGTTTGGATAGAGATACACCAGCAACATGATCAGTAACGTTAATAATGACACCTGAACACTGCGTGGCACAGCGGTCACATAAACCACACACATACACATGGCGCACACACACAAAAACTATACACAATTAACAATCATATTAAAATATAGTATGCACTGTTGATGACTAAAGCAGGAGATGATGGAAATGTGTTGAACAGATCTCTTTAAAGGATAGCAGTGACAAACAGTTCACTATGTATGACATCACTGATGCTCTGATGCCAGTTTCTGATGTGACTGACAGAGTCTGTTAACGGTACAGTGTGGTTCTGGTGCTGCTGCTGCTGCTGGGAGGTAAAGTGTTGAATCAGCATTCATATATGTGTCGTTACCACTTTACACTTGTTGAAGAGAAAGTGATGCAGGAGTAGGAGTCTGGATGGAGAATGATGGATGAACTCAGGCTGAATCCTCTTCCTCCTGCTCTTCACAATGTCTTTTTGTTTATATTAAAGGCATCTGACCTATCAACATCATCATGTTAAACAAGAAACACGAATCGCTTTATTCTTATTGGTCGCTTATAGTCACAATTGAAACTGTTCTTCACTGGATGATCCAGCAGAAAAGGAAGCTTTTTAAGTGAGTGGGTCAATGCCCACCCATTCCCACCCACAGCTATGCACCAGGGAGCAGGTTACCCATGCAGCATTGGTTACCATGGTGATCTGCCGAGTTTAAAAGTGACTCAGCTTCATGATACTGGAACAGCTGAGTCAAGCATGAAGATAGCTGAGTAACACACTAATCTGATTTATGACACATGCCCCATGATGACACATGTTATAACAACAATAATAATACAAATAGTCATTACTTTATTTGTCTAGCTTCTTTCATACAATAAATGCAGCTCAATGTGCTTTACAACTAAATAAATGACATACACCAAGTGTCTCATTTAAGAAGGGCCTAAAACAGGGGTGTCAAACTCATTTTAGTTCAGGGGCCACGTGCCACCCAATTGGATCCAAAGTGGGCTGGAAAAGGCAAAGGCTATTTGCACCCCGGTGGAAGACTCCCGTATTCCACCAGGACAGCAGGATGAATATACGTCTCTGTTCTCTTCTGTATATCATGTAATCATTTCTATCAGGTGAGATCTATCACTTCTCAGGTGTGGCGTGAGCGTGAAAGCAGCTTGAAATGCATGTGTCTCACGGCCAATGCCTGAGACTTGAGAGGTCTGAAATGTATTTGATATCCATGGCAACCATAGACTTGTCTGTCAAGATTTGATTTCCATCATATAACAAACTGAAAAACAATATTAATATATAACTGCTGCTGTGAAGACTCGAACCCTTGTCTCCTGCACTAATGACAGACACGCTGCCCATTACACCACTGCTTTGGTCTTAGTGATGGACAAGGTGATGTTACAGCTCCATATGTTTGCTAATATGGAAGATAGATATTGGCGACAAATCATTTCTAACTGACAAACTGAAGCTTGTTTGCATTCACTGAGGAAAGATTATGAAAATATAATACAACTTGCTGTACAACTTCTCCCTTTTCTGCTGGCGTGGACGATGAATATCCTCCATGTTTTCATCTTGTTATACGTCTAGGGTGCAAATAGCTCAGCTGTGTGGCCGAGGCTCTTTGTACCAGGGGTGCAAATAGACACTCCAAAAAATAAAACTATTTCATAATAACAATAATATGTAATACATATATATATATATAACACATTAATATAATATAAAATGGAGAATAAAAATAACAATAATTTAAAAATAGTACAAATAGTACATAATAAAAGTGAATGAATACTTTATATAAAATCAAGTAAAATACATTTTATAGATGTTTCATTTTCCTGTAGTTGTTATGTGTAGAAAGTTATAATTCCAGCCAATCGAGTAACGGGAGGTCTCTGCAGTGTTTCCCCTGTCATTGTAAAGGTCTGGTCAGGAAAAAAACAAATGCTAAAAATAAAGCCAGATATCTCTTCATTTGGAAATCAGTAGTGTTTGAGCCTCTCTGTGCAGCGCTGTTCTGAGTCACGAGTCAGCCTCTGTGTCATCGCCTGTCTCTTTGTAGCATACTGTAGCTCCTGTAAGGAATAGTGTGTGTGTGTGTGTGTGTGTGTGTGTGTGTGTGTGTGTGTGTGTGTGTGTGTGTGTGTGTGTGAGTGAGTGTGAGTGGCAGAAAAGTGATGGAGAATGTGAGCAGAACAGAAGAAGGTTAGCAGAAACAGTACAGGCTCTACGGTCTAAAATCAGCAGCCAACATAAAGGAAATGTGACACACTGACTGTCCTGCACTGTTTGAACATTGTTTACCCCTACACCTTTAAAATTTATCACTGCAGCTCAGCATTCACACGCTTTCATGAAAGCTAGCCAACCAAATATCTGCATGTGAGGAAAAACGGATAAATAATATTTTCTACACCAAAGAATATTTCAATAAACTTCTTACTTGAAGTTTTGAATCTGTGTTATTTAGTGTTTGAGGTTTGTTGCTATGCGTTCTAACATAAAAGCAGACGCTGTAGCTTTTAATAAAAATGGTCGGCTGCCAGATAATTAAGCGAGCGGGATTTTTCCTGTAGATATGCAGGGGTATTAATGAAGGTGGGAGATGCAGGGAGAGAAAGAGTGAGTCAGCCCTCTAAGATAGCCTGTCAAGCCTACAAGATAATTACAAGCTCAATTTCAAATTGAACCCTTTGAACTGTCAACTGCAGCTGAACAGAGTCTTCCCACTGCTTTCTGCTCTCTTTGCCTTTAAAGCGGACACACACCAACTTAATTATTTCAATTTTAGCGTTAGAGTCTGTTGCTGGCACTCTGAAAATGGCTCTTTCTCTATTTAATGCTGGCAAAGGGTGAAATTTGTCTGCACAGCACACTCACACAAGACACAAACATCAATCAACACAAACACAAAGCGAGACTTTATTGCAATATTATTATATTATTGCAAAAAAAGAAGCGATTATGGGCAATTCTAGATAATTAAAGGTCTTTAATACAAGGAGAGACTGGAAAACAAAATTGGGTTCCCCATCAGGAGAAAAGCATGTTTAAATAGTTTAAATGGGTTAGTGAGTACAGACATGACAAAACATTTGACAGATGTGTTCTCCATGGTGTTTGATTAAGAGGTGTACACTGAATCCCCTTTGTAACAGTGTTAAATCTACTTAACTGCTCTAATAAGCAAAGAAGAAAAGTACTCAGCGGTGATATGACAACCTCAGAGATGAACCTCAATGAAAGAAAAACAAAGAAGGAAAGGATAGAGGGACAATCATCGTCCCATGGGGGAGAAAAATCCCATGAAACAATTGCCAAAATCAATTTTGGTTTAGATCCTTGTTCAGGCTGTCAGAGATGGGTTTTTTGACAGGAGGGATCAAGATGAAGCCTCACTGACTTGTTGCCTCAGGTGGTATTTTCCAGCTCAGAGCCTTGAATTTATTATTTAATCGAGGATCTTTGATGTTAAAATGAAAAACGTCAAAAACAAGGTTTTTATTCTATTTCATCTAATGAATCATAGGCATTTTAAAACGCCCTCAAGTCAAACATGTATTTTTGTTATTGTGACTCATTTAATGTATGTGCACAGTTTTATCTCCTGAAGGGGAACAGTTTTAAATATCAATATCCAGCATGTACCTGTGAGGATGATTTGTGACATCATCATCACCATTTGGAAGCCAATCGTTGTCCAGTATGCAACTTACATAAGTGTAATGTGGAAACTTAAAGCCTCCAGTGCACAAACAGAGAATGAACTTGTTAATGGACTATAGGTAACCTGTGTAAAGCAGTTACACAACAGAAAATGTATATTGGGGAAGAAGTAGATGCCATGGTCAAATGACTTATTTTGTCATTAAAAGTGGGAGGACTGGTTTGACTGGTGTTGGTGCTTACTTCATGTCAGAGTGACACAACAAGAATGAATACAGTGTTCTGTATGTGGATGATGAAGAAAAACAAGTGTTGGAAATCACAACAGGTGGTATTCCATGACTCAATTTCCATTAAGGGTTCAAACTGATGATACAAAATGATTCTTGATAAATTTTGATGCTGTTCAATTGAGATGTTCTAACTTTATTACTGTACACTGATGGGGAAATTATCAGAGACCTGTACACTGAAAATTATTTACTTTATCCCACAGCTGATAGCTTGGAGTTAGTTAACATATGTCAGCATATTTTCTAATGGTATTTGACGATATACATATGTGTGTCCTGCTATATATGACTTTAACTTCAACTTCAACTTCAACTTTATTTATAAAGCACTTTAAAACAACCACAGCTGAAACAAAGTGCTGTACATAAATAGATAAAACAACACAGGAACATAAAACATAAAATACTAAAATAATTGTTTATTGTTTTTAAAACAAATTAAAAACAATAAAACAATAATTAAAAAACAAACAAACCATAAAACACAAACAGGAGCAGAGTCTCATGCACGGTTGAAAGCCAAGGAATAAAAATGGGTTTTAAGACGAGTTTTAAAAATGGACAGTGAGGAGGCTTGTCTAATATTTAAAGGAAGCTCGTTCCATAATTTAGGAGCAGCAACAGAAAATGCTCTATCCCCTCTGAGCTTCCACTTTGACCTCGGTACCTCCAGGAGCAGCAGATCAGCTGACCTGAGGCACCGAGCAGGAGCATGGGTGTGAAGAAGCTCAGAGAGGTAGACACTTGCTCAAGTTCACTGGTCAGACAGCATGGTTTTTCATTGTGTTTTTTTCCCACTCTGTATTTTTGTAGGACGGAGTGGCTTGAGTTGACAAAACGGAAAATCACCTGACATCATAAGTATTTTTTCTCAATTGTCCAAATGGATAAATTGAGATCCTCTTGGTGTTGATGACATAAGTGGAGATAACAGTCGTAGAGGACAAACCTGGAGCTACATATATGACTTGACCATGATCTAAACAGAAAACAGTAGGCCTGGAGTGAGTGTACTTCACAGCAAAATAGAAGTTTAGTTAAGCATGGATGGTTTTCTGGTTGCCTAGCAAAACATTTATGAAAAAATGGTCTTCAACAAAAAAGGCAGTGCAGTGCTCTATGTTTTTTGCAACCTGCAAAAAGCTCTCTTTGATCGGGGCCTTACTTCTCCCTCAGCTCCTAATGAAAACATGTAATATGATTTGTACATTAGTTGCATTATCTAAATATTTTGACTTGTATGTGACACTGCTTCATATTGTTTGGCAATATATTTTTGCATCATCTGTAGCATTAGCATTCATTTCATACAATGGCTGAGTTTAGGAGAAACTCAGCACTTTCTCCCTTTTAACCTTTTCTTTCTGTACCTGTGAATAATGATTTTTGGTTTAATTGGTACCCATTAATCACGTCCTGAGTGTGGAATGCATCTAGAATACCTGTAATGTGTGTTAATATTTGGAGAACTTTTCAGTGCTTCTATGAGTCCTTTACACATAATCATAGGCATAGCATAGACTGTTGATTGCTTTTTTTATCACACTTGATGATTGTTTAGATGAGGTTATTGTAGCTATAATCTAAGATATTTCTACTGATGATGACCTGCAATAAGTAAGAAAGGTAGCTTTACATCGCTTCCCATCTGTCCACACGTATGCTCAGTATGTTCTCAACGGAACAATATGGTTGAACATAAGCTTGTTTGTTGCCAGCTTGGATAACTGTTTGCTTTTGTCACTTTTGTTGGTCAAGGACAATCTTTACAGAGTAACTTGTATAAATAAAGTTCTTAGACTTGAAATGACAGTAGCTGTGATAACTTGTTTGAGATACAGTAGATGTTAAATATTCAAATCATCTTTACATAAAAGTAGAAACAAAGTACTTCATACACTGAAATTTAACCTTGCAAACTTTAGACACATGCTGCGCCTACTGTCGAGGCAAATAGCCATTTAAATGCAATGATTCTTCAACATTTTTGTATTGCATTGAGACAAGTTGGTCTCAGGCATGTAAAACAGTTTTTAGACCAATTGAAAACTTCAATTTTGAGGATTATGGGAATGACTGTGTTCTGATCATTTTATTGCTGCAACTTTTCACACATTTGTGAATTATAGTGATTAAATGGGATGGTATATACTGATGACAGTGTTTTGTTTTTTTTAATTCCATGACCTGTTGTTTTGTACTCCACCTACTTGCCTGCAGGGACTACGGGCAGAAAATTGGTACAATACATTGGTCATTTATACAAGGCTAATGATTTATTGTCCACTGTCCCTGTCTAAATAAAATGACATTACATGTGAATGTCATTAGTTGCAGTCAGATTCATCCTCTGGTGACCATGAATGTCAAATCCTAATTTTATGGTGATCCATCAGATAGTAGTCAGATTCTATCTTTCATATCTTTATATATTTTATTAAAACAATGATCATGCGATTGTTAAAGTGATTAATTGGATTGGCATTGGCTAATTTGCTAAATCCAATTCATATTCACTTTGCATAACAAGGACATGGTGTTTGGGACCTAAATATGAGCCCTCCTGTGTGATTAATGCTTTTCCACAACACATCCTCTCGATTAAATCTCTATAGATGAAATACATGTGATAAAGCTCCTGATGGATTTTGCCTTGGCTCATGAAATGTTAAGAGTCATAGACCTTCCTCTGGATAAAAAAACATACCTAATTATCAATTTCACCTTAATTCAAAGCAGATAATCAACTGAATAGGGTCAGTTCAGGCTCTTACTCCAGTGTAGCATTTGCCAAACCATTTACTGGAGCCCTTAGTCCAATAAAGTGCACTATGAAACACAAAAGACAGGTAAGCTAAATGGTCTTGATAGTAGTATTAGTAATGGTAATTATAGTAGTAATGGTAGTAGTAGTAGTAATGGTAGTAGTAGCGGTAGTAGTAATGGTAGTATTAGTAGTAATGGGAGTAGTAGTATTAGTAATGGTAATTATAGTAGTAATGGTAGTAGTAGTAGTAGTGGTAGTAGTAGTAGTAGTAATGGTAGTAGTAGCAGTAGTAATGGTAGTGTGGCAGTAAGAATTTAAAAATAATTTGATTTTCCAGAAACATAATTTTATTCCTTTTCAGCGTTATGCATTGTGTTCCACTTTCTTAACACATCATTTCATTGATATTTCAACTAAATTGCTAACGTTATTACTGTGGAGAATATGCAGCCAGAGTGTAAATAATACAAATAGATAATGTGTGTTCTTTGTCTGGGTTGATTATGCGTTGATCCATTGGTAATGCCTCAGGGCTCCAGTAGGGGGAATCGCGCTACTCTTCCTCACTCAATACAGACGAGTGAAGGCAAGAGCAGAGTGTGTGTTTATAAATCCCTCTTCCCTCACTATTTTCCCTGTTTAAGGTAATTACCGTACACAAAGCACTATAAATCTAGTGACACACATTGTTGATAATTGTTATTTTGTCATGGTTGTTCATTGTGAGAGAAAGAGGTGAATTTTGTACTTTTATGTTGTCAAAGAGTTTATGGCTAACTTCGTCACCGTGTAAGCTAGCTACTGTTATTGTCTCGCTTTAGCACCTGACTGTTGTTCCGCCATTTTCTATATTTGAGCTTGTCACGGAGGTATTTTCTGTAAGATAATTAAAAATGTTATTTTATTACTGTAACAAGTCAGTTCATGTGTCAGCTAAAAGACATAAGTTAATAATTTACATTATTTAGAAAACCATAGAGGATAACTTAGTTGTGGAAACTGTGGTCCTGAGACTGAGTGTAATCATACTGAGAAAATGTGTGAATTTGGTTGTACTGTATATAATTAAGACTCAATACAGACAAGTGAAGGCAAGAGCAGAGTGTGTGTTTATTCATCCCTCTTCCCTCACTATTTTCCCTGTTTAAGGGCACAACAGTAGTACGTAGTAGCAGTAGTAATGGTAGTAATAGTAGTAATGGTAGTAGTAGCGGTAGTAGTAATGGTAGTAGTAACGGTAGTAGTAGTGGTAGTAATGGTAGTAGTAATGGTAGTAGTAATGGTAGTAGTAGTATTAGTAATGGTAATTGTAGTAGTAGTAGTAGTAGTAATGTTAGTAGTAGCAGTAGTAATGATAGTAATGGTAGTAGTAGTAGTAATGGTGGTAGTAGGAGTAGTAATGGTAGTAGTAGTAGTAGTAATGGTAGTATTAGTAGTAATGGTAGTAGTAGTAATGTTAGTAGTAGTAGTAGTAATGGTGGTAGAAGTAGTAGTAGTAGTAATGGTAGTATTAGTAGTAATGGTTATAGTAGTAGCAATGGTAGTAATAGTAGTAATGGTAGTAGTAGTAGTAGTAGTAATGGTAGTAGTAGTAGTAGTAATGATAGTAGTAGTACGAGTTGTAGTAGTAGTAGTAAAAACTGAAGTTAGTATGCTGAAGTAGAGACATGGAGTGAAATAGCACTATGTCAGTTTTTTAGCAGTGTTTGGGAAAGCCATTGTCATCCTCAACACTGTCAATATTGACTCAATATTATTATGATTTTTTGCAGGAGAGTGATGATGTATATTATTATAGGTGAGGACCTATGGGATGGTTGTGGGGATTGTTTTATTGTTTTTGGTGGTTTGTGGCTGCAGACAAATATCAACACATGTATGCAATCAAATATACATATTTACTTCATTGACTATATTACTTGTGCTTGTAGTAGTACTGTGTTGCATCTGTAGCCTCCATTTGGAAAATGAAAAACTTTTCTTCATTCCACGAGAGTTGGTTGAATTTTCTGTTTGTTAGTGCTCAAATGTGTCTTTCTGGTGTATGACGTACTCACAAATCAACTTCCGAAGCTGAATATCAAGCTATTAAATCCACAGTGCACCCAAATGTTTTTGAAGATGACAAGATAACTGTATTGTGTTCATACTCTACACTGTTCAGGTGATGCACTGTGCCTTCACCACTCAGTTCTGCTTCTTTCATTCCATTTTCATTAAAGACAGAGAAGAATCAATTCAGAATGTAGGAGAAAAGAATTGTGATTCTTATGTTCATTTTTTTTTTACCCACACCTACTTCTACGTTCTTTCATAGTTACTTTTTGCTTCTCGAAGAATTACCAAAAATCTTCACATTGCACATCAGGCTATTATAAAAGACACAATACAAACTATAAAGTTTTCTTTTATACTCCTCATAACTACTATAACGATTCAGCACAAATCATAGTTAATTGTCATCAAAACAACAATGCTCGTCCTCAAATATGAATCATATGAAACCTTTAAATCTCCATTTTTCTCTCTTCTGATACCACCGGCTCACTGATTTGACAGTGGAGCACCTGCAGCTGTGAATTACACAGAAGAATGGCATACAACCTCTCAGTGTGAGTCTTTTTTGATGTGTGATCATGGAGAAGAGATTTGTCCTGATTTCCCATCAGCCACCGCTACACAATAACAGACCTGGGGTGGTCAGATTTGACCAGAATCGTAATACCACCATAAAAAGACCAACTGAGATGCACTTGTTTGTGGCAGAAAGTAAGCATGTTGCTTCAATAACAGTGACAACAAACACCTCTACTGATGAGAGCTGTGAGGAGAAAGCATTTCCTGTCTACTACAGATTGATGACAGCTTTTCAACAGCCTGCCATTCATTTTCTGCTTCAGGCACAAGGCTACTTCAGTAAGAGCATGGATGCAATTGGAACTTTTTCAAAATGATTTTTGTTTCTCGGGGGATTGACTGCAGGAGGGCAAACATGGGTACATCCTTTCTCCCTCATTCCTCTTAACTTGCCAGCAACACATTAGAAGTAAATGGTTTGTCCAAGCGAGAGCGCTGTTTACGGCTTGGCTTTCCTCACAGGGTTAAGAGTGATGGGATTTTGATCCCTCGTGTAGAACTATTAGCTTCCCTCTACCCCCATTGCACAGATGGTAGTGCGCACTTCACTCTCCATTTGGCCACGGAATGGGAGGCTGGAGGACAACCAGACGAAAAAGGGGGGAAAATGTAGGCTTGAGGGAGGAAGGCAGGGAGAGAACTACTCGCCTTTCTCTGTCACCTTTGACACAGCGATTCATCCACACCAATGGGAAAACCTCCAAGAGAGGACGTTGATTAGTAGAAGCTGAAGCAAATATAGGCTGTTGTTAAGAGAGGATCTATCAGGTTTTGGTGCCTTCCAAGCTTTCCTACCAGCCTCTCCATCTGTGTGTGGGTTATCTGACTCAGAACGGCCAAGCAATTACCACTACTCTAATCCAAACCAAAACCCTGGCTAATTTATAGGATTCAAATATGGTAATTAAGATATCTTTGCAGTGACCACAAGCTGTCTGCTTCTCAGCTGGACTACTAGTTCAGGATCACTCTAATGCTGACCGTGCACACAATTTTAGCCTCAGAGTAATCTAGATTAGTGTTAACTGATAGAAGCACTGAAAATAAAGGTTCCAAAGAGAAATCTAAAGAATATTATGTCATGGATCCTAATTGGAGATGTCCCAAGCATGTTCCAGGATCATTTAAAAGGATTTGTTTGGGCTAAAATAACTTAGATCCTTTCATTACTCTACACAGCATATATGCAGGGGAAAATCAAGAGTGTGTGATGATGAAAAATGATTCAGGCACACCTGTGCAAGTGGTCCTGACGTCCAAGTTGGCAAATTACACGTTTTCGCCAAACTCCAGCTCTCCAGTTCAGATTGGCAAAGACCAGCAGTGTCCAAAACATTGAGCAAGCACCTGCAGTACACTGACCATCACTTTCATTGCTTAAAATGAGCCGTCGCTAATTAACTGTCTGTACCCAACCAAGGATCACGAATGAGAGATGATACTTACTGTAGCTTCAACAACTCCAACTGAGTGGCAAGTCCTCTCTTTAGCCTTCAGTTTCAGGAGTCTCGTTCTCCTGTTCCTTTAGTATCATATAGTAAATGGTAAATGGACAGTATTCATATAGCACCACTCAAACCGCCGATGTTCCGATTACTGGAGGACCCACTCTACCTCCTGAAACTTGATCAGGGCTAATATTTACTATAGAATAGAATAAAATATGTTGTTCATTGAATGAATGCAGTTAATCTTTAAGTCTTATGTAATAAAATATTAAGTCCTGTACTTGAACCCTGCAATTACTGTCAAAGTTTGAAAGTAATGTGACTGTACTGAACCGCTTCACTCTCTTTATATAACCTCACCTAGCACCAGAGATAATTCCACAGTCCTGTACAGCCATTTGTGTGTATGACTGTCTGCAGGGCTTAATTGCTATCATTATGGATTATTCATAAGGTAATTCATTAAGGTGTGTGTGTTATGTTTGTGAGTAATGATGCTCAGTAGCTGCTTAAAGCACCAATGGGAGACAAAGGCAGACTGGAGAAAGAAAGTGCATTTGGAGGTTATGCCAATTTTCTCACCACTGCTGTTATATTCACCGGAGAATTTTCCCCTTTTTTATTTCAGCCGCACTCGTTTCGAAGCATCTGACATATTTTCTTTTCTCGGCTGTGCTGCAGCTAATCCCTGAAAACAATATCCTTTTTTTTTTTCCTTCTTGGGACTCAAGAGGTAAGCCCCCCTCCCTCCTCCTACTCCTGCTGCACATCCCAACAATGATCCACTTCAAAGTCAGTGGTGTGTTGCGCTCGTCTATGCTTAATGCTATTTGCTTTAGCAATTTTCACATCATAGGAAAAAAAAAGAATGCTCTAAATGAAGAATTCAGTCATAAGGAGGTATTTTAACAGTTTGTGGGAACTGAAAGGCTATAGGCATTAAGCTCATTTGCTTTAACATAATTCCATGATGTGAATGTTCTATAGGAGAATGCAGATATTGTACACAAACAATGCTATGTGCACTCACGTGCTGCCTTTAAATGGTGAATCTACATATCTTTTCAGTTACTGCAGCCACATGGGTGAGTAAGATAAGATTGTTGACTTGGAGAAAATGAGAAGCTCCTCTGCCTCTCACTGTGGTGACTGACTAGCCGAAGAGTTAGTTCACAGGCCTTTCTAATAAATAAAAAAAAAAAAAAATCCTTACTCCCTTGTGACTCACGATTCTGTATTTTTCATTGTAACACATTGTGAATAATGCAGTCTGCAGTGTAAATAATGACTCCGAAAAACATCCCAGCTTATTAAACACCACCACAACTCTCAGCATGTAAACCACAACTGCATCCTTTTACATTCTGCCAGTGTTTAAGAAATAAAAGCTGATGTATCATAAACAGCAAGATGAGACATAGAGACTGATTAATAAATCTAGATTAGCGCTCCCCCTATGAGACACTTGCTAATTCAAGTCAATACCATTTTTTAAAAAAAGTTCCCAAGTGTATCTGGTGGTCTTCACCTAGAACACACATACTCAGGCGATTTGGAGCGAGGATGCTTGTCACATTTGTTAGGGAATGTTCCATCATTAATATGCACTGGGTCAAACTAGGCTTTGCGGTCATAGCAAGGCCTCACCAAACGATTTAGACACTGTCTCCCCTTGAGATAGTGGTAAGCAGTGAGTCTGCTCCTTTTGGGGAAAACAGGCATTCTGATAGTGTTGCTATAGCAGCCGAGGTCAGATATGTGTTTGACTGTTTTCCCTGAACGGGGTAGAGGTAAGTGGAGTCAGAGGTTTGATATAGTGTTGGATGTAGGACAAAGGTCCTGAGTGAGGTCTAAGCAAAGTTGTTTCTATAGACCAGTAGACTAAATTCTGTATATTGTAGTGGATTTTCGGCGGAAAGTTTGTTTCAAAACTCTGTGTGTGTAAAAAGCAAATCCACAAGCGTAGAACTGAGATCCACAAATGTTTTTTCGATTCATAAATAAAAACTGAGTTCACAAAATTAATTTAATGCATTTTTTATATTTGTGGAATTTGTTTGTGTATTGCAGATCCGTTTTATATTTGCAAAATATTTTTGTGAGTATGCAAATTTTTTTTTTGTATTTGTGGAAGGTGTTTATATTTACAGATTACACATTTACACACAGATTGTCGATCTGCACACACACAACATTATGAAACAAATCTAACTCCATATATGGGCTGCATAATTAAAATCTCTGTCAACATTCCCTTCTCGGTTGGTTGTCTCATGTTGGGACATATATGGTGTGATATGGTCCTTTCTTTATTTTTAGAAAACAAAAAGAGCAGGAATTTGTCAGGAAGACAAACAAGGTCCAGACTCCACCAGATGTAAAGCTCAGAGCAGTCAGAGAGGTGAAACTGCACAATAAATAGTAAATGGACTGTACTTATAGAGCACTGTTCTAGTCATTTTTACAACTCAAAGTGTTTTTCCACTACATGTCACATTCACCCATTCACACACATTCATACACTGATGACAGGAACTACCACACAGAGTACCAACCTGCTCATCAGGAGGAAACTAACACTCACACATATTCATACACCGTTGGCACTGACATCTGGAGCAATTTGGAGTCAAGTATCTTGCCCAGGACACATCAACATGTGGACTGGAGGAGCCGGGAATGATGGTGGATGATCTGCTTTACCTCCTACCTCCTAAAGACAACCAACCCTATGGTGTGTGACTACCAGCCCCATGATGGGAACGGTTGTCACAGGTGTACAAGACATATTTGACGGTCCACATCTTTTGAACAGAATCAGATTAAAGAGAGAAAGACCACTCCATTCCTACCTGAAACTTGAGGCTTTCATTACATATTAAAAGGGAATCTATTCAGGATACATTCACTCTCTGAAACCCTCTAGAGGATAAGCAGTATGGAAAATGAATGAATATTCAGGATCCAGAGGAATTCAAAGGAAAGTAAAGTGTGCGACTAACCCTAACCCTAACCCATGTTCTACTATACATGATGAAAATTGTAAACAATATTTTCAGTTATTAGATCAGCTTGAAATCACTCGAAGTTATGCACGAAAAGCGTTTTTCCCTCCAGTTTCTCTAATGGTGTTCAAGAAGAAAATTGTTACAGAGAAGAAAAAAAAAATACTCTGCTAGTCGTACATTAAAAAGTACCACTCATTGACACTGTTACGCTATTACTCCACCATCTGAATCACTGCAGCATGTAATTGACCTTGCCTGCTCAATAAAGTTTGGGAGCAGCCTCTATGTTGAATGTGTGCAGAAATAAAATGCCTGTGTGGTTCGAGTGCATTTGAGGGGATCCTTACATAATTGCATAAGGTTCTGTAACCAATGAAAAGCTGTACGAAATCCCCCAACTAGCGGTTATTAATTTGGATACAAAACAAGAGGCAGATGGAGCGGGTAATTGTAAAGAGTCGCTGAGCAGACAGCAGAGTGTTTAATGGAATTAAAATGTGATTTTACCCTCAAGGCAATAAATCTTATCTGGTACCAGTAAATGTTGCATGTTCATACAACTCTGTATGTTTGCGTTTTGTTTTCATGGGATTTCGGCAGCAGCCTTTGTAATATGTTTGATGAAAATACTTGAGGGCCAAGTGGGTTTAACTAATTGAATTAAGTGGTGGAAGACGTATCCAAAATACAGTGTCAAATAAACTTCATCACATATAAAAATCCTGCATTCAAAATCCTTTTCAAGTATTATCGAAGTATTATAAAAGTAATAGTTCCTCAGGGTGGTGTGTGTAGGTATATTATAGTTTTATAATTGCTGATGTGTTCATGTGAAAACAGCATTTTAATGTTGTAGCTGGTTAGAGGGGAGTTAATTCGAAGGGGCAGGGAGTTCCGGTCCTCTGAAATGAGGCCAACACGGAAGTAACTTAGAACTGCATTCTATCAAAAGGTCACCAGGGGTCAAAAGGACTTCCGTCTCTATACAAGTCAATGGAGAATTCACCAACTTCTCACTTGATTTCTAACCTCAGTAAACGTTTTCAAAATGTGTTTATGGTCTCAATCGCTAGTTTAAAGCCTTCTTCAATGCAGTATGATGTTCATTTGTGAAATTTTGGCCTCCCTGATTTTATATTTGACGATAAAGCAGGGTATGCATTAGGGCGTGGC
The DNA here is from genome assembly GCF_027409825.1 of Scomber japonicus. Lineage (NCBI taxonomy): Eukaryota > Metazoa > Chordata > Actinopteri > Scombriformes > Scombridae > Scomber > Scomber japonicus. The sequence continues at coordinate 28,086,522 of NC_070590.1, read as the reverse complement.
TACGTTGTGATTGATAGGTTGATTGACCAATGTCCTCGAGATCCAGCCCTCGCAACCATAGCAACCTCCCCGGTATGCCCATGGCTCCGCCCATGGCCCCGCCTCATGCCCATATAAGTAGAATCCGGGTTATTTTTTTCCCAGCATGCAGCTGAAATTTTGAAGATGGCGCTGCCCAGATTCGAAACTATTGGCTTCTGAGCAGCAGTCCACAAACCAATGGGTGACGTCACGGATGTTACGTCCATTTTTGAATGAATTTTACCTGTTTTTGTGCGCATAATTCTGTGTGTTTAAAAACAGCAGTAGATGATCTGAGAACTCATGAAGGATTGTAAAATGTGATGTTGGCTGGTCCCCAAATCTATTTAAAGCTTTAAAAACCAATGAAATGGAACTAGTGATATGCTCACTTCTTTATTTTTGTTAAATACTGTTAGGCAGTGTAAGATGCAGCATATTTGACAAATTCATTATTATGTTTCTTGTGTAAAACTTGAATCTGTGGAGGAACAACAACTGTCAAATGCATCAATTCATCTATCAAGTAGCAGAAAGTGAAAAAACATTATAGTTGATAAAGTGATGGCTGCAGGTATCAAACCTATCAAACCTTAATGACTAATTGTGAGTCCTGACAGAATCCGATCTGATATTTGCCTGCAGGACAATATGTATTATAGCATATGAAAAGAAATTGGGTTTTTATACAACAATATGTTTTCCTGATAAATGGTTTGAGGGTTAATGCAATTGTGGCTGGATTATGTTCACAGGCACATTTGTTACTAATGAAAAGGTGCTATGTTTCAGCATCATACATAAGTAATAGGGAGGTGGTTGGGGTTGATGGCGGCCATGCAAAGTACAGGACTAATGTAGAGCCTGGGGTTACTGGTGTATGTTTGACCACTGGATGTCTAGACCATTTGTTTATTCAATCCAAACAGCCAAAATACACTACTGTACATTAGCTGTAAGCTACCTAGCAACGGAAGGTACCAACCATGTCTGTGAGAGTGTATCCATATTCATTTTCTGACTGTACTCAGAACTCGCCAGGAACTCTGGTTCTTTCTGTTATTTGCCTCCAGTCTCAACCCCCCCCCCCCCCCCCCCCCACCCACACACATTCTCTGTACACTCATAAAGTATATTCATAAAGCCAGCTGCGACAGGAACCTGGAGCGAATTCACGCTTGCTCACATCTTTGCATTGACCTTGTGTATAGTAGTGCCACGTGCATGCTGGTGTTCTGTCTGACCAGACTATAAGAGACCAGGGACTAGAGACTAGGGGGTTTTGTCCTCATTCTATGTAGTTAGGTTTGGGAAAATCATAGCTTTGGTTGAATATAAGTAAAGAAAACATGGATTGTCACATGCTCTTCGAGTCAGCGTTGACTTGTTCAGTGTTTAAATAAGACCTCATCTGTCTCTACCTTAAACATGCAATGCAGTCTGTTACATTACATACATATGTTCAAGCCTTAACTATACAATCAATGTTGATTAAGCCTTTTGCAACCAGGTAAATCTCTCTCTATTTCACAGAGGTTTTAAATCTGGAGTTGGTGGCGACAAGGCCATGCTGACCGGATGAATACATACTGTCAGTCAATCAATCTATTAACCTTTATTTATACACCAGAAACAATTTACCCATGGTAAATTGGACAACATGTGAAGTTGTCCAGAGGTTTGGTTGAAAGGTACAGTTATTTACACGTGAGGAGATGCTTCAGCCCAGCTTATTTAGATTTTGCATCCTATAATGCTATTTGTTGCATTCTACTTTTTATTAGTCATTCATGAGATGATGTCAAGTTCCTTTGCTACTGATTGACTGAGTGGCAGGAGAACAGCAACAGAGGGTGACGCAAGAGTGTGTGAGAGCAGTTCATTTTCTGTCTTTCTCTGGCCTGCTGTCTCTTGGTGGAAGGTCGAAAAGAAGCTGCAGAAATTCAATGAGTATGTTACTGCTGCCGATGTGCTTTCAGAAGTGTAATATTGAGGTTGCACTTGCTTCTGCTTTAAGTTAATGTGGTGTGGTATGAGTGTCAAAGTTTAGTGTGTTTTTTTCTAGCGAGTTTGGACTTTGGACTTCATTAGCTTTGGTGCTCATCTTCAGTTAGCACCTTAATTGATATCATCAGCCTGCCAGCTGTAGATAGAGAACCAGATAGAGCAGTGGGAAAACCCAGCTGCACTTCTGGTGACGAGGGAGGAGAGAGTTTCCTCATCAATTGTCAAGGAACTAATAAGAGGAGCTGTCCGCTCAGTTAATAAAAGACTGTGAGAAGTTGATGTCATAAGTCTTTAATACACATTTGCTGTATCTCTACAAGTGTTTAAGCACATTTTAGCGTTTTTTGTGTGTGCCTATAATAGGTAATTGGGCAGTTATATTTTATTTTATCACTATTTTGGTCGAAATTTGGTTTAATACTTTTAATTTTGAGGCTTTAAAATATTTACTTTTGAGTGTCAGTAAACAAGTCTAGGGCACCGGTCACAAGGCCTATAGATCAGAACAGTGTTACATATACATGAACCTGACCTCATGTGGACCTCACTATGGAAAAGGGTTAGAAGATGGAATAAATGCCTGAGGCACATATAATTAAGATACTGCAAGCAAACATGTCCTCCCTAAGAGATGTGAACCAAAGTAACACTACAATGTTATACTGTAGCTTAGCTTGTTTAAAATTACATATCAAATTTGACCCATTTCGACAATTGAAAACAATACAAGTGCCTTAAATTACCTGAAATTTATTAAGCCTGAAATTTTATGACTTTTCCTAAAGTTTAATATTTCAAAATGATTAATTTTTAAGCATCTTATACATTTTTGCAGATAGAAGGTGTTAACTGTTATCATGAAACCAACCTTTCAAAGGTATCATCCTTCACTTTCAATAAATTAATAGAAATAATTATGGCTGCTATGTTCTCATTTTAGATCACATGAGTTCAATCAATGATATGAGACATCCATTCTATATATGTGCATGTATTAAGTAATATATCTTTTCCACCTGTTGTCCAACACACTGGACAAATAGTCATTCTTCAAGCCAGCTGAGGGTGAAAGTCTGAAAAAGAAAAAAAGGGACCGCCTGGTTTAATGTGAGACATCTGGCCAGTGACTGCCATGTACTTCACTTGATATTTCCCCACAGACACCCTGTCTTCACTGTCAGTGAGACAGTGTCGCTTCCCAGAAACATGAAATGGGCATCAAGCAGCTGAGAATGGCATGGATTCATGAATTAATATTCCAGGCCCGGTCACCTAAAAAGTTCTGTATGCTAAACGTTTTTCCTCATAGCTCAGAGGAGCCTTCAGTAGTCAGTATCTGGAGGAGGAGCTCACTGCTGAATTTATATGAAGTGAGACTTGAGTGTTATGAAAGCAATGTAAATTATCAGCCTTTTTTTTTTACAATCAGCTTTTCTCCACAGACTTTAATGGCCAAGTGAACTCACTGAACCAGGGCAAGCTTTTCATAGAGCACGACTACGTGAAATAACACAGTATTATTGGTGTAGACTATACACCAAACTAATCAAATATGATTTTTTTCCCCAAAGCTTAAAGTCAGGAAACTAACTTTTAACTTGCAATGAATGTATTAAGTGAAGCTGTTCATTAAAGTCTTTGAGCTGAGACCACTAAACATATCACACACATAATGTTTATGAGAGAAACTCCATTATATCCTCTAGCTTGGTCCAGATAACTGAATGCCACATGCATACTGTATTATTTTGCTCAAAAATAACTTTACATTTTCTCTGAGGATGGAACTCATCATCTGCACTCCTTTTGTTGGTAGTCTCTTAAGGTATTTAAGCTGACAGGCACAGGCTCAGCATAATGCATGGCAAAACGAGTCCTGCATGAGTAGTTTTGGGACAGGGAAGGAAAAGCAGCAGGATGGGTGACACTCCACACAGCCCTCTATATGAGGGCAATATATGGGCAATTCATCGAAAAATAATCGAAACCAACATTTAGAAACTCTAATCGACTTAATCTTGCTCATGTTAATTAACGGTGGTGTTCACTGTTGCCATGACAGTAAAGGTTGCATATCTTTAAGGAATTTGAAAACTTGTCTGCAGTGATCATTTTAACCCAAACCATGATCTTTACATAGTTCTAATCAAGTAAACTAGACATTAACCACAGCTTCACACCTTAAAACATCTTTATTTTCAATCCCTAAAGATCCTCATGTGTGAGGGCAGCAGTGGAAAATACTAAACTAAAGAAACTGTGAAAATACATCATTGTTCATCAAGGGCGGAGATAACCGTTCATTAATCCTAATCCAGGTTAAAAGTTCAATTAATCATGATTTTGATTTTGATGAGCCCTACTCTATAGTAAATCGGGAACGATATAGCGCTTTCCAATGTTTCCATGGCACCCATTCCATTGCCATCGGGAGCAATTTGTAGTATTCAGTATCTAGGTTCTTTCTAGGTTCAGTATCTTGCTTTAGGACACCTCAACATGCAGACTGAAGAAACCTAGGATCAAACCAAAGACCTCCTGATTGGGGCTGTACCTCCTGAGCCACAGTCACCCAAGGGTACATCAACACACCAAAAAACATACCACTGAAAAATGTGATAGCCCACAGGTGCATCAAATAAAAGGTAATCTAAACTGAGATATCAAAGTCCCACGCCTCGCTATCAGCAGTGGTTACAGTTCCGAATTAACACAGCAGCGCACTGACAAAACATGCTAATAAGATCTATTTGCTTTGAAGAGGGAAAATAATGACCAACCTAGCCCATCAGATAAATAAAAGCCTACAAACCCAATTAGAGCTGGCTTTTATGATGGATGAAAGGCACTCACTGTAATGGTTTGTTAATAGTAAAGCGTAACTGCCCTTTTTGCACAACAATGGTCTAATTAGGGGAGACTGTTGGGATGTGACCCATTTGTATAAAACATGTGCAGCCACTCACAATCAGCGTGATTCACTGGTGTTTGAAGCGTCCAAATTGTGACAGATGAGAGGAAATAATGGTAGGTAGAGAAGCAACCCTGTGACTGAGTGCTTGGCATTGTGGGTAGGCAGTCATGCGTGTGTTGTGGGCGGACAAAGTGCCAACATGCCAGAGGTACAATCAAGAGTATGGAGAGCTTTGTGACAAATAACCGAACTTTCCAGTGTCATCTGTCACAGTCTTATCAACACTAGTGTCTAATCAGTGGCAGTGTGGAATCACTGGCAATTATCTGTCAGATTGTGATGCATGGACTTAATGGACTGATAGCAGCAGTGCAAAGCTACATTATGGAACTTTTGTGCTATTTATGTTAGGAAAATATATCAGATCACATGCTTCAAAGTGTAGGGCAGGCCCTCAGTGTGTTGAGGTAGGCGAGATTTTAGATTGAAGGCTCCAAAACAGTGCAAAAGTAGGATTGTAGGGAACATTGCTACTAATTATTTCATTACATAAAAGAACAAGAATATGCACTGACCCTCCCTAAACTGGCCTCCCTGCTAAGTGGGGTTCTGCCAAAAGTTAAAAACTGACCAAATGGAGACTGATTAGACTTCTACGGGGCAAACGACAACCACAAAAAGAAAAACACAACGACATTAACTCCTAACAGAAAGGGTAGGTACCTGCTATGTGAATGTGTTTTCCTTTTTGTCGTTGTGTCTTATAGGCATTGATATTTTAGTATTAAGTAACTATTATTCATATTTTAATAGTTACATAAGGTAAGTCTCTTCCTTAATAACATGGATACATTTCAAACTGACCTCTTTGCCATGTGTGTGTCTGTCAGCAGGGCATCAGCTAAAACTTAAACACTGTGACGGAATGGAGATTAAAACAGGTTTACTGAGGACCTACTTTAGACCAATTGACTGAATTATGGTCTGAACTGAAAGCACTAATGATCTCTGGGGTCAGAGGATCAGTAACTCATCAGAAAACTCTCTTTTGGTTTTAGTTTACTTAGCGTTCCACGTTGCAATACGTTTGCCAGGAACTAACAGGTCAGAGGTCAGAGGATTGCCAATGTCAGTAGGATTCTTCAAAATTCCATGATAATCAATGATAGCTGTTGAAATATTTAAGTCTGAGTAAAAGTGGTGGACTGACTGGTCGACACTGCCATCCATTGAGCCATACTGTTATTTGGCAGCAGAAACTACCCAAGAAAAGCCGTCATTTACAGTATAAATCAAGTAAATGTACTGTAAATTCTTGACTATTGAGCGCACCTGAATATAAACTGCACCAACTAAATTTAAAAAGAAAAAAAAAAATTGTACATATATAGGCCGCACTTGTCTATAAGCTGCAGGTGTCCACGTTGTAACATGAGTGAACCTTACCTCTGAAAGCTTTTGTCGTCTTTTTGCATTGAGTCAGTTCTTCACGCTGCCGACTCCAAACGTCTCACCATCGATTCAATGATGCCAAGCTTACGTGCAGCAGCTCTATTTCCTTCTTCAACAGCCAGATCGATTGCCTTTAACTTAAAAGCTGCATCATATGTTATGATGATTATATACGTTTGTGTGTTTTCCATGATGAGGGTGTGTGCATGATGCGCAAAATGACTGTTCAAAACACAATCAAACTAGCGTCTTCCTCGGCGTATTACCTCTTCCACCTGTCTGTCTCGCTCTTGCGCTACCTGCTAGAGCGCCCCCCTGGAGGCCGTTACCCCGTAAAACTCTATAGATTAGCTGCATCATTGTTTAGGCTGCAGAGTTCAAAGTGTGTGAAAAAGTAGCGGTTTATAGTCCGGAATTTACGGTAATCAAAATCCTTTGTTCAACAGGGTAATGTCACTGATTTCTTCAATAAAATCAATCGTTTTACTTTACACACATGGTTATCAATAATAGATAACATTTTCACACATAAATTTTTTCAATGTTATTTTTGTAATTATGTGAACATTTACCTTAAGAGTAGTGTTAGTAGTAAGAGCATCCACAAGGCCACACACACACACACACACACACACACACACACACACACACACACACACACACACACACACACTTCCAAATACAAAAGTGGGTTGCAGCAAAGTTCCTCCACTCCCCTGTGCATATGCTGCTGCCATGTTCACTGATCCCGGTCTTTGAAACAGCTGCTAGTATTAACTACACAGGCAGATCACAAGGACATCTAAGTTTGCGTATCACACTGGTTGACGTACAGGTAATGAGGCCTTTACTTTGAATAACTCTCCTACACAAGGGTATGTACCTGGAAGTCACATTTGTTGCTCGAAACCAGTCTGAAGTGTTTTCGGTAGTCAGATTTGCCCTCAACAACCTTCACACTGCAAGTAAGCAGAGTAGATTGCATAGGCACAAACTTGACTGGCTATTCAAGGCTGATAATAAGGAATTTGAATGTGTTAATTAGCAGTTCTGTTCTCTAATACCCTGCTAGTTGAACTCTCTAAGAGGGTCCATCAAAAGTATACCACATTCTTTTTTTCCCCCAAAGGAAGAATCCTAATGACTCTAGTAATCGCCTGACTTTTACTTGGTGTTATTCATTGAAATATTGCAGCAACTATGAGCACTGAGCTCAAAGCACTGCTGTGGGAATGTTAACATCAATTCTAAACTTTAAAAACATCAAACACAGCGGATGTATAAGGCTACATACTGCATATTTCAATTAATTGTCCAAGCAATGAATGAGGAGCTTACCCAAGGTGAACATCAATATAGGAGTTAGGCTCACTACCAAAGTGATGCTGCAAAATGAATAAGCTTTAAGTGGATTAGGTTTTTCAGCAAGGACAAAGGTTCAACAACAAGGAGACTATTTCTGGCACATACCCCTCTTCTGACTTTACCATGTACACCATCTGTATTGTTCTCCTATCCAAGTGTTTTGAATTCAACATGCAATTTTGCTGTATGAAAATAATCTACTGTGGTCCACACTGCTATCTCTTATGCCATGCTAATGGGATATTGTGCTCAAAAAAACAGATTCACCTCGATAAGCTAAGGTTGGATGCATGAATAAATGAAAACCTTGGTTGGTCCCAAATGGAAAAGATGAATATGTTTTGTTTTTTTCTGACCTTTGTCTTTGTGAGATGAAATGCTTGCTGGGCAATACCTTACTTGAACTTTAATTATAATGTGCTTTGTTGCAGCTGAACATGAGTCACATAACACCTACATGATGCATCTCTGAGTATGTTCTGTTAGCTTTCAATATCAATAGAGTAATATGAATGTGAATTTATTAACTGTGCGTTAGAGAATAACTCATGATCGTTGGTGTTAGAGGTTACTACAGGTTCACATACAGTACATGTTGGTTGGGAAACAGGTTTTCTTACAGCAAAATGTAAAGAGTTGTTCAATGAGAAAATAAGACCTAACTTAAAGTGGAAAGGCAAACCCTAATTACAAACAGAACAGCGACAACAAATCATTTAAATCTAATCTTGAAGTTAAATTATTTAATTAGATATGCTGATATGAATATTGCATTTAGCAGATTTAATGATATGCTTGATAGGATCTTCGGAGCAGCAAATCATATTTCACATCTCCAGACTAATAAAGCATAACAGGGTAAGAGTATGAGAAGCTACTGTTCTAGGCCATGTAAGAATAAGTCTATAACTACATTATTTAGTGTCTTGGTAGGATGGTAATTGTGCTGGGATATAGCACTGAAATATTTTGAAGTAAATATTAAGGCTGGGTTTCATTTTAAAAAATGATGATACCAGTACAAATCCAAGTACCCTTAAAGTGATACTGATACCAACTGAATACTTCATTTGATACCCAATACACATTTTGTGCACTTGCCTGTATCCGGTACACACACTAACTCAAATTCACCACGACTTCACCACCACAGACAGGTTGTAGCTGCTGTGGCAGTGGGCCAATCACATGTCACATTAAATCGAAGAATGCTTGATTGGCTGTACATAATAGTCATATTTTCTAGCTCTGGGTGTGGATTGATTGCAGGTATTGTTTTAAGGGAGATGTTTCGATGCTACTTGGTATCCATTTATTGTGGTCGCTATCTTAAAGGTATTCAGCACTTGATACTAAGCCCTAGTCAATATTGAAGGAACTTTGGCTGTGTTGCCGAACTGCTATAAAAACTATAAAACTAAACACAGATATATTAAAAACTTCTCTTTGTCTTGACTAAATTTGATCTTCTCTCAATGTGAACCGCGTATCAAAGATTCTGCCATTGTGAATATTTGAAAATAGGTTTTTTATTGATGGAAAAACTTTTTTAAGGCTTGAATCTAGTCCAAGAAGATTGCCAAACACAGTATTTTTTACGAAAGCTTTCAAAGCAGATGAGAAGCCACCAATTAAACAGACAAAAGAAGACGTGAGTGCCACTTGTTTGGTTAGGATGTCTCTGCAAATCAAAGTGCCCAGTGTTCTCACACTTTCTGTCTACAACAGCACAAAGTCTGACAGAGAAAAGCTATAATTTGTTCTCTCTCCAAAGTTCCCAAATGACAAATCAGCATCGCTAATAGATTTCTCACCAGGCAGTTCAAGGCAACCTCCTGCTGGACCTAACGTAGCATGGTCAATAGTCCCTGCTGTCTGTCTGCCACGTTCCCTCCTCGGAGAAGCAAATCTCCTTCCACTGCATCACGCCGGTGTTTTCTGGAAGAAAGAGTCTCCTACTTTCTGTTCTTTTTATAATTAGGGGGTTTCATGCAGACATAAGTAGACTGTAATCCCTCTAAACAGACAAACAAGGTTGAACCAAATGATTCACGGCAGGGTTCTGGTTGCAGGGAGCCAGGAGATTGAAGAAGGAATTTGTGAGGAAAGTAGAGGTGTTGTCTTTACCTGCTGCGTGATAATAACATCATTAGCATCATCTACCACTTAATCATAGAAATAGATGTCCATATTGCTGCTCAGTTTGAAGGCATGCAGTAACAATTTAAGCTTTGAGCAGTAAAAATTAAATTGAAATTGCCATTAAATTGAAACATGTTTGAGGTGTGTTTGGTCCAGCATTGTTATTCTGAATGTCATCTTATAGATATCAGCCTCACTGCTTACTGTTCTCTCTCCTACAGGCCTTCCCAACCCTCATTCCCCAACATTACCCATTCCTGCTGATGTCATTGTGAACTCCTGAAACAGAGGTAAGGAATTTTCAGGTGTTTTTTGTTCTTTTTTTTGTCAATGGATCAGTTTAAAGTTCCTCCGTAAAGGTCAGCATTAAAGACTGTGTGAAGTGAATTCAGACATTTTCTTCTAAACACATTAAATAGATCATAAATGTATTTCTAAAAAAAGGTGTAAAAAGCATTTCAACCATTTAGATTTGAATTGTGGAGCTAGGCTTCACAAACTGTGTTTCAACATTTCTGTGTTCAGGATTTAGTGGGCGGGTCTGAAAATCACCACCGCGTTACCCGCCCCTGCTGCTGTAGAGGTATAAATACATTCAGCACAGACTACTACTACTACAGTCTACAGTTAGCCAGTTAGCTGAATTAGCCGCCGAGCTAGCAGTAGAAAGCTCTCAGACGTAGCGTCCATGTTTCTGGTAGAGGTGGTGACTTTGATTGACAGGTGACACTTGGTAGGGGGCGGGGTTTCAGCGGACTCAGTGGGCACTCCCACAGCGTTTGGTAGCAGAGAAAGAGGCTGAGTTTTACACAACTTTGAAGCCTAATTTCATATATTTGGCGATTTTTTTAATTATTCAAATTTGGGAGAGTGGTTAACAACACACTTTTCTGTGGTATGTCAAACTCAGAACACTTATTTATTCTTACTTTCACGGACTTTAATGTGTGCAGCATGAAATCAGCGTTGCCGTTATTAATGGCTGACTTTTTATTGAAATAATGTGAATTTGTTTGGCTGCACTGTAAACACACACACACAGCAGTTGCTCTTCTGTTGTATTTCTGATCATGTAGTTGTTCAACCAGTGTTTGCTGATGTATTTAACAATGCTTGCCGTTACACATGGTAAGCAAATCAACCAGGACTGAAAAACAAGTGATTTTTGTGCCTCAACCCTACAAAATCTTACCTATAGAGGCATCAGATCACAAAACAGGGTCTGGTGTCATTTTACACTTGTCTGTATAAGGTGATCTTAATTTTGCACTTAGTCTAACTTTCATTACAATAATCTATGTCACAAATATACAGCATAAGAGTCATCTTTCTATAGTTACAGTGACATACCCCATAATTTGGGTTTTGTAACAATTGTAGAGTGAGTAATGAGAAGGGAGTGCTTTATTTTAGAGATTGCAGTAACCTGTTGGAAATATATAGCAGTGAAGACACCAGCAGTCATTTGAATTATTAAAACTCTCCTAGTCCTGAGTGACAAGTTAGTAGAAGTACTGAGCCCTGCTGCACATAGGCAGTGCTAATAAGACGCTGAGGGAAACTAAACCAAATGACTTGGCTTGCTGTTATTTGGATGCAACAACTATTTTGGTGAGAGAGAGAGAGAGACTTTATTTATATAGCACATTTCATTCCAGTTGGAAGAACAACGTGCTTCACAGAGTGGGAGCTATCACAGAAGTTGCAGCCACAAAAACTATGTGGATAGTGTACAAGATAAAACATTACACATAAGTAAACACAATTAAAACAAACACATAAATAATTCATGTGAGTTAAAAACCATGAAGTAAGAATATGATAAAATGAAATAATTAAGAGCAGCAACCAACCAGTAAAAAATAATAGGACGTGAATTAAAACCATATAACAAATGTGAATGAGATAAAATAAAATAATAATTAAGCATAAAAGCTAAAAGCAGTTTCACCGACCTCAACACGTGTTATTTTGTCATATTACCTCTTCCTAGTTAAAATGCTAGCAGCTGCATTCAGTCTATCAAAATGCTTTTTAGGTATTACCTTAGAACAGAGTATCATTCAAAAATGTTCAATACCAATACAGTTTTTTTCAGTATCAATTTTATGAAATCTATTTTAACAAAAAGAAAATTACATTACACATTACGGTTCAAATCTTTACCTTTATTTTGCAGCTCCGTGGCATTTTTACACACTCAAAGCAGTTTCATAACATACAAAATATGAACCTATTTATACACTGGTATTTTTCCACTTAAACCAGTTTTACAACATACATACATCATATTTACCGTAACAGGAAGTTGTGTGGTAACATAATATCACATGGGTTGTGTTTGCTTAGCTTCTCAGTCAGGTGGATGAATACAGTTACTCTTTTGCCAATTATTCAGTTTTATCTCACCATTCTTTCACTGTATTTATCCTAAATGTGTCCAATTACACCTATACAATACACACTGTAGTCAACACTCAACTTGAGATTTTCCAATCATCATCATTATTAGATATTGCACGCTGCATGCTTATTGGCTCACTGACATTGATGTAATGTATTCCTTAGATATCTGAATTCAGTACTGAAGAACAAGGCATTTATTAAGTACGCTATAAGCAGGATTTCCCACTTTTCACTGATTAACTGTAAAAATGATACTAGACATGCAGTTATCATTTTCCTTGCTATGTTCTGAGGGGACATTAGGGGACAGGAAGTTGTGTATCATCAGCATAATTATGGAGACACACATTGTTTTCTTCCTAAGTTGGCCCTGAGGCAACAAGTACAAATGAAACAATAATGGGCCTAAAATTGACCCGTGGGAAATACCACAAGATCATTTTCTTCAGAGCTAAAGTTCCCAACACAAACCCAGACAGAGGAAGCCAGAGAGACGCTGAGCGCTCCGACTGTTTCCTGAGTATCTTTTGTCTGTCTGTGTATTTTGGTGCCAAACGTAGCATACATGGTACACAGGTGGGAGAAGAGGAACAAACAGATGGGGGGAGGTGGGAATATTCAGATGAAGCAGTGCAAAGTGTTGCTGGTGTTGTTGTGCTGAGAATAGATGTCTAACAATCATGTCTGTTTCTGAAGTAATGTTACTCTGCTGGTGCTTGAGTGGTTTTATAAACAAACTCAATTCTAGCAGTAAACGCATGAAAATCATAGTATAATGCCTGCCATCCATCCATCCATCCATCCATCCATCCATCCATCCATCCATCCATCCATTTTTGACTGCTTATCCTTACTGGATTGCGGTGGCATCAGACTGAGTAAGGAAACCCTATCCATCCCAGCTCCTCCTTGGGAATTCCAATGCGTCCCTAGGCCAAAGGAGATATGTAGTCCCTAAGCACAAGCAGCTCAGACCGAATCATGCTTAAAATATAAAGTATATTTAGTATATTTCCCAGAAAATTGATTTAAACTGTAAAGTTTAATGTGGTTAAAACAGTAAAGTAGTCTGCATTTATTGACAGTGTCTGTTGTCCACAGCTGCTGCTTTATACTGCATGAAAAGATTCTCCTTCAGCCATCTGAAGGCAGCAGGACACATTTATTAATCTGCAGCATCTACACTCTTCAGACTGGTCAGTTAGAACTCATCCTGCCTGTTGTGTTATGCCACAATAATGATCAACTTATCGTACAATAGCGTAACTATCAACATCATGGATACATGAACATGAACTTGATCATTATTTGACCTCAGTATTTCCACACTTCACATTAGCAGCTAAGAGGCTATTCATGTCACATTAGCTAAACAAGTAGTGTCCTCCATTCCTCACTGTGTACGTCCTGAGTGGAGACTGTAAAAGAATCTGTCCTCAACCATAATGAGCCACTCTCCAATCCCACCCCTCCCTCGCCCCCCCTTGCATTATTATTCTATTATATTATCATTAATGAGTGGTATAAAATGATCTTCAAATGACAATAATATCGTTTATCACAATTATTTCTGAGACGATATATCATCCAGCATAAGTAGTTATCATGACAGGACTAGCAAGCTGTCCCTGCATCATGAAACTTCTTTTCTGCTTTCTATGTTGTTTTATTAACGGTTTATGTTTTATTGTTGAAATGTCTCACAACGCCAATACTTTTGCATCACATTCTTTGATATGATGTGACAATGAAACAGAGGGGAATTAAGACTAAAAAAACATATAAATGGCTTCATCAAAGTATATTTTATTTAATTATTTCTTGAATGAATTGGTAAACCCACCCACCTATGTGAGCTGTGCTGAAGGCTGGCGCTGTAATAGTGTCCTTCTGTTGAATTCTTCCAAAAGAGAAACATTTTGTGCTGGAGTGAAGGGAGCTCAGTGGTAGGACAGTGTCTCTTTGTTTAATCATTCATTTACACAGAATTCAAGTTAAATTTGTCCTTCATAAAATCCTCAAGAACTAGACAGCTTTCTTGCAATGGGTGAATGTAGTCATGTATCTGAAGCCCATGTGCATCAGATCACATGTGCTCAAATGTGTCATTTTGGACAGCAAATGGTAACTGACCCATTTAGTCATTTTGGTTCAAGGACCTGCTGGGATTTGCAGTATGTGTTATATCTTTACTGGAGGGAAATCAGACGGCAAACATAAATTGATAGTTTTTATATGTCCCACAGGAGAAATGGTGGTTTGTGTGGAACATATATATAAAAAGGATAAAGCATAACTGTTGTCACCTTGGCCAAGTAGACAAAAAATTGAATGCCACCCACAAGAAACTCCTCAGAAAAAAAGACATTGATAAAGATGGATTTATCTTGTAAAAAAGGGACCATATCTGAGCCAAAAGCAAACACCTGCACTGCTGTCCCAAAGATAAAAACCTCTTCAAGTTGGGAAGGGATTCAGGTGGACAAATATAGCTGCTTTTACCCCTTCTGACATTTCACATTTCCACTCTATGTGTTAATACATACATTTTATAATTACTGTATAATGGACTTAATGTGTCTCGATTGTGGATTTTTTTATTATCTCATAAAACCCAAAAAGCATTAAATAAACTACCACTCTGCACAGGGGTACCTCGGAGAGAAACTCTCTAATGACGTCACGCCACAAAAGATTAATGATTTTGCATTCATTTGAATATGAATGAGTGCATGAGTCATATGTCACTGCTTCTGTTGCAGAACAGAAACAGTGAGCACAACAGAACAATATGGAATACTATACTAAAATGGATACATTTCATAAATGCAGCCTTACTGAGTGTTAGAGACAGATGTGGAATCACTTTAAAGACATTTTTCACCCTAATGTAGAATGTTTTCAGATTTAATTAGACGGAAATCAAAAATCTGTGTTTGTTTAATTGTTTGAAATTTTTATGACATCTCATCAAAATGATGGAACTATTAGATCACTTTTTTTCCCATTCTTAAACCCATTGAAACTCCTTGGTGAAATCTAAGCAAATGATCATCAAAACAAGGCATTATCAGGATTTCTGATATAGAGGTGTAGTGATGCATATATGCAGGTAAATGCTGCATACCTGCCAGCATCAGTGCACACTTTCCCACTATACAGTTCTAGCACTACTTGGCTCGACTCTACTCTACTTGATACTCCGTACCTGGTACCTGGTACCTGGTACTTTTTTAGTACCTGCTCTGCTGAGGTTCCAAGCGAGTCGAGCCGATACTAAATGTGAGGTCAACAGACTGCCGGCCACTGATTGGTCAGAGAGTCTTCATTGGAAGAGTCATGAGCCGTCCCATTCCGGGAGATTGTAGCTCATTTGCGGGCGTCAGGGAGCTAGAGGGAGTGTACAATGAGACCCAAATGAAGTTAATAACACAGCAGATACTGAAAGCAGCATTATTAAAAGACTCCATTACAAGTACAAGATGTGTATTGAAAATGTTGAAAAATCAAAGGCTACTTATTGTTTAGAAAATGGAATTTAAAATATATATATATATATAAAATGGGAGGGAAATCACAGTAAATGCCCACCTATCAGGAACAGCTACAGCCCCACATTAGTCTTTCAGTTTAACATATTCATATGCACAAAGCCACACAATCAATGACATCAAGTTCATAAAAGCCTCTGTCATTTCCCTGTCAGCTGCTGTGGATTTACAAAGACCACACAAAGGAAAACATAGTCAATTAGCTTTCTAGTGAATTAATATGTGCAATCATCCCGGCTTACACTGTGTTTACCTAACGTGATATGCCACTTACCATGCTATTTACAAGAAAAAAGAAAAAAGTGATTGTGTATGTGGACCAGAAGGATGATGACAGCAGAGTCTTTGTCTCTGGACTCTTTGAGTAGGCAGTCATCTTGGATGCATATTGAAATATTGACATGAGGAACAGCCTGAAAATGACAACGCAAGTGATTCTGCAATCTGTGATACTCACATTAGGAATGGAACTGCCTTCACCCGGCTGGAGATACAATACAATTACAATACAAATAACTTTATTTATCCCACTAGTGGCAATTTGTTTGGAGCAGCTTGTACACAAAACACAATCACAAACAAATAAATACCACAATATACAACACAATAGAAATATATAAAAACACCTGGGAGCTAAATTATGGAATAAAATCTATAAATCATATTGATGAATAAACCTACAGTATGGAGCATTTAGGTGTCACATTGCAGAGCAAATTAATGATTCAGATTAGTGATTAGTTTCACAAGTAAATAAACTTTTTTTTTTGCATCAAATTTTTCATTTACATTAAGTCCAACAGAAATGTATCAGGGGATACAATATTATCAGAATGGATTCTCAAAGAAAGACAGTTGGCCCAACGTGTCATGGGAAAGAACACAGTGAAAGTATTGACGATAATAATAGCAACAATAATAGTACTAATAACAAAATAAAAATAATAATAATAATAATAAATGATGATAATAATAATAAAATAAATAAATAATAATAAAATATAAGAGTAAAAATAAAATTACATACATAACCTACAAAAAATACATACATCCACACAGACATATATTGACAAGACAGAAGGGACCTGACAACTAGAAGCACTAGATGAGAGGAGAGAGAGCCACTGGGAAAATCAACTTACAGCATGTTTTTCAAAGAGTCAGCGGTGCTACACCAGAGGCCTGTACTACGAAGCTGGATTAACCTATCCAGGATCTCTCTCCGTTACCTGGGTTGACTTAACCAGATCTTCGCAGTCCAGGATAAGCGCTACTACGAAGCTGGATATCAACTCGGTAAATCAACCCAGGGTTTTCCAATCTGGATCTCTGCGCGTTCACATAAAGGGAGGTGTTTGCAGCGTCTGACCAATCACAAACATGCAGAAACCCTGCAGAGCAGCCTACTTTACCATGGAGGAGCAGACAATTATTATTCAACAATATGAAGAATTCAAACATCATCCAGGCCAAAAGCAACACTGTTGATGCAGCAAAAGCCAGGAAGGAATGCTGGCAGAAAATAGCCGACTCTGTTAATGTGTAAATTCATGACATTATAGCTATAATATTAATTTATCAGACAATATAAACGGACAGCACTCTGATCACACAATGCCACTTTATTACAGCACAGACGTTTGGGGCAGATCGCTTCCTCAGTGCCCTTCCTTTCATAAGAGACATTAAGTTAGTTTAATATTCAACATTCAAAATACAAACCTATTATGCTTCAACCATTTGAGTGAATGATGTCAAACCAACTGTATAACATACAGAATAATATCCCTCATGTGCCTCAATGCTTATTTTACAAATATATGTTTTCGTCAATTTTTTACAATTACAATAAATAAATACAGTTATTATGCTCCCTGATCCTTTGATCTCAGGATGTCAAACCTACAGAATAATATCCCCCACGTGCCTCAATGATTATTTTTTAAATATATATTTTGGCCAATTAAAAAATTGCCTCTATCCCTAAAAACTATTTCTCTCCTAAGCGCTCCTGTCACCAATGTTGACAGGATCTTATAAGAATGGGCAGGTCATTTTCTAAGAGATCTGATTGGTCAGGAGGTGGTGCATTTGTACTCATTGATCTCTTATCCAGAACATAACCTGCTCCGGAGCAGGTTAGCCGTTCAGCATAAGTTACCATGGTGATTTACCCCGGTAAGAAGTGAACCAGCTTCGTAGTACGGAAAACCCAGGGTTAACCCTGAAGTTACCTCGATAAGAGAAAATCCAGCTTCGTAGTACAGGCCTCAGGTGTTAAGGGTGCTTTCATTAGCACCGTTAATCCGAGCTGTTGAAACTTCCATGTACTGTATATGACGTCCAAAAGAGAGACAATCCAAGACTGAGTAGTCAGAGAATGAGGTGGCTTCCAGTGAGTTGCAATCATTTTCTTAGCTGCTGTCAGTCCAGCAAAGATGACTCACTTTTTGAGTTTAGAAATATTGAGGATTGACAGATTATTTAGAATCAACAGGTACTGTATTATCTATCAAATCAGATCATTTGGATGCAACATTGCCCCAAAATTGACTGACAGGGGAGCAGTCCCAGAACATGTGAATAAATGTGCCCTGGGTTTTCAATGAGCACAGATTACAACATGGCTCATTAATAATTTTCATGTGATGGAGTTTAAACAAGTAAATAAACATAAAGATGCCCTGATGGCAACAGAGACAATTCACTTGCAGGAACATAGTAGTCCAGGAGAAGCTAGAACTTGTTGCTTGCTGTAGGATTTGTTGCTTGCATAAAGAATTCAGAGTAGGAGAAAAACTCAACAGATACAAAAAGACTGATACAAATGACAGAGGATGGCGGGACTGACAGAGAAGGAGTTTAGTTTGTGGAGAAGGTGGATTCACTGTTGGCCCTGCTTCACAATAGTCCTAAAGACACAATAAAAACTATCTTACAGAGGTATATGGATAGCTGTGTGAATGGGTTGGTTTGATTTAAAAGCGGGTGAATACCAGTGAATCAGAGAGAGCATTCCTGGGTCTGATTCTGAACCTCGGAGAAGGTTGTTAGAATGTATTGTTGTCAGAAAATGTGACCAATTTGACATAATGTTGAGTCATGGTGAAAGGAAAGACTTGTGAATGTAGCAGAGTGTGAGATACAACCATTTACACAAACCCACTGCTCTCTGTCAGTCAAGAAGTTCAAGATCTATAATACGAGCCGCTGAGGTAAATTAAAGTCATTTACCCTTTCTATTAAAAGATGCATCGTATTGGATGCTGATGAAAAGTCCACAAACAAACACCTGTTGTTTAAATAAGTCACTGAGTATTAAAAGCTTTGCATCCTCCATACCTCCATGCCTGGTAAGCAAACTACGGCGGATTAAAATTTCAATCCACAGTTAAAAGAAGAAGGTTTTTGACAGTTTTCTTTATTAAAGATATGAAGGCGACTGGTCTAACGTCATTAGGTTGAATAGGATTGGTTTTATTTTGGGACAAGTATGACAGAAGATTTCCACATAGCAGGGATTTAGTTATGATCAAGTGACATGTGGAAGATATGGTGAAGGACACCACTGAGCTGGTTCAGCTTCCTGGTGTTTTAAAAGACCTCAAACACATGTGTGACTGAGAACACATACAGAAGAGAGAGACTCTAAGGAGACAGATATTTCCAGAAAAGTAATGGGAATAAAAGTTCTAAATATTTGGGAGTTGTGCATCATTTGTTCCTGCCACTGCCATTGTTTCTCTAAATGATTGAGGACATAGATTTGATTCCCCGCCAAGCTTTTAGTTCTTCAGTAACATATGGTTTGTTATTAGGGAAGAGTGTAATGTTTTCACAGTGAATGCTAGTGTCAACACAGGAAGAAACCGTTTGTGCCAGTTCATTTAAGTCAGTGCATGAGCTATAGAAGACATTCTAATCTGTACAATTAAAGCAAGCTGGTGAGCTGACAATGGGTTTTTTTTCATCCTGGATGTATCTGTTTTTACTGTTTGCTCTCATCGCTTACAGATGAACAGAAGTACACTAATGTGATAGGAAGCTCTAAAAAGTGACATCTGAAAGCACCAGAACTAGTAGTGGAGCTCTTCTTATTGGTGGATGTGATTAAAATCTCCTAAAAATTAGTAGCTGAAGAGAAGTTCTGATGCTGATGTAGCCTAAACAAGGGTGAAGAAGATCTGGGGAAACTCCTCCAGCAGGTAGAAGAGGTGAAGTGAGACAGATAGCAGCTCATGGTCGGAGGTACATATTCTCTCCTGGACCACTGCAGTGTTACAGTACCTCTCATTAATGTAGAAGCGTACGTACTCCGCCTTCGGTGGATTTGTTTGTTATGAAAGACGACTGCTCCATTTAAGCAGAATACCCAAAGCAGCTTATGTTCAGATATTGGCAAAGAGAGATTTGCATATTCTCCGGGTAGAAAGAAGCACATAAATTGTGTAAGTCATGCTTATAGACTATTGATTGAGATTAATGTCCAAGCTCAGGGGAATGAGCTCTAAACAATAACCCATTACATTGGGTAATTGATCATTTGAAAAATCTATAGCAATTCAGGCAAGAATTAATGTCTCGCAGGACAATAATTCATTAAACTACTCTGCCTTTTTTTTCCAAGCGCTAGAAGTTAAAATGCAAAAGGAGGAAAATCAGCTGCTGAACTGTTCCACAAAGTCATTGAACTTCTGTTTTACACTATCATGCTGAACGGCTGCTTTAGTCCCATGTAATAGACAATACTGTGTGGGTGAAAGGTTGCCCTGTTATACTCTAGGTCTAGTGTTCTTCAGTGTCAAGTCATGAATAGCAGATGCACTGCATATCATTTTAGTGATAGCCATATATTAGTATTATTCTTCCCAATTCAACTCTGCCGGAAATGCATTTCCAGACACTGTGACCCTTATTCAAAGGGTAATGTACCCTGTAATTAAAGTATGATGATGATGATGATGACATGCACAGTTTCAACCAAGTCTCAGTGGAAAAAATCTAAAATCACAGCTGGTCAACAGTCAGTTCAAACCATTTCATCATGAACTCTAGTGTGTAGCAAAAGAACAGAATAGAATAGAATAGAACAGAATAGGGTATATTAGGGTAGACTAGTGTAAAATAGAATAGGATATGATAGGACAGAATGGATTAAAATAGAATAGAATAGGAGAGCATAGATTAGGATAGAATAGATTAGGATATAATTGAATATATTATAATAGGACAGATTAGAATAGAATAGGTTAGAAAAGGAAAGAATATATTAGAATAGAATACGACAGGATAGAATACAATACAATACAATAATCAGAATAGAATAGAATAGGGAATATAATAGATTAGAATATAATAGAATAGGGAATATAATAGATCAGAATAGAATAGGATAGGGAATATAATAGATTAGAATATAATAGTGTATTGTCATTGTATAGGTGTATATATATAATGAGATTTCTGCTGCATTGTAGTACCTATGTGTCAACAACTACAAGACAGACAAACACTCCTACAACAGGGGAGGGAAAGGGGGAACAAAGGAAAAAACACAGGGATCCTGACACTATAGATGATGCTTCTATTGCACTTGTGTAGAAGTGGCACATGTATAGTAAAAAAATGGATGGATGGATGGATGGATGGATAGACTTCAATGTAACAACAGTAGTGCAGGTGAACATAACTGGCCCATCTTGTGTTTCTAGAGGCAGTGATCAAATTTCACATGTGGGGCACATCCTTCAAGGATGCTGCAAAACATCCTGATGGCCCAGAGAGTGATATTAAACTGCCATAAATAAATAAAAAAACCCAAACAACAAACAACTCAATCATGTCACACCTCATGTGTTGACAGAAGTTCGTGTTGTATGTTTTATTGCTCCTGATTTGTATTCTCACTCTTACAAAGGGGAGTCAAGGATAGGCAGGCAGTGTGAAGATGGCTGAGTTAAGTGGCCTGATTTGGCAGGAGTTGGCTGGGATTTCACAGACTTCTGCAGGCAACATCATCAGTACATCCAGGGTGTCAACACACACCGCAGGCACAAAGGCCTTTTTAAAATCCGCAAGCCAGCCAGACACTTTAATCATCAAAGGAGGGAGATAAACAAACACAGGCTCAATATCAAATATGGACACTAATAACTGGCTGTCAAAGGTTGGGTAAGAAAATATGATTGATAAATATGATTATAATTAACCCAAGATTCAAATTGCACATCATGGTTTGGCTGATGGATATTGTAAGCTGAGATGGGGGGGGAGTTATTGGATTGCAGAGAAGAAATTGCTGCTGTCGTGTGCTCGTGTGTGTCCGTGTGGGCAAGCAGGTTCTGTCAGTCTCCTTCTGAAGCAAAGAGCGAAGGGAGACTGACGTGAAGGATGGAGCAGACTGAGCAGCAGAGAAAAACTAGTCTTGCCAGTAGCACTTGACAGCAACACTAACACCATCACCATCATCACCACCAGACTGCAGAGCATTTAGGGAACCATGTGCTGGTACTTTATGTTGCGCCCAAGCAACTGTCATCCAAACTGATTTTCTGGCCCAAGTCTGAGGTACTGAATTGCAGATCATCTCAACTCAAGCAATCTTCTTTACAAGAGGAAATTATTTAGATGAGTTTGACCAGAACGAGGGAGCAGATGAGTCTAACTTTGAGTATACAACACTTCCCCTTCAAGTTTGGTTTCTATATTACAGTATGGTTGAAATTCATCATTCCTTTATGTTGATGTGGAAACTTTTTTTTTCTTATATTACTGTTATATTGCACATATCAAACCGTCTATCCTGTGTAATATCAGGGGTCAATTACAACTAAAACAATGGGACAGTTTTATAGACATGAAGACAATATGACAGATCACATTATATATGCTTTTATACATATTCCAACATATGTAGTATAACAATGAGACAATGATTACAGATAGAGTATTTGGACACTTGCAGGCTCTGTGCTCATTTTCAGCATATTCATTTTGAAATGAAGTTAAGGATACTACGTTAAAGTGCCAAGTACCAGCTTTCATTTCAGTAGGTTTACATCAATATAGAAACAAATTTTACCCAGATGTAATTGGACAGATAAGAATCATTTACAGTTAATGAATGTATCTTCTCTGGTGATGATGCTCTCCCAGCCCTTCACTGCAGACTCTTTGAGCTCTTCTCTATCATCTGGTCTTCAGTAAGACAAACACAGCTCAATCAGATTGAGATCAGATCAGATTGCCCACAAACAAATTACCAAGAAGCTATAATGTGGTCAGTGTAAAGTATCTATATTGTTTATGTTTCAAAAATTTAATTGAAGGTGTATTTGTGTCCTTAGGTGGGTTGTCACTGTGGCTGTCAGTATGGGTCTTTTGACCTTTGAATATTCTCTGGCTGTAGGTGTTTCTTGGTGTAAAGCAGCGACATGGATGATATTTTAAATTAAAGTAATGGGTTTGAAACATCTTCTTGAGCACTAACATTGACTGAAAATGGCCTCATTCAGTAATAACAGCAGATTATCTAAAGTGAATCCCAGTTGTCTCTGATGACAGTTCTAGTGTTTATATATTTATATAATGGGGGAGGTGATGGTAACCCCTCTACTTCAACTTCAACTTCAACTTCAACTTTATTTATAAAGCACTTTAAAACAACCACAGCTGAAACAAAGTGCTGTACATAAATAGATAAAACAACACAGGAACATAAAAAATAAAATACTAAAATAATTGTTTAT
Source organism: Scomber japonicus (assembly GCF_027409825.1). Lineage (NCBI taxonomy): Eukaryota > Metazoa > Chordata > Actinopteri > Scombriformes > Scombridae > Scomber > Scomber japonicus. The sequence goes on along the minus strand of NC_070590.1, from coordinate 28,062,916 downwards.
TGTTTTTAAAACAAATTAAAAACAATAAAACAATAATTAAAAAACAAAACAAACCATAAAACAGTAAAACAGGAGCAGAGGCTCATGCACGGTTGAAAGCCAAGGAATAAAAATGGGTTTTAAGACGAGTTTTAAAAATGGACAGTGAGGAGGCTTGTCTAATATTTAAAGGAAGCTTGTTCCATAGTTTAGGAGCAGCAACAGAAAATGCTCTATCCCCTCTGAGCTTCCGCTTTGACCTCGGTACCTCCAGGAGCAGCAGATCAGCTGACCTGAGGCACCGAGCAGGAGCGTGGGGGTGAAGGAGCTCAGAGAGGTAGAGCGGGGCCAGACCATTTAAAGATTTAAAAACAAATGAAAGAATCTTAAAATGGATTCTAAAGTGTACAGGTAGCCAGTGGAGAGAGACCAGGATGGGAGTTATGTGATCCCTCTTACGTACTCCAGTTAAGAGGCGAGCGGCTGCATTTTACACCAACTGGAGACGTGCGATGGAGGACTGACTGACTCCAAAATAAAGTGCATTACAGTAATCCAGCCGGGATGTGATGAAGGCATGGATTACTGTTTCAAAGTGCTGTAGTGTGAGGAAAGGCTTCACCTTTGCCAGCTGTCTAATATGAAAAAAGCTGGACTTCACCACAGCACTAATTTGCCAATTTAAAATCCATCTTAAAACCCAAGTTTGAGACTGTTGGCTTAAAATAATCTGCCAAAGGACCCAAGTCAAAAGGAGGGGCTTCACAAGGGCCACTGGGACCAAACCCATCAACATCACTTCTGGGTTTTTTTTCCGTTGAAGTTAAGAAGCCATCCAGGCTTTGATGTCTTCAAGACATGCCAAAAGTGGTGTTAGGGAGAAAGCATTTTTCTTTTTCAGCGGCACATATATCTGACTGGTACCAGCATAAAAGTGGAAAGAGCCATTAAGCCATTATTTCAGGCCTGCCCAAAAACTCAGAACACAGAAATGGTGAATAACAGTTTAAAGCTCTAAATCCACAGTTCAGCACTACTGTACATAGTTAATAGTCTTTTCAAATGTTTTCAACAATTTTCTCACAAGTATAATGTGTTTAAAAAGAAATCTGTCCTGTCCTTTACATGGACTTTAAGATAACTGTCTCCTCACTGTAGCTCCAAAGTTCACATACAAATAAAAGAGAAGTATCCATCTTCTCATCAAACTCTTAGCAAAAAAGCACTAACAAGTCACAAGTGCAAGTTGCTTCTCATTTTAAAATTGAATTTGAGTTAATGGAAAATGCTGCACTCAGTTTCACTGCCATATACACTGTAGGCACCTTATCCTGGATCCTTATCCATAGTTTTGGCATTACTTTACAGCAGAAACTCATTAGTACAGGAGTGCATTCTCTTCATAGATTTGTATGGTACATCCACTATTTAGAGAAACACCAACACAGATTGTTGGTAGAAAAGACAGACGCTTGAAGGAAATATTCAAAGTCAAACGTGGCAAAGGATGACCCAGATGTGGACCTGTATCTACAGAAACAGAAGCTGCATTTGAGAAAGTGCCACATGGTGTCACTTTGAGGTTTCAGTCAAGGAAAAACACCAGGCCTGTTGTCAGCAGAGCCAGTCTTTTTCTGTTCAAAGTGACTTGATAAATAGCTGGATTGACTAGAGGCCAAGAGGCATGTTATCAACAGAGGAGAACATGCTAAAGAACACGACAGAGGCAATAAGCATCACCTATAACATATCCAAGTATGCTTAATTCCACAAACCTAAATGCTGCCTGATATGAAAAAGAAGACTACACCAGGGATTCTACACTAGCAGGATTTCTCCTGCTCGGCTGTTGTTGGCAGCAGCAGACTAAATCCCCCTGGCCTTGAATAATGTCACATAATCAGTAAAAGTCTGAGAACAGATGCACAAACTGGATGAGGCTCTTGGTTATTCGGAGAGGCGGTGTTACAGGGAGGGAAAACGCAGGTTCACCTTGAGCACCTAGAAATCGTGAAACCTTTTTATGTAGCTGATATATTCTTCTTAAAAGTAATCAGTTTGAAGTCAGTCATGCTTAGAAAAAAAAGCAGCTAGTGACATTTACTCAAATAAAAACTTGTGATTTAGATTCACCTTCTATTAAGTCGTACTGTACGTTCCAAAGTGTTCTTGAACATCTTTCACAGGCTCAACATGAAGCTTCACTGAAGCCTTTAATAGCCATTTATCCCATTGATGCACTATTATATGTGCTTTGAATACAAGGACATCAATCAGAGCACACAAAGGCATACTTCAGGCCAGCTGCCCATCCACCAACTTCCAGTATACACATATACACACCTACATGAGCACACAAACACACACACCTCTCTGGCATGTGATGCATGAGGACTGTTGACGGATAAAATAGATGCAGATGGGCCAACACTCACATTTATATCAGTCTTCCCTTCTCTCCCCTCTCTCCATTTCTCTTTCTTTTAAGCAAGTCATCAGTCAACGCATAGCTTTCACTCAGGTAGCCTGCCACGATATTTATTGTGAGGAGGAGACATGAAACCAGCACCATATCTTCCCCCCACCACAGTCAGCTCAGGAGCCAAACTGATTTCTGCAGCCGACTTCATTTAAGCCACAACAGCGGAACCCGGCGTGCCAATAAAATCCACACCACCTGCACCCGCTAGAGAAAATGAACAAGCCTGAGACGTTCCTCTTCAGAAGTAGAGGTAGAGAATGAAAAATAAACTGCAGAGCACATGAAAATCCAAACTGGTAGATGCCTGTATATTTGATTAAAAAAAAAGAAGAATCCCAGACTTTAGGCGTTCCTATTCTTGCAGTCATTTTCAGTCACAAAGAATACAATTTGAACTTCCAGCACAACAAAAAACCCATGAAGCTAAATATAGCAAGCACCATTTGGGCTTCTGTTATGTGCACATATGCCAATGGATTTTGCCATTGTGTGTTTGTGAAAGACAGAAAAGCGATGGGTGATCTGTAGGCAAGAGCCAGGAGAATTCTACGAAGTGGGAATTGGGAAACGGCAACACTTGCAGTAATGAGTGCAAATATTTATTAGTGGTGCAACCTGTTTCAAGAAGCGGTCTCCATCGGGGTTTTGAAACAATTAATAGAAAAAGCAGTCATAAGTTGCCTTAATGTCCACCAGAGTATTGAAATAAGAGTGGTGCAGAAAAAGAAGATTTGATCATGTAGCAGACTAATAGGAAGATGGATTGTGATAATGAGTTTATTTATCCAGTGTAACTATAGACAAAGAAGTCCCAGTGACAGAGACATTCAGAAACTCAACATGTCTTAAAGCCTTTACTCAGTAATCTGGTTAGAAGGATATAATGCAAGAGACTCAAGTCAAAAATAATAAGCAACAAAAGTAACTAGGAACTGAAAAACTGACTATTTACAATTGAAATATAGGCTGTGTCTTAAATTCACTAATACTGCCTCTCAAGCAGGGTTTCCAGATGCTTAGCAGTCTGCAGACAGCACAGAGGTCATATAGAGTGAACAGGTTGTTAACATAAGTCAGTCACGTTAGCCTTCAGTCGAACAATGTTTCTTGTCAGGGGCTAACCCCAAAAAATAAGAGGCTAAATTCTTTCAGAACTCTGACCTCAAGGCATAAAGGTGTCAAGGAAACACTGAGCAGAACTAAAAAGGGCACACTCCCACAAGAGGAAATGGACTGTTTTGAAATAAACAATTTTATGTTCTTCCAAATAAAAAAAAAGGATGCACCAAGCCTGGGTTCCTCTCCAATAGATGAGAGGATGGATTGTCTTCCCTTCTTATGCTTACTCACACTATATGTAGAGTTACACATTTATGACGGCGCCCCACATTCCTTTCTGAATCTGAAATGGTCAAAATTGTCTAGTAAGATATATAAACAGTGTATCTCAAAATCAGTTTATTAATTTGGAATTATAAGAAATTCAAAATCTGTTTCCAAATCTATGAATGTACATGGTACCACATTGCCACCTAGTGACCATTTTGGGAACAGCTTTTTTAAGATGATACAAGAACAGACCAGTTTTTATTTAGCATTAACCGTGTATTTTTAGCTAGGATCGTGTAGAGCTTTCTTAATAGTTCTATGCTACAGATTAGAAAATGAAGGTATTCTATAATGATCTGGTTAATCAGTATTTTATTTTCTAACCGTTTTCCCACTGGTTTTCATGATATGTTAACATTAACGACAGAAATGAGTGAGTAACCAACTGCAAATGTGCACAAGATAGGAATAAAAGTTCCACTTTTAAGTTGAAGGCCAGTTTCTTTTCTCCACACGAAGAAAATAATTAGTAATCAAGATCCTCCTTCAAAAGAGGATCCTCTTTCTTCCAAAACATGCCCACTGGAGTGTAAAAAAACGTACAATTCTTTGTCTGCTGCTTCTTCCTTTTTCTCTCAGCCTTGCCAGCCATTATGGCATAATTCTTTGCATTTTTGGCATCTTTTCCAAACTTTCCAGAAGGCTGAATGCCTCTAAAAGAGACTCTGAATTATGAGGAAAGACTTTAAGACACCTTAAACCACAAGCCATGGATCAGTTTAGCCTTTGCACACAGTTTGAATATCTATTATTTTTGTATTGTTAACCTTAGGAAAATAACCATCTATGGTGTGTTCTGTCTGAGATGTGATGCAAAAGAGCAACATTTTTTCTAGGCTTTAGTTAAAGTCTTGGCACCCTTTTGACTCTTTATGACAGCCCTCATCTCCATTCATTCTTTTAATCTATCAGTAATGTTTAATATTCTCTTTCATTCATTCTAGTTGTATATGTGTGTGTATATGCTTAGTTTCTTCATATTCATCCCTAATCTCTAGGTAGTTTCCTTCTCAATACAGATGGATGTCTCTGTATTCATATAAGACTTATTTAATGTATCTCTCTTCAAATTAAGACTGGTGGCCCTTATCGTTTTACGGGTACGTAGTGCCTACTCTTAATTTAAGTCTAGTACACTGTATGAGAACACTGTGTAGTCTACTGTCTGTACTGTTGTTCAATATAAGCTCAACCACCATAACTTCTCTATTCAAAAAGACAAGATGCATCAAGACAGCACTGTTTCTACTGGCTGACAGCTGTCAGTCAGTGAAGCTGAACAAGTGTGAACTATGACCTTCAAGTCTGAGACAGAGCCAGCTGGAATTCACTGAAACAGAAAATGTATTCAGGCTGCAATAGAAGCGAATGGGAGACAGAGACAGAGACTGATGCTAGTGTGGGGGAACCTTTATAATGCAGAATACATTATGAAATGGGTTTTATTGTATCAGTATGCACAGTAGGGCCACCACCATGGACAGAGCTTGTCTCATATGAGGTCCTCTTCATGATGAAGGCGCAGCCTGAGTGTCCTCCATTACGCCTTATAGACTTTGACACATGCTCCCCAGTGTCTGAGTGTTTTAAGGCTTGCTGGTTAATGTTTTCCAGCACTTTATGTATTTATCTTTCTGTTTATAAGTCCACAACCTTGAAGACTTTGGATAAGAGAATTAACAACAGTGTAGAACACTGTGAAGATAAAACAATGATGACCAAGGGTCCTCTTTTATACACCAATACAAGAAAAAGTAAAGTAAAACACACACACACACACACAGACACACACACACACACACACACACACACACAGATGTCTGTGTTTTCAGTGGGTTCTCTGATAAATTGGTAATGCTCTTTCCTACTGATACTACTGGACACCACAGCTAATTGAATTTGCAGCTACATGGCAGAGGTCAAACTGTTTCCAACTGTTCCACTCATGCTAATGAGTTTTGGCCTTTGAAAATCATATGTCATCCAACTGAACACATCTGACACATTCTCCTGCTCGTGAAGAGCTGCACAACCATGTACCTGATTCAGCACCAGCAGTGACACAAACTGAACTGAACTGCAGCATGTTCTGTTGTGTCTGTGATTGTGTGTGTGATTGTGTGTTTAAAGCTTTGCACATGCTGTCCAAATCAACACACACATAAAGAGTGTGTGTGTGTGTGTGTGTGTGTGTGTGTGTGTGTGTGTGTGTGTGTGTGTGTGTACAGAATTTCTGGTATGTTTTTGACTTCCCCGGAAGGGATTTGATTGCATTTTTTTATCTTCCAAAACCAACTTTGTACACAGACTTAGGAGTCCACACATACTGAAATATAACATATAGACACACACCGAAAGTAAGTTAAGGCAAGGTGGTGAGGAGGGGTGTTTACTGCTTTACTGTAGTAACTGCAGACTGACACAAAGGACTGAGCAGTGTTTGTGTGTGGTGTATGGAATGGGACTTGCTGCCATTTTTAAGTGTAGGGATCAAATTAAATGCATGACTGCCGCCTGCCAAGAAGGTTATGTTTTCAACCATCCGTTAATGTGTTGTTCCGTCTGTTTGGCAGGAAACAGTAAGCGCCGAAAAACAGACTTCCAATTAAATCTGGTGTACAGATTGGGCTGATTGATTTGATTTTGGTAGTCATCTGCATGTAGGATAACCACCATTTTAGACAATTACTGTCTTATCTGCATGATTATGAAACTAGCAGAAGTAAATCTAAAGAATATGTTTGTGGAGTCGCTCTTAACAAACACTAAGAATGCAAAGTAAATTACTAAATGCTTAAATAATAATAATGATGGTGTAGCATTCGCTCGGTTCTGTGCAGAAGTGGAGTGAAAGGCTATATCTCCACCTTTCAAGAGATTATCAGTGTCAGGAGTTGACAGCGCTGACTGAAATACAATGTCAGCCCTCCTTTTCTGTGTCATCCCACATCCTACCTGCTGACAGCTGTACTTGACTCTGACACCTGAGGTAAGCAGGTTGCCAGCGCGAGTCAGGAGTTAATGGTGGACTGAAGTCACACTGGAGGTCAAACATGGCCCACTGCTCTATAAACGCATTTTCAACTGAATAAAAGGTTGAGGTGAGCAAGTATTCTGCAGCTCTCTTATAAGAGTGCTTTGTTTGTAGTCTGTGTTGTACTTATTTCTTTGTAATACTGAATAGTATTATTTAGTGATATTACATTTCAATATGTACCAAACAGGGTGCAGGATAATGTCACTTGTATCATGATTAGTGTCACTTTAAAATAACAAATTCACAGATAGAAGAAAGCTGCAAAGTAGACAAACAAGCATACATATCATGAGAAGAAGACAGTATGATACAATACCATACATACAGTATATTACAATATACACCGATCATCAGCCATAACAAAACCACCTGCCTATTATAGTGTAGGTCCCCCTTGTGAGACAAGACCTCTTAAAGATCGTGAAGTGAATTCAGACATTAAATGTAAAGGTCATAAATGTAAAAAACGTAAAAATCATTTCAACTATTTAGATTTGAATTGTGGAGCTAGGCACACACCGTTTCAAGATTTCTGTGTTCAGGATTTTGTGGGCGGGTCTGAACGCAGCAGTGATTAGCATAAACCCGCCCCTGCTGCTGTAGAGGTATAAATACATTCAGTACACACTACTACTACTACAGTCTACAGTTAGCCGCCGAGCTAGCGGTAGAAAGCTCTCAGACGTAGCATCCATGTTTCTGGTAGAGGTGGTGACTTTGATTGACAGGTGACACTTGGTAGGGGGCGGGTTTTCAGCGGACTCGGTGGGCACTCCCACAGCGTTTGGTATCAGAGAAAGAGACTGATTTTTACACAACTTTGAAGCCTAATTTCATATATTTGGCGATTCTTTTAATCATTCAAATTTGGCAGGGTGGTTAACAACACACTTTTCGGTGGTATGTCAAACTCAGAACACATATTTATTCTTACTTTACAAGGACTTTAAGGTGTCCTCTAGTATCTGGTACCAATACTTTTAAGTCCTGTAAGCTGCGAGGTAGGGGCTCCAAGGATTGGACTTGTTTTTCCAGCACATTCCACAGATGCTCAATCACATTGAGAACTGGGGAATTTGGAGGCAAAGGCAACACCTTGAACTCCTTGTCTTTTTCCGTAAACCATTACTGAACAGTTTTTGCAGTGTGACAGGATGCATCATCCCAAGACTACTGCCATTAGAGAATACTGATGCCATGCAGGAGTGTACTTGGTCTGCAACAATGTTTAGGTCAAAGTAACATCCACACAAATGTCAGGACTCAAGGTTTCTCACACTACTCACACTGCCTCTGTCGGCTTGCTTTAGTGCATCCTGGTGCCATCTCTTCCCCAGGTAAACGATGCACATGCACCCAACCACCCACATGATGTAAAACAAAATGATTCAATCAATCAATCTTTATTTGTATAGCGCCAAATCACAACAAAGTTATCTCAAGGCACTTTACACATAGAGCAGGTTCTAAACCGAACTCTTCAGGTTTAACTTTAAAGAGACCCAACATTCCCACATGAGCAACAGTGGCGAGAAAAAACTCTCTTTTAACAGGAAGAAACCTCAGGCAGAACCAGACTCAGAAGTGGACGGCCATCTGCCTCGACCGGTTGGGGTTGAGAGGAGAGAAAGGAAGGACAGAGGAGAGACCAGGACACTTCTTCCATTGCTACATGGACGAGTTTTGATGCTCACATGTCCATTGTAGGTGCTTGCGGCGGTCAGCATGTGCACTCTGACCGACCTTGCAGTTACGCAGCCCTACACACTGTGTGTTCTGACACTTGTCTGTCATAGCCAGCATTAACTTTTTCAGCATTTAACGCTACAGTAGCTCTTCTGAGGGATCAGACCAGATGGGCTAGCTTTTGTTTCCCATGTGCATCAGTGAGCCTAGGGAGCCTATGACCCTATTGCAGGTTCATCAGTTGTCATTTCTTGGACCACTGTTGGCAGGCCCTGAACACTCCATACCAGGTAGACTCCAAAAGACCTGCTGTTGTGGAAGTTCTCTGACCCGGTCATAGCCATCACAATTTGTCCCTTGTCACAGTCACTCAGATCCTCACGCTTGCCAATTTTTCCTGCTTCCAGCACATCAACTTCAATCACAGACTGCTCACTTGCTGCCTAATATATCTCACTCCTTGCCATTTTAACGAGATAATCAGTGTAATTCACTTAACCTGTCAGTGGTTGAAATGTTTTGGATGATCAGTGTATAGTTAATAGTAAAGCGGCGTTGACTTTTGGTTGTCAGCAAGCAGAAAAACATCAAAACATCAAAACAAACACACAGGTAATATTTATTCTATATCATCGTTTTTCTCTCTATAATAAGGATGATAAGGTTCCAATAACAAGTACTAAAGTAGATACTCATTTATTTTATGGGTAGCGCACCCTGAATCATCTTTAGAAAGGCAGATGAAAGACAGTCTCAGGATTTCAGTTCTCAGTTATGAGGTTATGGCTGATATGTTAGAAAGCACATGCGTGGACCTCTTGCTCATTTATTCCTTGGTAATTATGCATTTATTTAGATTTAAAGATGATACAAAATGTTTTATGTTTATAGCCACATATTGGAAGGTGTATAAGGGGAACAAATAGTGATATATTACATATTTTTTATGTAAGTTTGGATACTTATTTGAGCTGTGTGCACATATTCTAATAGTCAGTTAGGACAGTATTTGACAGGTGTGTGTATCAGTGGTTGTTTGAATTGAGGACCAAAAGTGTCCTTTAGGGTCCAGAGATATATGAGCAGACATTCAGGTGACCAAGGAGTGTTCTTTTGACACACACCTGCTGCTGGTCCATCTGTCTGCTTATGAGTCCCTGTCCAACTACCGTGTCCTTTGTAGCCTAATGGATAAAGTTTATACTCGTGGGCAATTTATTTAATTTGTTCAGCCTCACTTGGTTTTAAAGGGAACAAGTCTCGTTTAATCCATTTCATTTTCCAATGTGGGTTTTACTAGCTTTTCTTTTCTAAAACAAACTCAGCCTTGTGGACATAGGCTGATAATAAAATCCTGGATTGTATCAGTGCTCACGCTACACGAGATTCATAAAGCACAGAGTAATCAAGTTTATTCATATTGTACTTTATGGGGTTGTGTTAATTTATTCAACCTTAGATGATTTCAGGTTATTACATTGTTGAGTATTTCTGCCTATGTTTTCATACAAGAGTACACATAGGTAATTCAAGCTATGACCAGTTCATCAAAGCCACACAATAGTCCTTTCAGTACCTTGATACAAATTCCCTCCAGTAGCAACAGTGTTTCATGTGTGAATAAGGCCAATCAATTCAACTTGATAAACAGAAAATCTCAGTAAGAAAAAAATAAAAATAAAAAGACACAGATTAGTCATAGTTACTGAGAGCAAACGAAGCCTGTGAGTCTAATGTAGAGTGAAAGTTTACACACTGCCCTTTGAAGATGAAGAGCTCTCGAAGCTGAGAGGGGTCAATGAGGACCGCTGCAGATGTGCTTCTACTGCGAGTTTATCTTATTAGCACCTACAGTAAGTCACTTCATTAGAAATATGAAAGCACTGAAGCAACAGCTGCTTAGATTGTTAAAGATGTCCAAATCTGCAAGAGAACAGGTTGGGATGTTTTTAAGGTAGATTTATCTTAAAAGACAGGTCCACAATGTTTAAAGTATACCTTAAAACAGCAGTCAGATGTCCAAATGGACAGGGAAAGAGGTTGTCCTCATTGTAATCATTCCTCTTGTTCATACTGACTATTAAAAGATCTCCTTCAAATGTGCTTTCAGTGTAAGTGATATTAGATCATATCAAGTGATATCTGACACATTTACAGTCTTTTTAGCATCTAATTCCCTCTTAGTGTTTCTCTGTTGAGCTGTGGTGGAAGTATAGTAACAAAAAGACTTTGGTACTAAAAACACTGAAATGCAGATATGGAACAAAAGAATTTAAAGCTTTTAAAAAAACGAAAAACATTCTGTAAGTGTGTTTAAGTATGTAAAGCTTGGAATATCAATAAACACATTGGTTCAAAAAAAAAAGAAAAAAACACTGAAACATATTAGATGAAGATTTGACTCATTTGGACAACTGAACCTTCATATTAGCTTCACATCAACTTTTAAATACATTGTTACACATCACTTCCATTGTAAGTGTATTATGAAGGGATGTTCTAATGGTCAGTATGAACAGGAGGAATTATTACAGCAAGAAAAAACTCTTTCAGTGTTCATGTGGACACCTGACTGTTGTTTGAAAAATTGTGAAGCGGTTCTTGATGTAATATCATATATCCCCTCTCTGATAAGTCTTCTCAAATCTCTACAGCAACTACACAAAACTGTGTGTGTGTGTGTGTGTGTGTGTGTGTGTGTGTGTGCGTGTGCGTGTGCGTGTGCGTGTGTGTGTGTGTGTGTGTGTGTGTGTGTGTGTGTGTGCGTGTGTTGCTTTTAAGCGTGGCCATCACCTTTAATTTAAGGCTTTGTCTTCATTACATGGCCATGAGCTACGGTGGATCAATTGTGTCGTGAACTGGAGGTCACCTCAGCTGTGCTTAACGGTTTACCATCAGCTCCTGTTTTGCATGCTGTCACCACTTTAGACTCACTTTAAATTCCTTCAGAATGTGATCTGTAGACATCTGACCTTGACTCCTTTCACAGCCGGCAATCTGAATGGTATAAAAGGCTGTTTGTAAAACATAACCCAATTTCCAGAATAGAATGTTGGACTTGTACATTTCTGCAAACCATGGATATGTTGAATGTCTACTTTTTGATGTTGAGCATTTTGCATGTCATTTAATGGCACATAACTGTCCATTATCAGTTGAATAATGATGTTTTATGGTGTAGCAATACTGTGGTTGAGGTCCTATTAGATTTAGGCACAAAAAACACTTTAGGGTTAGGGTTGAACTATGTCTTTTCCCCTATGCTACATTGCAATGTATTAAACATATTGAAGAGTAGAGATTCAATGTATACGTGATTTGTAGAAAATACATTACCCCAGCTGGGCTAGTGAAGCCACAGCATGGAAGAGGCTGTCTGTATTTGAGATAGCTATTACTGGACATGAACACAGCACAGAATCATCATTTTCCTTTTCACTCCTCTAAAAAAAGAAATCGGTCTTAATTAGTTGATGGTGTGGTCAGTCTCGAAACAACTCAATCCCATACACCCACAGTCCTCTCCTCTCAGCAGCCTCTAACACATAGATCATTGCCATACACAGTGGAAACAAACAGGATGAGTGCAAAGTAATTGGATGTTTCTATCTGTTCCCATCAGTAGATTTTTCACGCAGAGTTGGGGGAAAAGCTTAGGGCACCAGCAACTTGTCAAGCTGTATAACAGCACAAATTCAATCACTTGGATCCAGCACAGAGCCTGCTACTGTGCTGCAAGCTGCAGTAGAGTATTATGTAAACCTTGTGATGATATCGCCTAAACATAGTTGGGATGTAACAGACACATCACCATTATCCAGGCAGGCAGGAATGACAGTGTAAAGCAAACTAAGGACGCCTCTGATCTCTCATTTCATTCAATCAAATCCTGCTTTAAAGAGTGAGCATTATGCCCAACATTTTGGGAAACACTGAGCGCAAACAGTGGTCGTCTGCGTCCAGCCTGCTGACATAGCTGAAATCAATGAAGATTGCCAGCAATTTCTTGTTTCCAAAAAGGCACGGGTCCAAATCGCAGCAACGCCAGCCTGCTCACATACACTGACTCTGAGAAATTGGCTGCGGCACAGAAGCTTTTAACAGACTCTGGCAGAGGAGTCTGGACCTGGTGAACGCCTGATAAAGCTGATTTGAATGAGACTGCATTCTCTTTTGTTTTGATTACAGAAATTATAAATATCAGCAGTGACCCCACTTGTGATGCAGCCCTAAATTAATATATTGCAGCTTTCAAAACAATGTGGGTTGTCTGGCTTTAGCGTGACTCAATGATGCCCTCAAGTGGCCTGAACTGGTCATTTGCAGCCAATACAGAATAAAATACAGACAGCAGACAGTTATGCTTCTGCTGTTGTGTTAAGCGTTGTGTTAGGACTGCGCTTATTAAAAAATGTGCAATGATTCCTTTTTGCTGTTTGCCATACGGATGAATTAGGGCAGGTTGATGAAGAAAAATCATCAGCTATATATTTTTTAAGTTTGAGAGAAGACCAGCATGAAAGTATAAACATTAATTTATACCCAAGGGTGAAAATGCATTGATTATCAAATGTTCCATCGCTAGAGACTTCCTGTTTCAATAATAAAACACAACACAACGATGTTGCAGTGATGAAATTCTAAAAAACACATAACCATCCTTTGTAATTGGACTTCCAAAGCAGGCACTTGTTCATTATAAGTCTTGAATCTGCATTGTATTCCTCCTGTGGCTCCTATTACCCATCAAGCAACTTGCCTTGCCTTTGTGTCTTTGAGTACATCAAAATAATTGCAGGGTTTACTCTGTGGATAATTCAGTGTTGCAGCACAGCAGTAATTCTGGGCTCATTCAGCAGTAAAACATGGTGACACTAGCAGAGAAGTTTGCTATGTATATTTTTTGCCAGGGAAGCAGCGGGTATCTAATTTGTGTTCAGCGAGGCCTCCCTTCAGATGGCTTTTGGTCTCTGTGGAGTGCACACTTGGTGGTAGATGCCACATGTTTACTACCTAACTACATAACTTGTTTTCTACATAATCTGTGTTTTTAAACTGTTTAATATGAAAGCACTTTGACTGACCAGAAATAGCACATATTTGTGTCAAAATGTTGATATTTATACAATTGCTTTTTCCACAGACTCCGCGACTCCTTATGTGATAACTTAACCCTTACATACTGTTCAGGGTCAAATATGACCCATTTTTTTTAAATGAGAGCTGTAAAAACACCATATACACATTTCTTTTAGCTGGATTTTTCATAATGTGATCCACAGTAAACATCTGTATATGTAAATGCATAAAATAAAAAAAACACCATTCAAACATGTTGTATTCTTCATATTCTATAAAATGTCATAAAATAGGGATTGTGAATGTCTTTTTTTAAAATAAATAAATAATAAATAAATTGAATACACTCTCTGACAGCTTCATTATGATTAATTAAACATGCATTAATGACTGATGGGTAATACATAAATGTGAATTGGTGTACAGACTAATTATGAGTCAGAATAAGAACGGTATGTAAGGGTTAAAATGTTCATTATGTACATATAAAAGTCAAAAGCTGCATTAGTACCCCCAGGGGCCCCTGGGCAGTGAAGCTCATGTCCCCCAAACAACTTTTATTTTATTGTGGTTGGATAACGCTGCTGTCAAGTGGAAACCTTGTTATTCCATATTTTGTTTTGGACATACTAGGTTTTGGTCAGAGACTATATAATTATCAACATCAGGAGAATGGGTCAAGGCTTGTGTCATATTTCTGTAGAGCCCAATAAAAAAAAATTTAAAAAGATGGGGCCCCATGATTGAGGGCCCCTTTCTGCTCAAGGGCACTTGGATACTTGCCCAGATTGCCCGTATGGTAGATCCGGCATAAAGTATAAGCACAGTATAAGCAAGTGTCAACATTGTGTAGACAAGTATGTGACATTTGTGCATAGAGACAGCTAAGTCCTCCCATCTTTTAAATTACATGTACTAAAAATAAAAGCTGTATAAAGACAAGTAGCTCTCTGCTGTCCTAAACAGAAGGTTGAATTTGAATTTGTGATGCATTACTTCAGAAAACTGTTAGTCAAGAACACTGCTTTATATCATATAAACTTCTGGGATTTCATTTCATGATAGATGATTGAAGACAGTGATGAGGGGAACACAAGTAATTACACAAACTTTGTTTTATTAAGAATGACATAGAATACACTTTTCCATAATTCACAGAAGGATAAAACATGATCTGCTGATATGAAGTAAATAACAATAGAATGAGGCAAACAAGAAAGCAACAAAGTACAGCAATTAAAATATTCAATCAGCTTACCCTCATCTACATTACTGACCCTGGTGTCCATACTGTAGTTGCCACTGACTGTATTTTCTGTCTCTCCATTTACACACTTTCATATTTTCAGAACTCTTATTTTTCACAAATGCACAAGTCAAATCCATGTTCACTTGCTTTCCTGCGACTACTTTCCATCACCGACTTCTTCAAAAGGATACGGCACGAAGCCAAGAGACAGAAAGAAAGTCTGTGGCAAATACAGATGCACAGAGGCTGAAAACTGAACATCAAATCCATTGACATTTCCAGCCAGAACGATTTGCCCTGTAATTCTAAAAGAGGCTTTTTCTTTCTTTTTTTTCTTTTTTTTTGGGCATCAGACGACAGAAACCCTTGATTGGCCTCCACAGTCTTTGTGGATACAGTACTCTTGAAAAACTACTCTGCAGAGTCCCCTAACCCCCCACCCCATTGTTATCACATTGATTCAGTCCATAGGAGGCCTAGTAATGACTAAATGGTGCAGACTCCTTCAACTCATGGTACCCCTGGTGGTTTGGCTCTGTGAACAGACAGAGAGGGCAGTTAGGGCTGGGCAGTACCACAGATCCATCTCTTCTACATTTAGGTAAAGAGTTAAAAAAAGACTCTTTTAGAAATATAGGCAGTTCAGTTTTCATACAGAAATACAATACAATACAGTTATGAACAATACACAAAGCACATTTAGTAAACAATGTTATTTGGATTCATTGCAAATGTTACTCTACAAGCTGCTACCTTAAGTCCATTCAAATGTAACCTTATTCTGTGTTAACTGCTTCCTTATATTTAAAATGCTCCCTATTCACTTTAGAGCCTGTATCTGTAGTCTGGAGGTCACTTAATAATTTTCTGAACATCCCAAATGATGTAGATGAAAATAACCACAAGCAGAATGCGTTTGAGTGTGTAGATAAGTGTTACAGTACCGAGACTCATATTCTCCTCGACCAGAGGCCTCTGCTCGCTGCAGTTTACAACTCTTCCCTGTGCTGCTCCCAGAATAGTCATGATATCCACCAGGTTTAGCTTCCCCTCCTCTTTGGCTTCCTCCACCTCCTCTGCCAGCTCCATAGCAGCCTCCTCACGTTCTTCCATCTCCTCCTGGCTCAGCATTGCACCTAAGCCTTGCCCTGGCGTAGCGTTGCCAACCTGCGGAGGTGCCAGCGAGCACAATGCCCTCACCTTCCCGTAGGACTTCAGGTGGGCTACGTTGGCACGCAGGAAGAGCAGGAGGACGTTGAGATCATTCAGGGGGCATCCCAACCGACCGCGTTTGAGGAGATCCAGGGCTGGGAGAACCTCATAGATGGAGATAAAGGTGGTGTCCCACACAAAGAGTCGTATCAGGCTGAAGAGGACGATGGGCGCCAGCAGGACATAGATGGCGCCATTGGCAACGCTTATCACCTGAAAGACTAACTGGCCAATCATTTTACACTGGACCAGTTCAGGAACCCAGTTCTGATCACGCAGCATGCCTGTGCGGACAAAGCAGCTGAACTCATCCTGGAGGAAGGCAGAGAGGTGGAAGTAGGCGAGGTAGAGACAGGCAGCTGTCATGAAAGTCAGCAGGAGGAAGCCACGCAAGAAAAGCATGCTAACAAGGAAGTAGGAGTTTTGTTTGCACTTCATGTATCTCTCCAGTAGGGGGTACTCAAAGTAGCGCTTCTTCTTGGCCCTGCAATCGGACAAAGGAGAAGAAACTTGAGAACATGTTCCTCCTGCTTCATGTTCATACAGCTACACACAGTCCCAGTTGGGAGCCTCCCAGTGCAACCACTACACTTTGACTTTTAGCTATAGCTCACCACAACTACCACAACGGGCCTCCACTGAGACTGCTAGAGGTTAAGGCATTGCTTAAGGGTTTGTCAGTGGTAGCTGCTATGGGAGAGGAAAGCATTACTCTTTATACTCCCAGACCACTTTTCCAAGTTTATCAAGAGATTCACACTGATCTGGAAGCTCCAGGCAATATTTCTAACTGGCAGATCATCTTTATTTGTTGCTATATTGACACGATTTCTTTACGGGAATCATTAATTTTCATTTAATAAGGCTCATTCGGCTGTAGTTTGAGAGCAAAAGAGCACTTATAAGATCAGATTACTTAAAACATAAACATAAATACAGTAAACGCTTTTTAGACACATATATAAGGAGCGATGAATATTCATTTTAGTTGTCAACAGTCACTGGTTTCTTACCTCTGCAGCTCAGCTTGAAATGTGAGCGGGTTCTTAGTGAGTTGGCGCATATCCAGAATGCTCTGGGCCATTCGGATGGAGCGGTTGTACGAATTGTCTAGTTCGTCAATTATGAAGAGCAGATCGGAGCTCAGCGTGGGCATGACGAGCTGGCGCCAGATCAGCGCAGGCAGGTACATTAGCACCGCCATGGCCAGAAGCGAGTAAGGGAACATCTGGAAGGGCAAGGGGCAGAAAAGGGAGACGGGGGTTGGAGATTTAGATGGAGGGAAAGAAAGGAAAAAGTGGCAGGGAAGAATTGGGAGTAGCAGGTGAGTCACAGTGAAATGGTATCTCAATACAGTATTACAAATAAACACCCACAATGTCTGATTTAGGATTACTTCCCACCTGTACTGTAAATGTCAAACCCACTGGGTCCAAATTGTTTGCAAATGTTTTTTGAAGGAAAAATAGACACTTTGCTTCCTATTTAACACTGACATTGGCATTTTAACTGTTTTGCAAGTTACAGTGAGGTAAAAAAAGAAAGAAAAGGTTTTAGCATTTTTCTGCCAGCAGTTAGCCACTCAACTTACTTTGTGTACCCAGAGAGAGCGCTCCTCAAAGTTCCCATCGCTGTCAAACTCGTGATGCATGAGAGAGTCCCAGCAGTATGTGTCTACATAGCTGGCCTGCTTGATGGTGAAATTGCTGGGAGGGAAACAGCTGATCTGAGGCCCTGCAGAATAAACAAATGTTGATATTGTAACAATATCTGTTAATATGGGGAGTTGCTTTATCAATTCACTTCTAAGCAACACCCAGCCACTTGATATCACACACACACACACACATGCACTTGCACACATGGTGCTCAGTACTGGAGGTCCACCGCCACACTCATATACATGTAAACTTCCACATGCCCTTTTCCAGTCAGTGCTACACAGTTTCACTGGAGAAATCATATGTTTCCAAATGGCAACCTGGCATTTAAAAACCATGGGTGACTCCTTTCCAAAATTGGACTCCTCCACCTTATATTTAGTTCACCTTGATATAACCACATATAAAGTCCAACCACTTGAAACCGTGTTCCGCACCCATCCGTCATTTCCCAAGGGGTGCTCCACCCATAAACAGAGAGCTCGGGAGGGAACGCACCAAGGGTGTGCCCCACCCACTTCAGAGCTTACAAGAGAAACATGGAGCTTCTATTTTTACAAGCAGCCTCCGCATCTGCCGGGCCTTCTGTAAGTAGAAACATACTGCCACTAATTTACTGTCAGGATGTGATTTCTGCTGCCAGTCCACCTTATTACAGGCCTATACATACACATACACATACATTACATGCTCCAATTATATTATAGGTGTGTATGAGTGTGTGTAATTAATCAGACACATTATATCATATTAAAGTGACATCCCAGATATAATTATGGTAGCTGACTGTTATGATAGAGTATATTCAATTTAAAACAGACCTTATGTAGATTGTGTAGACAGAAGTTCCAGCATGTATTTATAGAGTGACACTGAACTCAAACTAAACATTTATTGTCTGTGTTAGATATTATCTTAAATGGTAAGGATGTTAATTTCATTTCAATTTAAAATATTCCCTCCAATCATGTCAAAACATAAAAATACACTGCTTGGACATATAATTTGTGACTAACATTGCCACAAAAAATATGATTAACTTTAATTGCTGGAAAGTCAGTTTTCTGTATAAGTGCACTGGAAGCTTTAATTTCCCACATCACACTTGTGTAAGTTTTATACTCGACCACAATTGGCTACAAACTAGCTGTGATGTCACAAATCATGCTCATAGGAACAAGTGTTAAACTGAGATTAAAGGTACGCACAGAAAACCTTGTTTCAGTAGATGAATATGATGACAGCAAACATATTTGAGTGGAGGCAGACTTTAAAAATGTACATACTTAACATAAAGCAGAATGGTATCAACACCTGCCACACCATCCTTCACATTTCACTACTCATGAATACACAAACAGGAAAGAGCTATTTAAAAAAAATATGTATTACAATGTTCTTTTTTATTTGAATGATGTATTAAAAACATAAATTAAAGTAGATTTTATTGGAGGCTGCGGTGGTGAAGCTAATGTTAAAGCATTTGGTATACAGAGTGGGCAAGCATTGTCAATCATTATAGGCAGTCGCTAATGCAGGAGTGTCACAGTATATGATTTCTAAAGCAGTTTGCCACCTTTTCTGCAACCGAAACTGTCACCTCACAAATCCCTAAAGGCATAATGGAGAAGCAATGAATATCATTTGCTGGAATAAAATTGTGCAAAAATGTAGATTAGCCAAATGAGCCAAGAGAAAAATAATGTTATTGAAGGAGATGCAGAGCGCTGGAGTTCCAATACCAGCTGACACCACTGTATGTTTTCATGCAGCTTACTGTGAGAATCTATTTTTCCAGTTTGCTAGCAGTGCATGTGTGGGTGCAGGCGTTTGACAAGTCACCCTAAATAAAAAACGACATTGCATGTCTTCTCCACTGAATCTGGTGAAAATGTTCTCCCCCTCAACTCCCCACCACTGTGAGCCATTTGGCAAAGAAAAAGGAGCCTAAATTTCTGTCACTTCTCCTATCTCCTACTCCCACTCCCCAATTAACACTGGCAGATCAGCACCACGTTTATGCTTCGTACAAGAATTCTTGGCTGAGAGTCCAGGTGTGAGTAAACCAAACTCCAGACAGCAGTGCAATCAAGCTCTTGTTGTGAAACTGACAAGTCGGCAGATAGGCAGCCAAGATCCATCAGTTGAGCCGCGTGCCCCGTCACCACGTCATGTTCTAAGCCCCCCCACACCCCAAACCCCCCACCCTCTCTGGTTAATCAACATATCCTCTCATTTGACTCAAATAGAGGAGAGCTGCCACAGAAGAACTTGGCTTGTAATTACATGGTGCCAGCGTTAGTGAACGCTGCTCTCAATCATCACAACCTCCCCCCACCCCCACCCCCTGTGGCAATTAGCATCAGGAGCATCAGGCTGATTGCAGACCAGCTCTGGAGAGACAACGCTTAGTTCAAAGTCAAGGGAGTCAGTCTCCTCAGCAACAGACTCGTGCCACGTATACTTTGGATTGTCAGCTGTGCTATTGTCTGTTCTATGAATGAGCAGACAGGCTGTGGGCTTGTTTCATGTGAACAACCATCAAACTGTTCAGACTGTAAAAATACACAGCAGACCAGTCAATCCACTGCTGAATAGATCTGGAAGGCTATTGTAAGTTTGTGTTGTTAATGTCTTTTTAAATGTCTGTCTATGATAGGCCTTGTTTAAGTGTTTTCGCTCTCGGGTTTCACAGCACTCCAACATTTTTTTAAAGAAAGCGCCGTGTAATTACAGCTCTCGTTATTGCGTCGTTATATTTAGTTACCTCAAGTATGAAATGTGAAAGATGAGGAGATGCAAAGAGGTATGCTCTGTTTGTCATGGTTCAAGAACAACTGAGCTTTGGTACATAGATGTGTTTTGTGTTAACTTTGAATTAACCACAATGGGCCACAAGAGTAACAATGTTTATATTATGTTTAATATATGCATAATATTCCTCCTCATCTCAAGTTCTACTAGATGTAGTTTAGCAAGCAAATTATAAGCCATTCAAGGACAAAACAGCACATGATTACTTTACAGAGGACACTGCACAACAGTGAAATAGAAACACAGAAAAACCACAGAGTCAAAACACAAGCATGGAATAAAAAATAAGCACTCATAAATATAGGGTATAATTAGGGGCCA
This sequence comes from Scomber japonicus, assembly GCF_027409825.1. Classification (NCBI taxonomy): domain Eukaryota; kingdom Metazoa; phylum Chordata; class Actinopteri; order Scombriformes; family Scombridae; genus Scomber; species Scomber japonicus. The sequence goes on along the minus strand of NC_070590.1, from coordinate 28,042,007 downwards.
AATGGAATAAAAAAAACCAAATGTCCTAACATGGTTTAAAAAAAGGGCCAGCGGCAGAGAGTTTGCTCACCCAGGGAGATCTCGCGGGCGAAGGCCATGCAGACCAGAACCAGCGGAAGACCCACAGACACAAATTTGATGACCTTGTCCAGAGGAAGCTCCAGCTCCAGGTGGTTGATCCGGTTTATCCCAGGGCTGTCCTGCAGCAGGGCATCAGATAGCATGGCCTTGGCCGCCGCCTGGGCGATGGACATTTTGAACACCTACCCAGAGATAAGAAAAAGTGGACAAAGTCAAGTAGAAAACAGAGATATTATGTGCTTTCTTTGCTGTAAGTACAAACCAGACGCATGGCCTTGTCACACATCACCGCTTGCTTTTCACTATCTTATCTTCCCTGTCACTCCTAACTATATGTTATATGATAAAGCAGGAATGCCTATAAATCTACAATAATACAATTAAACCCATAGAGAAGTGCATTGCTCTCCTAATGAGGTATAAATGACATCAAAAATGCAATTAACGTAACTTAAGTACATTTGATCTGAGACAGCATACAGTGAGAGCTACTGCCATCTTACCTGAAGTCTTCCAGCTTTCTCTGGTAATACTATTAGAAAATATGTTTGCAGAGCCAAAGGGTTCCTCTAAAGGCCTGCACGGTGCCGGGAAGCTCCTTATGTATTCAGGGAGGGCCTCCATAAATGAGAGGTTGGATCTGGGCTGGACCAGGCCGAGCCGGGTCTGGCTCTAATTACAGAGGGGACATCTGGGAGCATGTAGGCGCCCAGATGGCACTGACTGCAGCAGACCTCCAGCACTGAACACTAAGGCCATGTAGTTATATGTGTGTGAATGTGTGAGTGTGTATATGTGTTGTGTGTTGCTCTGCTCTGTCCATGCTGTTGAAGCACGATGGCTCTGGCCCACTTCAAACAAGTGAACCATTGCTTACAGTGGCTTTTTCAGCGTCTGTCATTCTGAGACTATTTTTACTGCGCTTCAACCTCAGAGCTGCTGCTGCTGCACACGGTAGCATACAGCAGTAATGGTCTTGTTTCTGACCTTTACAGCACATGTGTTTCAGAGAGAGAAACTAACAATGTGTGAAAATGTGTTTGATTTGAGTGGATGCGACATACAGAGGAGAACAACACACTGAAACTGACAGAAGCAACAATACATTACATCTTAGGTTTACATTTTCTTAACAAGTGACCTCAAGTGGTCGGATCCAGAATCGATCCATGAACTTGACCACATGGTTTTAGTTGCCTTAAAAAAAGAAGAAGAAAAAGAAAAGGAAAACAACAACAACAAAAAACCTTAAACCAGAATTAAGTGATTTTTTGCCACTAGGGGGCAGTGGAAAGAAACTAAAACAACATCAAAGTAATTTCTCAATTAAAGATGATATGGCTAACATGTTAGCATAGCACACAGTTGCTATCTACACTTCCAGCAGATACAAAGCAGCATTAAGATTTATTGAGAGTCATGTTTGTGTCCTTTTGTAAGTCCAATATTCACTCTCCTTTTAGCTCTGTTTTTGCTCTCTACCAACTCCTGAGTGGAACATCTGGCTCTTCATCAGCAAAATCAGTTTTCTGGCTTACAGCTGTTCTGTTTTAGTGCTCTCTCATCAACATTATTTCTAGCCAAAACTCACTGTGCACTACCAGCTCAGCACCAAAGAGCAAACAGACACAGTTGGTGATTACTTATATCATATATGAGGGGAACAACATGTGATAATTCACATACAAGTGTCATCCATTATTAATAGAAAAATGTTGAAAATGAATATGTATATAGTAGTGGTCAAGTCAAGTCAAAGCAAGTATTGTCATTTGCAGAGTTAAACATGTATCTCCTTTGTGTTTACCTCTAAATGCAGTTTATCAAAGAAACAAAAAGTACAGAAAGTGAAAAATGTCAAAATAAAATAAATAAAAGATTAGGAGAGATAAAATAAATAATCTGAAGAACACTATGTGCAATATACAATATACTGAGTAGTATTAAGTGATGAAATATCTGTGTAAAATTCCGTACAGACAGTGGTTTAATGTGGAGTGTGTATGTGCATCTGCCTGTGTATTTGTGTGTGTATGTGTGTGTGTGTGTTTGTGTGTGTGTGTGTGTGTGTGTGTGTGTGTGTGTGTGTGTGTGTGTGTGTGTGGACGAGGGGGGGTGGCAGAGTGAAGGCTCTTGTATGGTGAGATGGGTTAGGGTGGGGCCGGGGGCAGTGGATTGAATCTGTTGATCAATGTGATGCCCTGAGGATAGAAGCAGCCCCTCAGCCTTGAGGTCCTGCATTTCACACTTCTGTACCTCCTGCCAGAGGGTATAAGTGTGAAAAACCTGTGCTGGCAGTTGGTGGAATCTTTGATGATGCTACAGGCACTTCTATGGACTGTGTGGTGCCCTGACTATCCTCTCAGAAGTCTTTACCACTCGCTGTGGGTATTTGTGATCCATGGTGCTGCTCCTCCCATACCACACAGTGATACAGCTGGTCAAGATACGTGTATAATGCAACTGTAGAAGCTGCTGAGAATCTTCGGTGACATTCCATATTTCCTCAGTCTCCTTAGTATGTACAGACATGGTTGTGCTTTCTTGACCAGCTGGGTGAGGTCATCACTGTTGTGGACGCCAAGGAGTTTGAATCTGGTGACCCTTTCTACCTCAGACCCATGGATTATCAATGATTCATCTCAAACTGGCAATCATATAGGCCAGCCCTGCTAGTATGCTGCAAGGCCACCAACAATGTGGGGAAAAATTTAACCACTTGATATAGGAACAGCCCATCTGATGGGGGGTTTACACGCTCCCAATTGTCAATAGGATAGGCTACCTATACTGTAAGGCAGGTGAAGGAAGTGCTACTATTGTCCTCCCCCCACCTGTTCAAGTGGATGCGTCCAACCATGTCAGAGGCAGACAGAATGGAGCTTAAATTGAAAATAACACTGGTCTACACTGATGGATAAAGGTCTCCAAAAGTAAAAATGTAGAGCAGAAAAGTTCAGAGAGGAAAAAGAAAAAGTATATATTTTGGCTGTCCTGCAAAATGTTTTAAGTTAATACATTTATTCAAAAATATCGATGCCACTGTCCATAAAAAATCCTGTTAGTGTTAGCGTATGCCTAGCTACAGTGAGAACATGAACAGTCCACCGTCAAGAAGAAAGAGTCTGGACAGATTAGCGTGATGAATCCAGTGAAGAGGACGAGCAAGAAGCGGAGGCCACTGCTGATGATGATGCAAAAGGTGCATGACAACCTCCAGTAGGTGATTTTGCTAAGAGATCTAGACCTGAGCACAACATGTGGCATCAAGAATGAGTGACAGGCACTACATCTTCAGCAGTGTTTGAGCTCATGGCTGCCGAAAAAGACATTGTCATGGCTTTGGACACTGATGGAATAATGTAATTGACAGGATAGCTGAGAATAGTGCACTAAAGGTCGGGCATGCTATTTTATTCTATTTGCTGCTTGAAGCCACTACTGTTTTTTCTTCAAAATGATGTCAGCTGATAAGTCACTCTGGGTCTGATCCAATAGGGTGCAGGCATGCTGTTTGTCACAGCCTGACAATACCAATGAATGAACATTCAAATAGTGTCAGTAGCGTGAAATCCTGACTGTTAAGCCTGATGTGTGAATTGCATCAGATCAGCTGCGAGCACATTGTCAGATGATTGACTATATATAGCTCTCACATTTCCAGATCATAGTAGGAAGGCTTTTGTCCAGTGTGAGAATCAATTACGAAGAACGCCTGTTGGAGTGACTTTGCCTATAGGCCATTTTTGGCTTTTTATTTATTACATTATTTTATGTCACCTTGTAAGTACACCTGTTGTTAGGGTGCCAACTTGATATCTATATTGCTTAGCCTATGTATTTTATAAGTAGGCTGATATTGCTTTATGTGTATGTTGGAGAAAAATGGGGCCCATCCAGACGCACTGCTAGGGCCGAATTTGGTCCTTAATGCGACTGCATCTCCTTGGTCTTATCTGTGTTATAGTTGTCACACTATGTCAGACTTGTAACCCCCCCCCCCCCACACACACACACACACACACACACTGATCAGATTGATGATTGTGATGCTGTTAGCAAATTTCAGGATTTCACAGGTGAGGGACTGAAGATGTATCCTTGTGGGGAGCCAGTGTTCATTATCACATTGTTTGATGTTAGATTTCCAGTTGTGACATAATGCAGACCGAGGAAATCTTTTCTCAGCCAGTCACAAGGTGAAGGGTTCAGGCCAAGGTTTACAGTTTGTTTGTGAGTTTGTGGTGGAGGACTGAACTGAGAACTGAGCATTCTGATGTAAGCATCTTTGTTTTCCAGGTGGGAGAGAGCATTGTGCAGAGATACTGTCCTCAGTGAATTACTGGTTTAATCATAGTGGCATGTCAGAAGATGATTGTATCATTATTATTATTATTACAGAGTTGGAAGGAAATGACTCATTCAGTCATTAAGGTATATATTAGGGGTGTCATGATTTCAAATGTAGATTGAAAATCAATTGAAACTAGTGGCAGAGTCAGAGAGACAAATAAGACAACAAGGGAAACAAACAAGAGAAGGAAAAAATCAGACTTGAACGCTGGACTTGTGGCAGAAACTGATGATAAAAAACAAAAGCTTGGAAAGAGCATGCTTAAATTAGGTCATATGAATTGTAGCTGTGTATCACTATATATGAATGTGTGAAAACATTTTCTATGAATATATTCAAATGTGTGAATGTGTGAAATGAACATTTATCTGTAAGGAGTTTTTTAAATTGAAAAAGATTTGAACAAACTGTTTCCAGTGTGTGAGTGCATAAAAAAGCTTTACAATTCTACTCAATTGTGTTTGTGAATTCCAAGTTTACAGCTATGAATCAAACTTATGAGTACAACTATCTTGTCCCAAATTTGACACTTTGCCTCTAAACTTAACAACACAATTATATAAAAATAAAAAAGAGGCCTTGTTTTTAAGTGTAAGACAAGCAACATGATAACTATGGAATGTCCTGTTTAATTACTTCCTAATTACTATTTGTAGGTAAATATGGACTTATTTCAGCAAAAATGTAACTTAAATGACTAGTTAAGAAGCAACCCTTCACCAGTCATTGTTATGTTAAATTGTAGTTTTCAGTGGAGTGGAGCAGGACTGCTGCTGCTCGAACCTTCCATCTTGAATCAACATTCATTTTTATCATGCAAGGCCGCCACAAAGTGGAGCAGTTGTCTAAAAAAACCCTTATGTCAGACGTGCTTTTCACATTACAGTGGCAGACGAGGGCAACTGTGGTAGCACTTAAGAAAACACATGCATATACACAAAGAGCATGGGAAATATACAAGCAAATCAAGAAAACATTTTCATTGATTCGTGAACACGCGCAGCATTTAGAAAACATGCTGCAAATGTGATGGACACATGGACTGTATGGACTGTACTTATATAGCGCCTTTCTAGTCTTTGCGACCACTCAAAGCGCTTTACATGACATGTCATTCACCCATTCACACACATTCATACACTGATGGCAGGATGCTCATCAGGAGGAATTTAACCATTCATTCACATTCATACACTGTTGGCACAGCAACGGAAGCAATTGGAGGACGACCGCTCTACCTCCTGAGCCACAGCCGCCACATCAATAACTCATAAGAGATGTTGTTAAACTGAGAACAAGGCCTCCTCCCTAACGTAGTAAAGTAGACAATGAGCTAAAGCTATCTTCCAAGCTGGACTGAGATTGGTCGCTATGTACAGCTGGCTGTGAGAGGAGTGAGCAGGGGTCTTCTAAAACAGTATAACACCAAAAAGAGATACTTGAAACCATAGTCAATAACTCCATATACATCACCACAATGTATGTACAAGATCTACAGTTGATCATGAGCATTTTGAAGTGGATTTTATTTGTATTTTCAGTTATTTTAGAAGTAATAGGATAAAAAGAGTGGTAGGCAAAGTGTATCTTGTTTGCATAAAAGCTAATATTTGGAGCTTTTTGTGATAATTTGCTATTGGATCAAGGGCGATGAGCTGAAGAGTAATCTGTACTTGCCTGTGCAAAGATTCAAGGTAGACACACAAATCAGATTGTTGCTGCTAAGACACATGAAACTCACACTGCTTACAATATTGAAAATAAAATCCCATGCACCTACTGTCACTGATAATGGGAGCAATTTTATAAAAGCTGTCAAAGACTTTTCAACAGCAAGTGATGACCATGATGAGGCGGATGACCAAGGTGAACTCTGGGATGTGGAGTCTATTCCTGCTGAAGAGACAGATGAATACCTATATCTCTTTCTACCCCCCCACCTCCACCCCCACCACCACAGATGTGCATTACACACAATGATTCTCCAAAGATATTTTAAAAGCTTTGACACAGGGGCCAATCACACAGTGTTCTACAGTGAGATGGCCAAATGCTCAGTCTTATAGAACAAAGCCCGCTGATCACCATAAACTGCTGAAGACATAAGGAAAATGAAACTCATTGTTCCGTATATTACTCGCTGTAACTATAATGCAGTGTAAAAAGTTCTTTCAGTGAGGCACCAGTAGGATAACTTTGTGACCACCTGGAGATCACCAGGATGCTTCTCTATGAGATTGCCCTCTTGAAAGAATATGCTGAGGTCTTGAAGCCACTCATCGTCACTTTTGACCTTCTGTAAGGAGAAAAAGAATTGCTCCTTTGGACCACTGATACTTACTCTGAAGAAGAGAGCAGCAACATGCTTTTTCTCTCATTGGCACCATCCTGGCAGCGATAGACAAACACTTTGCACAGTTGTTCCAACAGTCAAAATTCAGAAATGACAGCAGCAACTATAGCACAGTTCTGTTTGTGGTTACTGACAGAAGCTGAAAGAGAGGACATGAGTGTAATGTTGGTGTCAGAATTATCCCCACTGGATCCAGGCGATGATGCTGAGTCCAACGATAGCAGTGTTGGATCTGGAAGTTATGGAATTGGAAACTCTAATGTCAAAGGTGATGTTGCTGTTGAAGTCCTGAAGTATCTAGAGGGGACAAGTAAGACTCTGGACTGCTGTAATGACTTTCTAAGGCTGAAGAGGCTCATCCTTCAATCTCACACCATCTCACCCTGTCAAACTGCTCTTCAGCCATGATGGTAACATCTTTACCCAGCAGAGGAACATTTTAAACAAGTGCTTCCCTTGTGTTACAATAGCAAACTAAAAAACATCAGCAACAAAAACTTCAACAACAGAAACAATACAAAACACCTGTAGATGATAATAGCAGCATGTTTTTGTGGGGTTCATTTGATTTGACCAATTCTAAATGACAGATATGTTCTCCTGTATATCAAAGTAAGTTTAGATTTCCAGGTTGCCATATTTGTTACTGGTGACTTAACTAATATTTGTTCTTTAAAATGTTTTAATGACGATTTATGGATAATGGAGTTTTTATTCCTTTTTTATTTCTGTGGAAAATGGAAGATGAACATTTCGAGTAGTAGAGCCAAGTCCTCAACACTTTACACAGAAGAAACATCTTCCCACATGTTGTAGAAAACACACAGTCCACCTATAGTTAGTGCCAGTACTGTTTCTGTGAGTTTATGTTGATTTGCAAATATTTTGAAAAAAGAATATTAGTGGAACTCAAATGTTTGGGGCTGCACCCATTTCTTAGTATAAGGTGCAAAATTGTCAACATTTAATTTTGAAATAATCCAATCCACTGAATGATCCTAATCCAATGAATTATGTTATTCATTACATAAATAACCATGTCATTTGTTCCAGTCACTGCCTACCTTTCAAAGTAATCTGACCCAACCCTGAAGCCATGTATCGTTGCACAACAACAATACAATATGACTTGTGCAGCAAACACCCACAGCAGTGATTAGCATTTACTGCGAGGGAGCACAATCCACATTTTTCAAACGTCGAAAAACCCTGTGGTCGAAAAAAAAAGCTCTAGCTGGGTTTCTTTTTCTCGTAGCCGGCTGAAAAAGGTGGGAGAGCATTTGGGTGGGCGTCTTCCACAGGCTTGTGGAAGTTAAATCACAGGCTTGAGCAATAACCAGTGGGTGGGAGACTACACATGTGTGACAAGATAATGAGGGAAGTTAAACCAATATTTAGACTTACTATTTACACCAGCTCTGTAATCTGGGAATATGTCACAATAAAGCGGGGCCTGAGAGAATTTTAAAATGTCACATGTATGTACTGTAAGTCCTTCTCTATTGTGATACCAGCTTACATATTCATGTCTTTGTGTTTTATTCTTTTTGTTTAGTGCTTTTATTTTCTAAATATGTTCATGAATCAAACTTCCTTCTCCTGTGTGAGGATCTATTTCCCAGCATTCAGTTTAAACATATGCAGCAGTCAAAAATCAGTACCTTTACATGTTTTAATTATTAAAATTGGTCTATTGAAACACAATAGATTATGACAACAAAGTGTACAAATGAAATAGAAATATTTCCTATTGTCTGTCACTTGCTCTGGAAGATCCATTTAAAAAAAGCAATCGAGAAAAGAATAATTAATGAGCAACATACTTCACAATGAACAGTCAGAACATTCAATATAACATGAGTTTCTTTTTCTAGACATCTTCACATTAGAAACGAGTGACTCCAGTTTGTGTTTTAGTACAAAACAGAGAGCTGAAATAGTTTCACAGTTTCTTCAAAAGCCTTCACATGAAAATTGAAAGAGATGTACAGTTTTTTTCTTCTTTTCTCTCTCTCTTTCTCTTTCTCTCGCTCTTTCTCCTCAAAATTGTCCTCCTCCTTTGAAAAAAGTTTGTCGGTAAGTGACGTTGGCTCTGTCGGATTCCGAAGTCACCGGCCGTCTTGTGTGTGATTTCTCTCAACGTTGAGATGCAGGTGAGAAAAGTTTGTAGTGACTAGCAGTGCTCGCCATGCTCTTTTTCTGTTTTTTCTTTTTTTTTTTTTTGTGACAGATTCACCCAAGGTCACAAAAAATATACAAGCAATCTTCTAAGAATTGATGGTTTGAAGTCAGAGTGTGTGCATGTGCATGGCCACTGTGTCAGACTTTTGCAACACCTTCAAGATATGCAGAAGCAACCATCATTGTCGAGTTGTTGAGCTACCAGAAAAAAAAACGGAATAAATATGCAAACCTTCAACACTAGAATGCAAACATATGAAAAAAAATCCAATATACATACTATATGTTCAGTCAGTATACACTGGTTTACTACAGTTTTTTTTTTATTTTGTTTTTTTTTGCTCATGGGAGAAAGAAAAAAAAGTTTTAAAAGTCATGCTCAAAAAGGTTTGCTGCAGCGATGAGTCGAGTGTTTCGCTCGTGAGGAAGAAACACGCACATGAGTGTCGTTCAACCTGAGAACCTATGAGTCATTTAATAGGTATGATGGATGATGAAGTCTCAGCAGTGGAAGCCAACATATACAGTCACTTTTGCAGATATTTGGACAGCATCACACCTTTTTGCCCCCCCCCCCCTTTTTCTTTTTCGGCTCCACACGGAAGCAACATGACACAAAGTGTAGACTGTCAGCTAAAAATCGAGACTGCCTTTCAATGTTCAAAAAGCTGCAGCCCTTATCTTATCTCATTTACTAAAATATCTGGACGGATTACATTCAGAAAATATCTGTTTCACACATACTGTCAAAAAAAAAATCTAACTGTGCAAAGATTTTTTTAGATTTCTAACTCCTTCCACTCTCCTGTCCAGCATTTTTAAGTCTCTGTATCCTGTGTGAGAATTTATAACAGCCTCAAAATGTCATCACTTCCATTTTTAACCTGACAAATCTGCTCTACCTTTTTGCTTCCTGTGCCTTTTTCCATTTTATAAAAAAAAGTGCTACTATCCAAATATTTGTGGCGCTCACTGCATGGAGACGTACTATATTAAAATGAAACAACACATAATCATTGTTAAACTAATATTCGTCCTCTATAATCATGATCGTGATGGTCATTGTGTCTGATTAGACTCCATCGCCGCTCTGCAGAAGAGTCTCTGTCACCCTCAAATGCTCTCAAGAGTCACTTAGCGTCAGAGCGTCCTAGTTGAGTTTGACTGAGGCAGCGTTTGCCGTGTTAAGGGGACAAGTGAGGTTAAAGTTCATACAGTCTTCCCCCCTTCCTCCCTCGCTCCCTCCCTCCTCTTTCTAACTACTCCAGTTCCTCTCTGTGCTCCATGCTCAGATCTCTCCTTCCTCCTCCTCCTCCAGACATCTGCCTCCCCCTGTCGTTTTCCTCCTCGCCGTCCTCCTCTTCCTCCTCCTCCATTCCCTCCTCTTCTTCCTCCTCCTCCTCCTCTTCGTCCTCCTCTTCGGTGCCGTCCATGGAGTCGTCGGCTCCCAGCATGGCCTGCTGCATGGCCAGGGTGGCCGAGTCTGACGACAGAGACTGGAGGCTGTCCATGCTCAGCGGGTCTGGAGGAAGCGGGATGGAAAGAAAGAGAAGGGGGTGAAGGTGAAGAACACATTTATAAACCCAAAAACAGCACAAATCCATTCCAAGATAAACCAGACAGATTGATTTATCTTTGTTACTCTTCCACAGTATTTATCTAAATGTGCATTCAGGCAGCAAAAAGTATAAATAAGCTTCTAGTTTATGTGCAGAATGAGGAATATCCTTATATTATGATTGGTTCAGATAAATGTACACATTGAAGAAATGTAATTTTGATCACACATTTCCATCTTCACATCTGTCTTTGCCTACAACAGCTGCAGTGCAGAGATAGTAGGAAACAGAACCAATAAATTACTCCCACCGACTAAAATGTAAGACCTAAAATGAGACTTATGATGCTTTTTTAAATTTATATAACTAATCTCAAGAAAGTTGGACTATGTGTTATTTAAATAGTCAGATCCAACTTCTGATTCCTGTAGAAAAAGTACAGATTCTATTCAGGAATATGTTGCTATGTGTTCTTGACTTCATCTTCACATTTCCTCACATAAAAGGAAAGAGTCAACAGTGGCACCTAGTGGTGAAGATTTAAACACACACAAGATTTAATGTCACTTCTTAACCTTTCATGCATGTGTTTTTTATATTTAAAGAAAAATTACAAGTGCAATTAAGAAACTTGGAAGAAGGGAAAACTTGGAGTGAGTGTGTGTTTTTTTTATTTCTTGGAAACAGTTGCCGTACTGTCTGAGTTGTTTCCTGTTTGAGATCTGTGCGTCTGCAGGACTCCAGCCACAATGGAGTCGGGCCAGAAGCGCTGTGTGGGACGGTGCTGGGACTTCATCTTCTTTGCTTTGGGAGCTGGGTCAGGGTTACTGGCATCCAGCATAGGCTGGAGGATACGCCGACGAGCATTGATGAACCTGCAAGGAAGAGACAGGGATGAGGAAAGAGGGGACGGGGTTGATTTAGAGTAAGCAAGCAAGCACAGCGTTATTTATATAGCTCGTTTCATCCCAGGTGGAAACACAATGTGCTTCACAGAGCATGATCTAACACAGAAAGTACAGCCACAAAAACCATGTGGATAGAGTACAAGATGAATAAGTTAACATAGTTAAAATAAACACATGAGTTAGTCACAAATTAAAAATCAATAAGAAAGTATGAATAAAATGAAATAAAATATAATAATAAGTCCAACAACTGACAATTAATAAATAAAAGAAATGTGAATTAAAATAATTTAAAAAATAAGAATTAAAATTAAATAAAATAATAATTAAATTCAGTAAAACATGTGAATGTGTATATAAAACCATTATATATGTATAAGGAATAAAATAAAGAAAAATAAAATTGAATTCAATTAAATTCAGTAAGAATGTGAGTTTAAATGTGGGTTTAATCAAATAATAGTGAAAAAAAAAGTAAAATAAAATAAAATAATAATTAAGACCAGCAAACCAGACTACTGAAATGGCAACAGTAAAAAGTAAAAAGGAATGTTTCCATTTCAGTTTTAAAAGACGTTCTCATTGGAGCGCACCTAACATGAGTAACCAGACAGCCTGTTCCAGCTGACCTGAGGGGTCGAGCTGGTTCATATCTGACAAGCATGTCAGAGAGATATTGGGGTGACTGACCAGGTAGAGCTTTAAAAATAATCTTTAAAATGTTTTAATCAATACTAAAATTCAGTGTGACGACCTCAGCTCAGGTGGTCATTTTTGCTTTTTCTACTTAAAACTCTAGCAGCTGCATTCTGGAGGTATTACTGTTACCACTGTGATGAATTAGTCTAACCGAGTGGAAAATAACAGTATGATATTTCTTAAATGATAAAATCCAGTTTTATTATTTTACAGCAATTATGCTGCTAATGTGGCTGTGGGAAATGATCAGCATCAAAGATGTTTCTTGGGTTTGTGTCGTGTGTGACACTTTCTGGAGACAGATGTGCCAATTTAAAGAAACTAAACAATAATGGACCTAATATTGACTGCTGATGAACACCACATGAGATTTGTATTTTTTTATAGCTAAAATTCCAGAGACAAACACTAAAATCACATCCTTTGAGGTAAAACAGTTTAGTGTTAACCTCACTTCTCAAGACTTTGATCAACACTATTTCTGTACATTCAATACATACATTCAGAGCTATATACATTCAAAGCTTGTTCAAATCAAGAAACTGAGTATGAATGTCATGATAGACATATGTAACATATTTTGGAGTAGGAGAGAACACAGAGAAACACACAGGGAAAGAGGCTTAGTTTGGTCTCTAGTGTATTTGATGCATATGACCAGGAGATGGCACCACAGTGCCAGCAATACACTGAGGAGCCCCAGTACACACAGGCTCAATTTAAGGAAAGCCTCCTCATGTATTTTTGCTGCAATTACATGAAGTAATGTCTTCCTTCTCTACATGTGAAGATAATGGCTTTATGGCTCTGATGAGACTGTTATTCTCCTTACAGGAACACAGCATCTTACCAGTTGTTGACTTGCAAAAGGGTTAGATTTGTTTGTGCTGCAATCTGCCTTTTCTCATCTTCTGTTGGGTATGGGTGCTAAGAAAAAAGAAGGGATATTTGTCAGTGTTTGCTCTCATTCATTGCATTTGACTTAATATTGACATCTCATGTTAAAAACCAATAAATTAAACCTCCAAAAACTGACATTTCTTACTCTCTGAAAATACAGTAAACAAGCATTTGATCTTTAATTCCAATATCTAATAGATCATCATTTTCTTCTTCTGCATTCATAGCTACTGCTTCAAAACACCTGACCATTTCAGATGAATGCACATGCAGCCTTTCACCCATCTAGCTTCCTTGTCTGCCTCACCATGAGATGCTGAAAGAGCCAGGAGCGCATGATGTTGGTGGCTTGTTTGGGCAGGACCCCCCTCTTATTCTTGGACTTCTTGTCTTCACTGTCCAACAGGGACGACAGGTCCATGTTAAGCTTTAGAAAGGACACCAGCAAGAGAAAAGAAAGGAAGTGAAATAAGAAAAAAAAGAAGAACAAAAAGGAGCGCATGGTACGGTTTAGTTATTGTTGCCACGGTAACAAAGGGAGGCTACCAATTACCTATCCTTTTTTTTCTGTGGCAAGGGCAGAAACACCTCCTCAAGTGTCACCATGGTAACTGAATTTGAGTAATGATACTTAAATATATAATAAAAAAGCAGCACCCTTGATCAGTAGTCTGTTTAGTGCTTCCAGGAGGAGTTTCAAGAGGCGAGGATCGGGCCAAGCTTGGGTCAGAAGTTTGGACGTTTGGTGCAAAATTAGTGAGGAGCTGTTACAAACTGTGACTGTGTGTGGTTTAGTTTTTTTTCTTTTCTTTTGTGTTGACTTAATGCCTGTCTTTGTGCTCAGTGAGAAATCATTATTCAGATCTTATTGTTCCGAGTGCGACGGCTGAAGGACAAGACGCTCTCTGACAGCCTACAGTGTACTTATGGATGTGTGTGTGTGTGTGTGTGTGTGTTTGGTCTGGCTAAGCTGTAGTTGTGAGGACTGTGTCTTGATAGTCCACTATTTATGTGGTTATGAAATGCTTCTAGTTCAGCGTACATATAGGTAAGTAAAGTCTGAGTCTGGTGATATTTTACATTTTTCTTACTTTCAACAAATACCATAAAAAGACTCCAATGAAATGACCTACTGACTTGTGTGTGTATGTCATGTCCCTTCATTATCATCAATACACACTACACTATATCATCGCTCATACACCATCCTGCTGCCAAAAATACCCACTAGAGCACCAAATTTGGATTAATTCACCATTAAAAATAATCTCATTATTACCTCCCATTTGAGAAATGTTTGCTAAAAACTACAGTGACCAGTCTTTTAGGAAATTGTTGAGCTGTTCTTAAATATTTGGGTGGGTCTTCAGAAGTGCAGACAAGGTAGATAAGTCAGAAAGTAGCGAGAGATGGTCAAACATATTGTTGGTCTGTTCATGGGATTTCTTGCCAATTAGAAACAAATGAAATATCATGTCCTTTAATGCCAGTTCATGTGATGTCTTGTAGTAAAATCTATTCACACAGTCAAATGTTGACACTTGCTAATTTAGGGACAAATGCTTCAGAGCAAACTGGTTAACCCATGTTGGTAAATGATAGGTTAGGGTTAGGATTGTATTGTAATGGTTCTGTTAGAGTACCAAGAGAGGATTTAAGTCAGTACAATGTTTTCCTAGTGTAAGTGAAAAAAACACTACACTACAGTGTGTCTGTGTGTGTTTTCATTTCATTGTGGAGATAAATGTGCATGTGTGCTCTGAGGCAGATAATATAAAACACAATGGGCCCTCAATAGCAGCCATTACCAAGCCCTCTTTGACACTATCAGCAAAGAGCTACACTTTATATTCTGGATAAAAAACATGCAATGTATCAGGAGGTACACACATACACATCTTTTATCTGTCTGCATATTCATAAATATGTAATATGTAATAAATGAAGCTCATCTTTTTCTAATTTGTCACTGTTATTGTACCAGACAGTAGCAGTAGTGAGTAACAGTGAGGAGCCTTTAGTGACTTTGAGTTCCTTTTTATGATTTATTTGAATGAGGTGGCCATTCATGAAGACTAAATAAAACACTTCAGAGAGGAGCGTACTGTATGAACATTTCATATGCATAAGCATGCAGGACAAAATGCATGAATAAATAAAGAAAAGGCAAGTCTTCTAAAGAATATAAAATTGATTAATTTTATGTGGAGCGTAGTAGTGGAAACAACCTTGGCTGTGTTGGAGATAAGTAACACACAAACCTATATGCACTCACACAAATGTAGAACCCCCTTTAGCCCACACAATGCCCATAAATACACATTTGCACACGCTCAGATCCCCCCTCAGACCCCGCATACAAAAACATGACTCATTAGAGTTGCAGCTGGGTGTCACGTGGATAACCCTCCTCCTTCCTCCTCCTCTTCCTCCCCCCCGCCCCTCAGCCCTGGGAGCAGTGTGTGTTCCGGGGGAGAGCGAGGTCGAATTAATTGGCGGCACCGAGCTCGAGAGTGTGATTACTCCGGGCTTGTCTGCAAAGTAGCGACGGGGGCTGTGTTCAATTCCCAGCCTACATGTAGCACTCTGCCTCGGCTGGGTCACGGCTATTCACCCAGGCCTCGTCTGACTGTCAAGCACAGAATTACCTGCCTGAAACTGAGCTGCTCTTCAGGCCACCACAGCACTGTTACACTCCCATGCTCACAGCTTTTATTTATATCTATAGGCAAGTGTTGAGACTATCAAGGCCAGACAAAGACTGGCCTCACCACTGATACACTAAATCTACCCAGCCTGCTGCTTTTCTGAGTCGCGTGTGTGGTGGAAATATCTTGAAAAGTGATTATAAAATTGAATCCTAAAAATAGGTTTGAATCCCAACTAAATTTTAATGTACTGTATAATACAGTGTTCTAATTATCTACCCACTCTCACTTAAATCACAGTTTGTGGGTCAAAAAATAGTTACGAGTTCATTGCCTGCCTCCAAAATGAACACTAGCATCTCATAGACTCCCCCACCTAAAGAGCAGAATTATATTTAAAACAAATACATGCTTGAACTATCCCATTATCCTGCATATTTTAATAGTATACTGCCAGTGCAACTCAATAGAAACCTGTTCTCTTATAGTATATTTGAATAATAGTGATTAGTCTTTATGAACACTTCAATTTTTCAACTTTTCTCATAAATGACTTATTCTAATGTTTGCATGAAAGAAACGTATACTAGTGTGATTCACTATTATGACACTAACAATGATAACTATTTTAAAGACCTTTCACTTAAAAATGTTATGTTCAGCTAACAGTATATTTTGTCTACCCTTCTTTTGTTGCTCTGTTATTTTGGCTTCGCTCTGGTGTTGTGACTGTCCTTTAATGAGTCAGCACCAATTATCCAGGTCAGATTCCTCTTGCTTCCGTTATACGGAGCAAAACAAAGACATTCTGACTCTGAAAAGATCCTGCTCGTTACGAGCGTCCTGTTAGCAGACCTAACAAGGGCTCAAGTGCCTGATGGTCTCTACTTGGAGAGTAGGGTTTCTACTCTTTAATACTCTGGGACCTCCTTCCCAACAGAGGAGGGTCTGTGCTTGCTATAGCTCCATATAACAAAAGGAAAGTCATAAAGGTTTTGGATGCTCTCCTACCTAGATACAGTTAGACTTTATAGACTTTAATATAACAAGTGCACTTTCTAAAGAATTAAAATGGCTTTGTGGTTGCTGAATGCTTGCCTGGAAAACCTCAAGGCAACACACGCTGTATATTAGTCAATTATGGAATGACAAATTATATATTATAAGGTTGTCTTTTTGTTTTATGATATTAACAAGAATATAATGTCCTATAACAAAAGTTTGAATATGTTATTGTTAGATTCTGTTTTGACGTGGGAGGACTACAGGCGTTGACTCAAAAATTAGGTATAGTTTAATTTAAATGAGGCCTATTGACCATAATTTCCAAAAAAATATGTGTAAAACCTGTGGTAACAAGTTGGAGTGAAGTTAAAAGATCTGATACATAATTGGTTGATAATTTATAGCTTATGCTTTATAAACAGTCAGACCAAACTGGGTCAATTTTGACCTGGGAGGACAAAAGTTGCACGGTTGACTGGAAGACTAGATTGGAGCTAGACTAAATGAATGTCAAATCAATAAACCAGAGTGAATGACTTCTGTATTCAGATATGAGAATAATGACAGTATATAACAGTGCTTCTATAACTCTGCAGTTTGTCTTACAGTAGAGGTAGAAATATACATTAACTCTCAATAGCACTGCTTTTGGCCTTCAACCATGCAGCTCAGCTATAATAACTAATGTGATCAATTTACCCTCACCAGCTTTACCAAGCTACAGATAGAACAGCCTTCAATACTCCCAGTTACATTTTACATTTGAATGTCTCTTTTCATAACTATTGTAAGAAATCATACTCCATGGAACTAGAGACGCTCTATGAATGTTGTTTTTGAGTTGACTAAAAGTGTAACAGTCTATTCTTTTGAAAGATTCAGTTGATTAGTAGGAAAAGGTATGAGGTTCATTCAACTCCACAACAACTGAACAAAGCTAGATAGAGGATACAGTGAGTGTCTCAGAGGAACTATAGATGCCTGTTGAGGCCGAGATTTAATTGGAAATGAAGGAAATATTAAAACCACAGATGTGCCCTTGTGTCATAAAACAATGCAGTTCCAAGCATTCGTGTGGGCTTGACTGTTATAAAGCCTTTCATGGAAAGGAGATAAAAGATTTGTGGTCATCATATATCCTGTCCAATATTACACCACAAAGCTCCCCTCTCTTTGTTTTCACATCGCTAAGTCTACAGCACGTTGACATGTGAAAGACAAAGACTTGGTTAGTGTACAGTGCAAGTCTTTATATGACTTTCATTGGCAGTGGAACCTGACAGGAACATGTAGGCACCCAAAACATCACAGGAATAAACAATTTCCATTTTGTCTGTCAGCGGGGGTTTGTGTTCAGACAGAGACAATGAAAATGCACCCAGGGGGGCTTCTGTGAGATGTAAAGAGGCCCTTTTAATAATAACAAATTGAGACGGTGGGTGGTGAGAGAGGAGCAGGATGGGAGCGAACGTGTCGGCCAAAGCATCATTGGTCAGGCGGTATTACCTGTGAGTTCTGGATCTGTATGGTTCCCGGCGGCAGCGCCTGCGTTAACACTTGCCCTTGCGATGTCACCATGGCAACCGGCTGGTACAGGGTCCCACCTGAGGGGATAATTTGCCGTCATGAGTATCAAGTGGCTTCGGCAGCTAGTAACAGCCACATCCTGCGCCGCTGCCAGAGCCTTATTAACTTCTTGTCAGCACAGAAAACAAAAGTATGGAAAATAGGAGACAGAATGATTAAATTCAAGGTGCGTTAATGTCCTTTAACCCAGAAGAAGAAGAAAAAAAAGAAGAAGAAGGGAGACTGTTTTTGCTGCTGGCTTAATTAGCCTTGATCAAGACACTCTTATCACAGTCTGTTTGAGCTTCTCAATGTGTAGTGATCAAAGGCAGAGACATTGATTTATTTTGGGTTAAAAGGGATTTCCAGAGGGCAGGATTAACATTTCACTGTACAGGCTTGACATTATGAGAATCTATCAGGCAAGCCTCTGAAGGATACTTACCATGCTGTCTGATCACATGTACACAAAAACACCCTCATAAACAGCAGTGTAATGAACAGTAACATCTTTATAAATAACACTTTAATGTTACAGTTAAGAATGCTGCGTACAGTATGTGCTAGAGCAAGGTGATATGATTGAAATTAACAGGCTAAGCATACAGATTATTGATATTAAATTGAATTAAAATCATGATTAAAACTCAAAGTGATTTTCACCACATTCATTGATGTTACATGAAAACTATTTTTAATGCCAGTTTGTATGGACAATATGCTTGTTATAATGTATTTTGCATTTTGTGGGCCAAGTGTCATTTCAACACTAGTCCCCTGAAGAATAATTCTATGTATTCTGATAATAAATTGTATTTACATAGTACTGAACACAGTTACAAAGTGCTTAGCAGGAAAAGCAACAAAACAAAACTGTAAGATTTGCTAAAATAATGAGAAAAACATACATACATAATAAAATGGTACATATTAAAAGTTAAAAACAGGGTTAAAATGAACACAGTAAAAAGAACTGATCAATTTATCAGATCAGATGCTACAGATTTGGGCTGAGATACTCTGGTAGATAGATTCACAGCTTGACATGCACTAAAATGGCCCATTCACACGTGGTAATATTGTGAGTACTAGAAATAACCAGGAAACCCCCCCTGGTTTCGGATCTCAGGGTGTGTTGCAGCTCTCTCTCTCTCACACACACACACACACATACACACACACAGACAAACACCAGCATAAATATACAGTAAAGTGGAGTTTGGTCAAGGCCCACCTAAAACACAGTTCTGCTCAAGGTTTCTTCTCATTAAAGGGGAGTTTTTCCTTGCCGCTGTCGCCAAGTGCTTACTCATGGGGGAATGTTGGGTCTGTGCACATTTAAGAGTACGGTCTATGTGAAAAGTGCCCTAAGATAACTTCTGTTGTGATTTGGTGCTATACAGAAAAATTGAGCTGATTTGACTCTTAAGGGATCAACATATCTAATAGTAAAATATGGTGGACAGAATATATGTTGTAAAAAGCTTAAGACATCCAATTCTTCAATTTCCAGAAGACATGACAAAGTTAAGGTTATACTAGCAGTGTCACCAGGTCTTAGGGGGGCATACAGCATCATCAGCATAAAGGTGAAGTCATTCACCTCAGAGCTCCATAAAATGTGATCTGTTACTAGCACATGTATAGAAAATAATAATGATCCCAAAATGAATCCTTGAAGAACACAACAGGCAAGATGGGCAGGTGTGAAAGATACCCCTTAAATGATGGCAGTATGGTAACAAAACCAGAGTCAAAAGAAGAATGTTGCTTCAAAGTAGTAAAGAAGTCTTTTGGGCAATAAACACCCCCCCCCCCCCAAATGGATAAGATCTTTAGCAATGATTGGTATTGCGATATAAAGTGCACTTCCTTCACACCATGTCAATGGGTTCAGATTAGTTTCTTTTGTAAAATGGACCAAAACAATAAATTAGAACTCAAAGTTCAGCAAATGATCAGAATAAACCATAAAGCATAAGAGTAGGTCATCCTCACCATTGTTCTTATGGTTCTTCTAGTAACAAATATGCAAATCACTGCATATCTAAGTATATATTCTTCTCTACATTCTTATTTGGTGTTTTTTCCCCCTAATATTGACAGTATCAATCTCAAATATTCAGTTTAGGTTTTGAATATTAGAATATCACAATATTTCCACCATGCAGTCAGAGAAGGAAGATTCTGCCGTACATCTACATGTGGATTATTTGAAAAACGACAGTTCAGTGCTGGAAAAATGGAAAAGATTAAGGGTTCTGAAGCTATGTATTCCTATTTACTGACTGATAATACCAGAATTGTGTAAAACATAGATGTATTGTCAAAGTAAATATTACCATGGGAACTTGATAATATAATATAATATAATATAATAAGTCTTTTAATATGAAAGCTTCACAGTCTTCCAAGATGAACACTGTTTGTGTATGATTTAGTGTGGTTTAACATGCAATTACGCTTACCTGATACCACTTGAGAGTTGATGGTAGTCATGGCGACATTGCCCTGTTGCAGACCCCCGGCGGGCACCACAATCCCTGAAGGGTTAACAGAGCTGGAGACAGAGGTCATGGATGGAGAGGAGGTCTGAATTAGTTCCTGGGGGGATCACAGAGAGACACTAGTGAGCAAATGTTAAAGAAGTAGCTAGACTATGTGTCATCCTCATGTGACTGAAAACTCCCAACAGCAAAATCTACCTGTTGTTAAAGAAAGAACAGGGTGTATCTTAGGGAGTGCTACTCAGAGAGGGGTACCATCAAAGAGCTATGAAATCCACAAAGAGTCCAAGACTGACCTGCTGCATGCTGAGACCGGTGTGTGTTGGAGAATAGGGTCCTCCGAGGTCGTTACGGAGGAGGTTGTCGCTGTGCATCTTGGTCTTGAGGCAGGTGATGTAACGGTTGCAGAAATCCTTACAGAGCTCATTGACTTTCTCTAACTCCAGTAGGTGGATCCGCAACACCTGAATTGCCTTTACCATCTGAAAGAAAGGGAAGCAGAAATCACCATTATTATATAATATGAAACTGAAAGACCTCATAATGTTGATTTTCCCCTTGATAATGGTGTTATGAAGACATTTTAATGGGATTTAATGGGATCATGGATTAATTCATGCATTTTGTATAGATTTTCTGATTGTCTGTACAAAATGAATTAAATGGTATTGCATCCAATCGTTGCAATATTCCAGCCTGGATCACAATAATGGACCCAAATTGTCATCTCCTGCTGCTGGCATGACTACAAAAACCCCATCTTAATAGTGAATATTTTAAGCCTTTAATTAACAGCAAATCTAAGATGAGTCCCTTAAAATCTGTCAGCGAACAAAGGCAATTATGAATTTGCACTTAGATTTGAAAAGTCATGGTCATTTTTAAGCAATCCAGTGATTACTCGTATCAAGTTGGTACTTATATCAAGTCAAATCCCATAAACACTGGATCCTACATTTCCCACAATATAATAAATGAGCATCTTTTATTAGAATCCTTGACATTTGGTTAAGAGGCTGGAGTAATGAGTCGTGCTTATTGGAAACAAAGGGGGGAGTACAGTGATGTTGGATGAATGGGTCAACATAATGGCCAGCATGAAAGAGCTCCGTTCATTTCCTGTTTTGCTTTCTTTTAACCATGACTACGACTCATACCTAACTGTGACTAAATGGTTTGTATAGTAACCATGACGACAAAAGGTCCCCTAACCTTGATGAAGCAGTATTTTTTAAGCAAACCCCAATCTTTAGTCACCCTAAACAAGTTGTTTTTGTAGCTTATCCTAATCAAACCTTAACCACATCTGTGTCAATCTGGAGGGCATGGTACAGCAACATATTGTCATAACATAAATAAGTATTGTTATACTTGTTGTAAATCTGTGAAAACCCACCAAAAACTTTGGATCTGAGAGACTTGATGACTTTTGTTGACTTTGAATGAATTCACATAGAGGAGGTGATCACCCACATAAGCGTTTGGACATACTCAAATACACATTTGGCCACATTTAGTAAAACAAAGCAAAAACCAGATTGTATGGACACTATGTGCAATAATAGAGATGAGGTTTGAATAGTCCATTTTAAAGGGTGAGATGTTACAAGAGGAAGTGACATGCTGCAGTTTCTTTAATTGATGAGCAGGGAGTGACATTCAGTTTTAATGTTTATGGGTCAGTGACAAATAAGAGTTGGCAAGATGAGCAATACAAAACATGTTATAGTTTTAAAAGCAGCATCAGGTTTGCTAAAATGTACATTTAGTATTTTTGTTGGTTTTATATAATTTGAAATGACATCTGCACCATTTTTTTTACCAAAAGTAAGACTGAATACTCCTGAAAATGTCAAATGGTGTAACCACAAAATAATGATAAATATTAAATATAATATAAATGGTTTGTGATCTCCATGATTCTCCAGATGAAATGTAATATTTAGAACAATAGTATTCCATTACCTGTATTTAATATAAAAGTTATAATGTAAGATCATGCCAAACTAGTTGATATGATGTTTTATTGACTATTTAGTGTTTTTAAGCAAGTTGAATTATTTGGTACAAAGTTTTTATGGTTACACCACTTAGACATTTTTGCCATAATCCTCTAATATATTCTCTCTAAATGGATTAAAAGCAGAAATTTGATGCTGGGTCTGCAAAAAAAGAATGTGTTCAAGTTATTCAAGTTATTTTCACATTTTTAACCCTTTAAATTTAAACTAAACCACATGGACATAAATAAACCACATTGACCCTTATAGTATACATAATGCATATAGTACAAGTATACAGGAGGGCATTAATCCTTTCTTCCTTTCCTCTCCCAAAGCCAAGAGGCAAAAGACAGAGCTTCTTATATGCAGGAAGGTAGACACTTGTCTACTGAATAAAGCTAACTTTCAAACAAAATAATAAGAATGTTCGTCATAATTTGCATTCTAACATCTTGAATAAAACCGTGTTATTCTCAAATAAGTTTTTTACTTATTTGTGGTTAACCTGAAAAACAAATGAAAGGAGAGAAAACCTATAATTAGTGTTCACTATTTATGGTACACCTCCTTTTTTGTTGTAGCTTAAAGTCATTATTAAGCTTTTGGAGAAAAAAAAAGAAAAGACTGTCAGACAAGAGTGATTGGATATACTAATATTTTGTGCTTGTAATCAGTTATAATGTCACTGTTGTCATGCCAAATAATCCCCCCTAATTGCATGCATTCTGTATTTTTCTCAAAACAGTGTTCCTGGCAGCCAAATAAAGACACCAGACAGCATTTAGCCCATCAAAGGACATTAAAAATCTCCTGTGAATCATGTCCTAAAGGAATTCTTTTAGTAGCTGCTTAAGGCTGACGAGGCAGGTTTTACAGACCAAAGCTGTTGAGGAAAATCATGCCCTGCTGCAATGCTCTTATTGCTCTGGTCAGACATATTCAGGTAATTCAAATAAATGCAATAGCTGGGGTCAGAGAGGAACTCCTATTATAATGGAGGTAAATGACACAGACGGCCAAATGTCTGCTATTTAACAGACCGTTTCATTGGAGCGTTGCTAGGAAACAACTTGGGTCCAGGTTTATTTCTTGATAGCTATAGCTAGTGTCAAATACAACTGAAAAAAAATGTTTGAAACTATGAAATGGTTGAAAGGCCTATATTGAGTCATATTTTTCTATATCTATAAATGAATCTTGTTTGTTACAGGCTCCTTAACAGGAATCAGTCAGTCAGTTAATGTACAATATATGAGTATTTTCTTCTATTCAGCAGTTATCTGATCAGCAGCTTGGCTTTTCTCCTTTCTATGCTGCACACTGTAGTGCACTCCTTCAAAGTCACCACTCAAGGTGAACAGAATGGACAGAAAAGTGCTTGGCCAAGGAGGAGATAAATCAGCTAATTAAACTGCGCTGGCTTAATCAAGGGACCAGTAACTCTTGTGCCCATGGTAGCTAGTCAGGCCCAGTGTAACATTACCGCCCTGTGGAAGAGTTAGTGCCCTCTGGGAGGGATGCCCGCACATAGTGCCTCATAAAACACACAGATGCAGGGTTAATTGACTGTTCAGCACTTCCCAAGTACTGGAATGGCAAAAGTGCACTTTTTTTTCTTGTCTCTTTCTTTGTCTCTGCCTGGCTTCAACTCCTCCCCATCTTTTCTCAGTGAATATGATCTGCATCCTCTTTCTCTTCCATTGTAATTACTGCTAGCTGTTGTGCAAGAGGAAGTGCAAGGGGGAGGATGGGGAAGATTGCACAAAAAAGGAGGGAATGATCAGGAGTAGAAACGAAGGGATGCACTTGAGAACATGCATTTCTACAGCTTCGCTATCTTTATTATCGTGTTCCTAAAACACTAATATTACAGTGCTGGTTAAAACCTTTAATTGAAGAGGTGACACAATCAAATGAATTGATGCCTATATTGCGTTAATGATTATTATCTATTATTTGTCCCAACAGTTGGCTTACCAAGTTGTCCAGCTCCGGATCTTCACTGAAGAAGGGCTTGTGCTCTCGCTCCTGCTGGTGCACAAAGTTTTCGATGTCCACATCAAAGCTGGCCGAAGTGATGCATTCGGATCCCTGCGTGGCCTGCTCACATTTCTCAAACAATAACGCAAGCAGAGGGAACAACGGATGTCTGAAGAGAAAGAGAAGAGGGGGAAAGGTACAGTATGTGTCAGTTCATATTAGTGTTAGACTATGTTATTGATTGTGTATTAGTAGTAAATGTAGAAACAAGTCCCATCAGAAGATAATCAGTTTGGAGGATTTTTCATTCTCCTGGTGTAACCACAGTTAGTCCAATATTGCACTCTCAATTAAATACTGAATGAGTTTGTCCCATAGTAGTGGAGCTAAAACAGTAAAAGTATAATTCCATTTGTCTTAATCTGTGAAACTTTTAACAATGGTTGGTTGGTATGGTAGGAGTGTTGGTGCAGAATAAGTCATAAAAGCACATGAAATATAAAGCAGAGACAGACTGTGTGAATTTTTCATACAATCTTAAACTGATTTGAAACAAATGAAGACATTCAGCAGGACTGGATAGATATGTTTGACATCTAGTGTTAGTTTGATGTCTTGCTGCTGCATTCTGCTCCAATTAATAAGGCAACTAAATAATAAATTACATTATTCTAGATGAGAGAAAACAAACGTAAGTAAGTTGTTCAACTATTAATTTAATATTTTGGATTGTATTAGTTTACCTCTGGCAATATTTCTCATTTGTAAATATCAAGAATGAACAACACTCTTGTCTATGAGTGCAAGGAATAGAGTTTGCTATGATTTCCATGACTGAATGAGACATATAACCAGCATTACAATGATAGGACACAGCATTGAAGTGGCACAGCAAGCAATTTGTGCCCTTTTGTATATAACCATCCATATAAGATAATAACTACATAACATTTTATTTATAGGTGTGTCTGTCCTCATATAAGGAGAGTCTTTTTACACATATTTCTAATCACTTAATGCCAATGCCAATGACTCCAGGGCCTTGAGCTCATCTGTCTACACTCCTTTCACCGTACATTTAAGACACATTAATGGAGAGAGAAGAATTCAAGACATAATATGAGCTCCACTCCAAAGCACTTCTCCCTCCCTCGCTGTACTTTTAATAGCGTGGCAGCTCCATGACATTCCCTAAAGGACATGCTGAACATACGGACAAGGTTCAGCTAGAGATCAGAAAAAAAGATCTTTAAGTGGATAGGATATGGTCCAGTGACAGTGCTAGGCTTCAGAGTGTCACCTACATTGTTACCATCTGCCTTTTATAGGGAATGTCACTCACATAAGATCCCCCAGATACACTGTGCAATGATCCATATTGAGCTGCTGTATGTAGTACATGCCAGATTATCGAGCATTTCCACTTGGAAAAAAACTGCTACCCCTAATCGCCAGTGTGACAGAATACTAGCAGGAATATCACATGAGAGGGAGTAATGTTGTACTGCACAGTTGTGATTCAATTGTAGGTATGAGGCTGAAGAAAATCACAACTGTGCTGATATACATTACAGCAGCATGACCTCGAGTGTGATATTGCTTTTATACAACAATTCTTCAAGTGCTATTTATTAGTATAATGGCTATAGGTGACAAGAGATTATGATTTGTTTGTTATCATTTATTTGGCCCTGACTGTTGCCAAGCAACACAAACATGTGCCTGCACACTAGCTTGTGTAGGTCTTCACGTTACTCTAGGCCAGCAACTTTACTGTATGTCATGTATATGTATCTGTATGTTTCCATTTATTTTGCAACCAGTGACATAAGAGTGTGTTGACAGTCACTTTGGTGGCATGTGTGATTCAGATGTGCTAACAGTTTGATCAGACAGTACGTTCCAGCTCGCCATGGATGGTCTCTAGAAACTTTTTAGCAAGCTTGCAGACCTCCAAGATGGACAGGTTTTTTGTTTACCATTGCATTTTTTATGTTTCGAATAATATTGTAATTTCGAATGTGTATCGTATTCTCTGTACACACATGCCTGCACAATGTCATGATCTACCTCGCCTCAAGTTCCACATCAGACAGTTTGTGCATGTCATAAGCTCTCAGACTGTGGTTGGTGTAAGACGTGTGTGTCCCTGCCTCTTTACACAACCTGGGTAACATCTGTGACAGCTGCTTTACTCCCAGGGGAACAGTACTATACCAGAAGCTGTCTGTCGGGGCTGTTACCCTCCTGGGTTACAGATAGAGAGATTTGGCACTAGGCGGAATTTTGCTCAGGAATTTTTTGAGAGATGCTCCTCGTTCCTCTGATGAAGCACTCCTCCTATTCTTCTCTGTCTCTCTCCAGTGGGTCATTAAGATTTTCTGTTTCTTTGTTGAATGTCATGGTGAAATACTTTGCTTCATTCTTGCCATGTTTTATGTTAAATTAGTCAGGTTTGATTCCCCTCTTTGTCCCAGAATATCATACCAGACCTTGCAGTGAACCTTTTGGATTGCTTGGTCTTAGAGTTGGAGAATGTTTTAAGAGGCACTGGTGTTCAGGTGGGTGGGGTGTTGTTTTGTATTTTTTCTGCCCTTCTAATCTATTTTATAACACGTTGATATGACAATGCCGAAGCTGTAGAACTCACCTTTAGTTGCCCAAATGGATCCATAAAACTGCCTCAAGACTGTATTTTCGGTAGTCTTTATGGACTGAATGTCAATGTTTATATTTTTGAGACTTAGCTAAGTATGAAAGCAGTTCAAAGCCCATGTTTGCCTCATTTTACTCTTCTCTAACTTATGTAGGTCAGCTGATGCTGATGTGAGCACACCTGGAGGTTTGCATTGAGGTATCCAGACTTCTCTCCTGCTCTTCAGCCTCTTCTGATAACCACTCACAATTTAACTCAAATGTTCTGTGTTCATCTTTGTGGTGCAAACGTGAACAATCCACGCTGGATATCAACTGTTAATGTAATTAATGGTTATTAGAACCTGTAAAGCAGAGTGATACAGTATAATATTAGTATAGTTAAAAGTCTCAGTGTTGTTGTACTGTACTGTATATAGGCACTCATGGAAT
The DNA here is from genome assembly GCF_027409825.1 of Scomber japonicus. Classification (NCBI taxonomy): domain Eukaryota; kingdom Metazoa; phylum Chordata; class Actinopteri; order Scombriformes; family Scombridae; genus Scomber; species Scomber japonicus. The sequence continues at coordinate 28,014,176 of NC_070590.1, read as the reverse complement.
GCCTCTTTTCCAATCAAATGACTCAGTTAGAACTAACTGTTGTATAAAGTATGAGAAGAACTTGGATAGGAGATTGACTAATAATAAAAAGTTTTGGTAGATTTGAATATTTGTGCCCAAGAAGAGAAGTATTTGATAGTCATGAACTCCTCTCTCCCTTCCAATTGTTTTTCTTAACTCTGCCTCTCCACACTCTCACTCACTGTCCTTTGTGTCACCTTTGACTTGGAGGAAACCCCGTGGAACTTCTCAAAATATGTCCCAGTCAAATTAATTATGATGGGGATTCGGGACTCTTGGCAGTATGTTATATAACGCTTGTAAGCTGCTTACTGGCGGCACATATTTCATTATTTTTTACATCCAGTGGCTTTAGATGTACTGCATATTAGGAAGGCATCTCTAACATTTAAAACAGCAACAAGCAATGATGGAGGATGAATTCATGTTAGGCATATAGTAATTTTAAGATGTGAAATAAAAGATACAGTCATGCAAACGCTGCTCAGAGCTAAATGGCACATATAGTCCTGCCGTCTTCATAAAATGTAAAAAACATTATTTCCTAATCTGATTCTGGGTGAAATGAAAGCCCCTGTGTGTGGAATTTCAATGTGATTATAACATCTTTCATTAGCATCTTGTATTCTGATTGCACAAGTTTTGTATTTGTAGAGAAAAAAAATTACACAATCACAGTGAAGATTGGTGCAGTCTACAGTGTGTCTGGCTTTCATCTCGTTTAAGTGTCCCTGGGTCAGATCAGTGGAGGGAGGGAGGGAGGGGAGGGGAGGGGAGGGGGTGCATCGCTGTCAGCCACACTGTGTGTATTTTGATACCAGGACTACAGGGGTGCCAATGTCGCTCCACTTGTTGTTTTCTCACCTATCATAGAGCGCAGGAGTCATTTTATGTTCTGCACACCCTCTGTGTGATGGCTTATGGGCAGTCTGAGGTCACTCTCCCACCTGTGGTTCGGTTCATTTGATCCACATTGTTTCTAGTGCGGTTCATGTTCAGACTGACTTATTATAAATGTTTCATGATGATTATATATACGGTGATATGGACTGACTGGTAACTCATTCAAAGTGTTGGTGATGTTATCTCTATCATGAACACTACATGCACACTTAGAGAAATTAAATTCCATTAACTAACAGCCATGTAGTGGTTTTCTGTCTGTATGTTTTTATGAAGCTCATGAAGAAATAACTGATCATCAACTGGTCATCTTTATCCTGATTAACACACTCATTTGGTAGAGCCAGTCCTTCTTCAATATTAGGTGGCAAAATGTTCATAGTCTGAGGTGGCAGGTTATGTGGATATATCGATATAGAATTTACCTGAAAAAGGCTGCTGTTTGCTTCCTATTTCCAACTATGAGTGTGATGTTTTCAACAATCAGTTGGGGCAATTAAAAAACAAAACAACTTAACTATGATTGTTGTGGTGTTAACTATTGTCAAGATGATGAACATTGCCTAAGTTAAAGGAAGTAGTAAGTTTTTTATACCACATTTCAAATAACCTTATTTTAACCCAAACCATGATCTTTCCCTAACACTGACCAAGTAGTTTCTGTGTCTAATTCTAACTGCGCTGTCACACCATAAATGGTAAATAGGAGGAAATTGATATTCATACACTGTTGGCACAGCCATCAGGAGCTATTTCAGGTTAAGTACCTTTCCCAAAAACACATCAACATGTGGATTGGAGGAGCCAGGAATCAAACCGCCGATCTTCCGATTAGTGGACGCTCTACCTCCCACAGCCACCACCATAAAACATCACTATTGTTTAACAGTGATTTGTAACGGTTTTGGAAAGCTGCCGATAGAGGTGAACATTTTAAAAAACACTCCTATGATTCATTCTGGAGTCCATGAGGATGTGTTGGGTGAAGCAGATGTCACTAAATTATTTTATATAAGCATATATACTGTACACTGTTTATATAGCTTGTTCATATAATCTTTCCTGATCAGCAAATGGATTTAATATTAAGTATTAAATTCATGTTAAAAACCCCTACAGTATATCATAAAGATCTGTTGTTGTTCAATTTTGCTTTCACACCACACGCACACCACACCAAATGAAATGGGCACAAACAGTAGCGCTGAACTGAACCTGAACCAAAGAGATTAGGTGTGAAAACCACCTTAAATACTCGTTTGAGAGCTTCAGTTCACTATTCTTCACCACTTTGTGTTTCTTTGATAGTAGTAACACAGCAGGTAATGATTCCAAAAGGCTTCTGACTGAACCAAGACCAGCACGATTAAATATGTGATTGCCCTCTCTCTCCTTACTGTTGAGGTGCCATTGAGCAAAGTGCTTAACTACCCCCAAAAAAGGGAATTCACTCTCATTCTCAATCAATGTTGGATAATACAGATAAAATACAATAAGTTACATTCATTTTTGTAAGTACAGGTACTATTTTTCTCATGTTTTTATTTCACACTGTCATTGTCGTGGCAGTGCATGTGCTTGTGTGTGTATGTGTGTGTATGTGTGTGTGTGTGTGTGTGTGTGTGTGTGTGCGTGGTGCATACACATGTATTGCAGGGGACTGCACTGGCATGGAGGCAGGCTGGGCCTCTGCTCAGGCTCTAACCCATGACTCTCATTTGCAGCCTTTAATAGTCATCTATATTATACTCTAATCTGCCTGATCCCAATTTAATGCTGCTCTCTCAGCCAGACGTGGCAGGAATACTAAACGGGGGGGGGGGGGGGGGGGGGGGGTCACGTGCACAGTGGAGAGCCTCTGCCTTTTCTGTTTAATGTCTGCTTGTGGCGAGGTGGGGAGGAATCTGGGTGGGGGTGAAGGAGAGGGAGAAGGGGGGTTTAACTGAGAGCAAACAGGGGACTCACAGCACTGCAGATGGTGTCTTAACTTATTTACTCTTACATTCACTCTGTTATTTTTATTTCAGAAAATGATTAATTCAACCAATAGGGTGTGCTAATTCAACCTCTTTTTTCCAAGTGTGTTAATATCCATAAAAAAGAGGAAGAATAAGACACATCAGTCTACTGGTGTTAACAAAATACCTCTTTGTTTAACTGTTGACTTGCTTTATAAGCATCACAAAGGAATAGAAAGACATAGCCTAACTAACACATCTATTAACAGACATCTGCTGCCAAGGAGATGTGGCACTGCAGGGCCTAAGGACCCAGGGGCATTGTGGGTAGGCATACAGAGTACACAACACCTTTAATGCCTGTTAAATACATAGACATCTGTGTGTTTGGAAGAACAAACACAAATAGCCAAGCTATAAACAAAACAAATGCTGCAATTAAAGGTGATAATCCACATGATGGTAAAATGCTTTATGTGTGTCGAAGAAAAGAAAAACTGTTTCATGAATCATACAACCCTTAAAAAGACTATCAAACTATGTCTAGGATTCATTATACACACATGTGATGTTTAAATGTAGAAAACATTATAATGCTACTCTCATGTACAGTATAACTGTTACCCATGAGCAAAATGATTTTTGTTTTCTTTTTATTATAATGGCATATTTTTCATCATTCGGTTATAGCAACATGTCACTCTATTCACTGTAATACAACACCTTCTCATTATTTCACAAAATGAACGTAGTTGATTAAAACAAGAAAACCTTTCCTGTTATAGCAGGAAGTCTACTTCAACTCATAAACCAACAGTCAAGGAGCCCAAATGAACACTAAAGTATGTTTATCTTTTATTCCTCCTGTTCATACTGACCATTGGAACATCCTTTCATAATACACTTACAATGGAAGTGATGGAGGACTAAATCCACAGTCCTCCTTCTGTATAAACATGGATTTAAAAGTAGATCTGAAGCTAATATGAAGCTTCAGCGTCCAAATGAGTCAAATCTTCATCTTCTATGTTTCAACGTTACAGTGTTTTTAGTGGCAAAGTCTTTTTGTTACTATACTTCCACCACAGCTCAACAGAGAAACACTAAGAGGGAATTAGATGCTAAAAAGACTGTAAATGTGTCAGATATCACTTGATATGACTAACTCACACTGCTGAAGCTCAATAGAAGCTTCACATATTAAATGAGTGTGTGGACACACTGTGGATTTTGTCCTCCATCACTTCCATTGAAAGCACATTTTAAGGAGATATTGTACAGTATGAACAGGAGGAATGATTACAGAGAGGAAAACCTCTTTACTGTTCACTGTTACTTTAAGACAGTCTTAGTGTTAACCTATCATTTCATATGGTTTGATTAATCATCCATTATTTATCTACACCATATTGTCCTGTGCAGAATGAGAGTGGACGACAGGCTGGACACATCTAGACAGGTCACCAGTTAGTGCTTTTAGTTCACACTATCGGGAGGGGGCAGTGAGAGTCTTTACTATTGCACATCATTACTGCAGTATTTGAACACTGCACTAGCTGACACTGAATTGACAATTAGATATCTAATCTGACACCGAATCCATTGACAACAATGACACATGGGAGCACATAAGGATACAAAAGCAGCTCACAGCCATAAAAACATAAAAACATCCTGCCACATAACTACATGTATCATGTTTTGTGATTGATTTATGCTACAGTGTCTCTTCAGGCATTGACTGATCTTAACTTTTCTTTTGTTAACATAGAACATTAAAATGTTTCTTATAAAAGTTGAATAACTTGGTACAGTATGTGCAGTAGAAATAACAGGAAATATGTCATTACATTTTTTTCATAAAGCGTTTTTCATAGGCAACACACTGGCATATTATCTTTGGAATAACTCAGTAAACTATATCAGATGACAGTCATTCAGTAATGGCTCTGCCTCTCATGTCTTTGCCACTCTACTGTATAACTGAATGAAAATGGAAATGACCATTATAAGTAAAGCTTATAGAGGCAACCAGCTGTATGAAAGCTCTTTGTTTTCAGCCCATCATTCCGTTCTGATGTTATTTATTGTAATTTCATGTGACATTTACATCTGAGATCTGAGAGTAAAACAGATACTAGTCTGTGTTTGACTATAATTGCAGATTGTGGTGCAAACACGACTCTTTTCAGTGAATCCAAACTGGTAAATCTGTTGCTACATTTCTCAGTACAGTATGTCTCTATAATTCGTTTATACATTTACTGTAAGTCAAATTCTTAAATCCAACAGAAATGATTATTCACTGAACAGTTACAGCTAACAATACAGCTTCTGTAAGTGACAATCTCATTAGTCAGATACATTCTTTACATTCTGTCTCTCTCTCTTACTTAAGCAGAAACAATAAAGTGTGTGTTGTGTAATGACACTGAGTCTATTTCACATTCAGATACAGTAAACTGAAACTACATTTGTTCAGCAGACTTGACTTGATCTGACGTGTAATTTTATCTAGACAGCAACAGCTTTTTATACTGTAGCTTGATGTGGATCAATTTGCATGTAATATATTTGCATTTCTTTATTTCTGCTGCAGTTTATTTCATTGCTTTCCTCATTTATAGATGTGTCAACAAAACTTTCATGAGCTCTTCATGAAAATGGCATGAAGAGCCATGAAAACAAAAATTCTTTTGGTTTGGTGTTTTTGGCAAAACTGGTGATGTTAAGCTTTGATTGAGTTATTATACTCCAAAAAAACTAAAAAGGAGGATCATTATGTTGTGTTCTCTCTCGATAGTGAATGTTCAGCAGTTATGTTCAAGATCATTATTGTTTTCTGAGATTAGAGTCTGTGTTAGGAATTGGAAGCTTTGTTGTCACTTGTGCTCTGTGGCTAAAAGGCTAAAGCTATCAAGGCAATCAGCGTTTGCATGTAGAAACATCTATCCTTGATGACGTACCATTGCGCACAGTTGGACCTTGCCAACTTAGAGCGGGGTAAAATCACCACCCTTTGGCTTTTTCTATGACCTTTACACAGGAAGTTAGGATTAAGGTAGATGGGGTGTGAAGAGGCATGCATTTTTATGAAAGTGAACATAGCTGCATGTGTCTGCTTGTGTGTGTGTGAGTCCATGGTCACGTGATGTGTGTTTTCCAGTCTCCCACTATACCTCCTCCAACCATCCAAAGCACCCCCCACCCCCACCATGTTGGCTGCCAGAAGCGGCAGGTTCTGCAGTGCAACGGAGTGGAGATTGCCGGCTGGGGGATCATTACAAGCGCCATAAAAGAGCGATTTACAGGACGGCCAGTGAGTGGAGTCAGCACGGTCCCCCACCCTCTAGCACTGCACCGTGCTGGGTCACCAGTGAAAAGCCCAAAACGGAGAATCAGAGGCCTGCGGGGTACTTGATGACTTAAACATGAAGGTGAGAGACGTGGCAGCTCTACTGGCATCTGGTTTAGAGTAGGAGAGTCAGACACTGGGGAAGGAAACAAGGTGCTACTTGATTTCTCATGTTTGATCAGTGCACCTGTAAAGATAAAACATGGCAACAATTACCAAAATTCTGCATCTGAATTAATAGCTGAATGGATCTTCTGCTCAGATATGTTTTCAGCCAAATATTGATTCTGAGGTCAGAAATGAACATTCAATCTTCACTTTTGGTCCCAGCTGTTGAAATGAGGCTTGAACATGGCCTATCTCACTGTCAATCAACATATTAATAGCCCTGGTTGTTACAAGTAAATAAGTGCATGGATGTAACAAAGGTTATGATATTGTAACTATAGTTCTATAAGCACACACAGAGCCCTCTGCTGGTCTTTGTGGGTAATACTCTCCTCCGATCACACGCATGCAACTCCACTTCCTCTCTCCTGAACTGTTTCCAAATCTGCCGAACCACCTTGGGGTACAACACCCACTCATCTGCCAGAGGGCCACCTCTCAACATGAGGTTGGCGCCCCTGTTTCCTGGACCAGGAATGTAAAGGGCTCTCAGACACAGGAGGCCCACAACCGCCTGGAGTTTGAGGAGGTTGATGTGTTGGTTTTGACCTGAAGGCCACACACCACCACCTATTGCCCTCTCTAGACAGGTTCACAATGACAGGTGATGCTCTGGGTAATGCAGGTTGTCTTGCACTGACTGAGGTGTGCTTGTGCTCCTTGCATCCAAGCACAGGCTGGCAAATTATGTGTAGGAGCTCTAGTGGAACAACTGGATTGCCCACCACCATGAGCCTGAACACCTGCATGACAGTAAAAGCTATCATTGCTGCTTCCCGATGCAGGCCATCTGTCTGGGTTCCAACCGAATGGTCCGCAGACTGACTGAGTCTAACACGACTCCAAGATAAATGGAGTGGCTGGTGGGTGCTCTTCTTCCAGTCAATGGCAAAACCTAACCACACTAGGTGCAGTTCCAACTTGGCTGAGAAGCAAATGACCCATTCTGTAGACTTGGCCATGTCTTTTAAGTAAAAGAAGACTCTCATGTCCCGGTCACACGGCGTCTGCTGTGCTGCATCCGCATGCTGAGTATGTATAGGATATGCCAGGGAGTAGCTAAACAATAGCCTATTGTAGTTGTACTATCCCTTGAAAGGTGAAACGCAGGAACATCCTGTGTAGTGCTCATATATGGGCTCAGTGCTGAGCTTTTTTCAGCTAGCACAGCCTGCAGCTGAATGAGGCTGCACACCATCTATTACCCTTACTTTCTGCACTATACAGGAAATCATTGAGAACTTAAGTTGGAGATGGATTGCTGAAAGTTGGTGATATTGCAGACACAGATGAGATGTTGGTGGTGGTGGTGGCTGCGTCTCTGCGTGGTCTCATTCAAGACACTTGAAGCAGAATAGAAACACGTCCATTGCGGTAATGAGATTGGGGCACAATGAGCAGGAATGAGTGACTATGATCAGAGCTGAAGCTTTTGTACTGTGTCAATCACATTTAATCAGTAGGCATGTCCTGATTAGCCATCTACAACCACATTTCAATGGGTGGAGCCTGTGTGAGATAGAACTGCTTTCGTATGGCAACCAAGCAAAATGGGTGCATCAAAGTTGTGTGATTTCAGAAGATGCAGGGAAGAATTCACATATTGGTTCTGATGTTTTAGTAAGCTATTCTCATTGAAGGTGTTGATTCTTGAGGGACTTGGTTTGACTTGAGTCATGCCGGAAATTAGTTTGTTGTACTTTATCAATACCTTCCTGCTATTAATTGTTCATAAGGCTGTAGTAAGGGTATGGTTGGTCAGATTCACCTCACAGATTTTACTTTTCACAGGCTGCAACAGTCTTTAGAATGCATATAACAACATTTTCTCTCCTAAATCCTACTGTATATATAGTCCATGATAAATCTTGAACACAGATTTTCATATGAGATATATCTTCATTCTCAAATAGTCTTAGTGCTATGAAAAACACAACGTACAACACATCCATATTTGAAGCTAAATAAGAGGCTTTCAGAGGATGATAAAAAAGAAGTAGTGCTCAGATTCAGGAGTGAGAGCTCAGAAATATTTGAGCATCTGAAGTACAGTTTCATCCCATGTGTGAGAACAGCAACTGAACAGACCTCGTGGGGAGATCTTTTTTGTCAACTGCTGTTTCCAAGGTCAAGAATTAACTTTCAATCTTAGCTGGAAATATCTTTCAAATTTGAGTTTCACCCCCACCCCCCCCCCCCAAAAAAACCCCCCAAAAAACTGGAGTTTCCTCCTGACAATGAGGAATGTTAAACCTGTGCGAACAGAGCTATGCATGAAAACAAGCTCAAATCAAAGCAGCGCAGTCATCTAAGGAACAAGTCATGTTTGCCTGCTTTCACGAATAATCTGGCAGGCCACCAAGGGGGTACAGAAAGGTGGGGGTGGGGTTTAAAGGGATGTGTTTATGTGAATGTGTGTGTGAGCTCGAGAGAGAGAGAGAGAGACATGGAGGACTCTCTCTCTCTCAGCTCCCCACTGTTTGCCAGCCTAATCAGGCCTGCTGTACCCCCGTATATTAGAAGCCAGTTTGCAGTGGAGTCCTGCTGCGTTTGCTCCCGACAAGGCCCCTGTTTCCCCAGGCTACATGTCTGAAGCACACTCTGTGTAACTGTGTGTGTGCGGGATTGGGGAACCCACACAAACACACACACATACTGTACACATTTGCACACACACTCTTGACAAAAAGAACCCCCGGCACTATCTGAATAAACCCTGTCTCCTTTTTCTCTACTTTTCAAACTCCCCTTTTCATCCTCATGTCTGGTCCTGAACTTCACTTGGGGTTTTGTGTTTCTCTCAGGCTTCCTGAACCAAAACCTCTCTCCCATCACCAACCACAACCCAAAATACAGACTGAGTCCACAGCTGCCTCTGTGGATTTCTGGCTGAAATCCACAGCAGATGTATACAGATGGGAGTATGAAATGCTGTTTTTTCTCTTGCCAGAGAGAACACCATCCTCACTTTAACTCACGCTCTTGGCCTGGTGTTAAATGAGTGCATGATGTTATGAAAGAAGTTATAAAAAATACACAGACACTACATTCTGCATCTAGCAATACTTCTTAAAATAACAATGAAATAAAGAAGCTCAGCCTATGTGGATGACTGTTGTTGTCTATCCAGAGGGCATTACTTGACAGCTGTGAAGCACCAATCATGTTCTATTCTCCTCTACGCTCGCTGTAGGCCACTCTTGTGCCAGGAAAGAAAAGATAACACGGATTGTGAAGTTGAGTAAAAAACAAAAAAAGAAAATTGTGGACTTCCTTTCTCATCCAAAGTCAAGCGGTGAGGAAACCCATAAAAACGGGTATCTGAAAGAAACAGCCAATAAAACCACTTGAGCTTTGACACAGTTTCCTGCATTCAGCGGCGGCTGAACACCAACACACGCTGACCCGCTAAATGGAGGAGGCACGGCCTGTTTTAAGCCCGTCAGACAGCGATAGTCTCCGCGCCGCTGGAAAAGCCGCACAGTGGTCGAGGATGCATTGATGCATTGTGGCAGTGAGGATAAACAGACTTTATGGTGCATTACAGAGGCAGACAAACACACGGGCGGGCACAGACGTTGCCGTCGGATGTGTCAAATTAAAAACACCCCCTCCCGTCGAGTGCGACACGAGAGGTGTTCAAGTCTTCATTTCTTTCATGCCATTAACGACAAGTGCATATAGGACCATAAAATTCCTGTATCTCACGGTGTTGGGCAGCTGTCAGCATGACGGCATGTTAACCTCCCCACAAACACACACACAAACCCTTAAATCCAGTCTCAATGCAAAATACCCAGGCTGACCAGCATGAGAGAGGCTTTCAGCAAAGACCCACTATGGAGGGGAGGGAATGATAATATGCACCATACAGGGCTTTGCACTGCAACACTGGCATCTTTGTAAAAGGATCCTACCACTGTCAAAACACAGAATAAATCCAATTGAAAATGTTTTCTTACTTTCTCTTCCTACAAGTGTTAAAATGTAGTGAATGTGGCTCTTACTGTGTGCAGCATATGTGTAATAGTGCCTGTGAGGACTTCTGGGAAACACAGTGTTCTTACTCCTTATCATGTATTCCCTAAGTTCTCTACAGTACATGTAAAGCAAGAGCGCAGTTAACTCAAGCAAAACTCATAAAAGTGTGACCTTAAAGCAGCGTGTTCCATAAACACACAACTCATCTACCCGACTTGTTTCCATGCATAACAAGGACATTTCTGTTTTAAAAAAGAAAAGAAAGGACAATTATGATGTCTCTTTCAATTAAGTGCATGTCTCCATCTCTAAGTCGAATCAGCGGTGGCGCGCTACATCCGCAACCTGAAAAACAAAAGCCTTACCGGCTTTTTAATAAGATGCAGAGAATCCAGAAGGATCTTTATAGTAAATGCCACAACTCATTAGGCTAATTACCCTATCACACATTTACTCCGCTGCTAATAACAAAGTAGGCAGAGAGAGACAGAGAGAGGCAGAGAGGAAACCACACATCTCCTCATAAAGTTGGCATTCTAGCAATTAGTGAAAAGAAACATTAAAGCCCACACAGACTTCCTGAGCAAAATAATTAAAGAAAAATGGCGGAGATGCTGATTCTCGTCACTTTTCTCTCTTTTTTTTCTAAGTACACTCCCCCCCCCCCATGAGCACTGTGCAGAGGCAGGAACGCTGTCGGATCAGACTTCTATTAAAATAAGAGTGCTATTTGTGTCTTTTTGCATAATTTGACTCACTGTGGGAGATGGTGACTTGTGAAGTCAAATTTAATTGCATTTATAACAAGGTATCAAGGTACGTTTAGTCATTAGCTCTTTGCATGGGTAAAATCATTCCAAAAAAAAATTCAAATGTGCTTTTTCGTCCTCTGCATACAGAAGCAGCGAGCATTTCACTTAAGAGTTACAAATAATCATATTTTAACAGCACAGGCTGGTGAATCCTCAGCTCTTGGTGCTCCCTGAGCTCCAAACAACCTTTGACCACAACATTTTAATTGGCCATCATTCGCATTTACACACTCAGTTAGCTCTATATTCTCTGTAGCACTATTTAACCAGCAAAGTTTCCATCACACTTTATTCTCTTCCTTTGTGCCTCTGTTTGGTTACATAAAGACATGCTGTTTCATGTGATGATGCACAGCTATACTTGCCTGTAAAACTAAATGATAGGAACCTTGATCCTCTTTAAAGGACAACAGATAGATAATTGGTGCTTTTACAACTGTCCCCCACTTAATGATAATAAAACTGCAGTTACATCTGAATGATCTGAAATAAAGTAACACTTATTTTACTGTAAAGGATATGTGCAAATATACACAGTCACTGCTTAGCATTAAAGAGCAATGAGAGCACAGTGTTGTTTGACCTGAGAGAATCTCTTATTTAAAGGAGGAAATAGTAGCAAGTACATTGTAGTAAATAGAATCTGTGTGTTAGTTTGCTTATCTTAGGTTAGACTGGGAGCAGGTCAAACAGCTAGCTTGGTTCAGTCTAAAGTGAAGTTTAGCTGTGTAAACATAGTTGAATCTACCATACGGGCAATCTGTGCCCAGGGGCCCTTGAGTGAAAAGCGGCCCTCAATGGCCCCGGCTCTGTTTTTTTTCCTTTGTGTGCTCTCTTTTTTTCCCTTTTTACTTCTTTTTGTCAGGCTCCATAGAAATATGACACAAGGATTGACCCATTCTTTTGATATTCATAATTATTGTCGCCGTTGGAGATGTATGTCTGAAAAAAAATATGAAGTGACAAGGTTTCCAACTGGCAGCAATGTTATCCAATTGGAAAAAAAAAGACTTAATTTTCAAGACAATGAAGTCACACGATTTACTGTTTTATATGTCGATTTGATGGCTGGGCGAGTGATGATTGGTTAGCAGGCCACATCACACTCTGGTTAGGTCATATTAATGAGTGTGTAAAGCGGACAGCGCCAGTAGTAACCCAGTCTCCAGGGGCTCCAAGGGGTCCTAATCCAGCCCTGGATAATAGAAATATATGTGTGCACCCACCAAGATGAAACTCCCTAAAACCACAAATTGTTATTTCAACATTTTTGTAGTAAAAATCTATTATTTAGTTAGTTTAAAGGAGCAGTGTGTAGGAAATAGTTGCATCTAGTGAATACACCTCCCCCTCCCCTTCCAGGTATGTAGGAGAGCCTATAGTGGCTGTTAAACTTGAGAAAAACGTGAAAAGCCTTCTATAGAGCCAGAGTGTTTTGTTTTTTTCCCCATTGTGGGCTTCTGTAGAAACATGGTGGTACAACATGTTCGGCTATGTGGAAGAGGATCCACTTTTTGTGTAGATATAAAGAGCTCATTCTAATGTAACACAAACACATTCATCATTACTTTCAGGTTTTCAAGTTCATTCTGCTAAAGTAGATGCCACTAAATTGTACACACTGTACCTTTAAGAGGTGATTGATTTTTTTTACCCCACTCTGGAAACAAACCACGCCCATAACTGCAGCTCCATACTTTAAAGATAAGACAAGATGAGAAAAATCTTACCATATATTTGTCCATCTCTCAATACTCTGTGACATTATTCCTACTGAGGGTGTAAACTTTAAGATATATCAGACTCTAGATACACACACAATGCTCATCAGTATAGGATTAATTCATAATTGACTGCTAGATTATTGTTTTTCATGGAATTTGCAAACAATTATTCTTTAACAGAGAAGACATGATTCATGTGACTCTGAGAAATAGAAAAGAGAAGAAAAAAAACAAAAAAAAAACAAATCCTGACCTACTCCTTTAATCTATGCATTGACTGAGCCACTACAGTTAGTAAGTCACTTATACTACATTGCTTTTAGCACCTGGTTCCACACTAACAATAAAAGCTGCTGCAATAGCTCTTCCACTGTGCATGTTACAAACTGTTTTACATTAATTAACGTAGGAATGCACTCAAGAACACAGATCCCAGCTCTTATAGAGGCACTCCAATCAAGAAACTAATGAAGTACATTAGGGTTATTAACATTAATGTATTCTCTATAGAATACAGCTTTCAAAATAAACTCATCAGTCAGTATACTGCATGTCATCACTACAGAGATTCTGGTTGTGTTTGGCTCATACTGTACGCTCCTTTTGTTTCCTGTGTATGTGGTTTAAGGGGAGGAAGAGGAGTAAAGTAGAAACCTATGTGAAAGTAGAAGAAGGGCTGATAAGAACTAAACCCCCCCCCAACCACCACCACCACCACTAACACCCAGAGCTGCTCCAAACATGGCTGCTCACATCAAAGGCAGCCTTGTATCTCAGAGGAGATGCTGAGGACTTTACAGCAGCACGCCTCAGGCCTGAGCACGGGGGCTCACACCTACTCAGACAGCGGTGGCGGATACCCGCCGGTGGGACCCGAGGAGCCGGGACAGAAGGCTCAACGCAGTCTGCAGTGTCATCATTACAGGACAGACGTTGTGGGCTCGTCTCTCCTTTTGGCTCAACAATTCTAGTGAGTTGTTGGTGCGCTCGCCTACATCAGTAGATCACCCAGCTCGATTAAAAATGTCTGTATTTTGAATAATTTACTTCATAAATAGATAATACAAGCTCATTATAAGGGTGCATCAATATTCTAGTGATAAGCTGTGAGAGGAGTGAGGTGGGGTTTCTTTTTTTCCTATAACTGGTGTTTTGGGTTTCACCCAGCAGTGATTTTGCTTCTTGTTTTCTACACCTAACAAGGTGGTGCCTCTGAGGGGCTTCTACATGGTAAATAAAAGCAGAAAATTTGGAACAAATGTCTTTGGGGTGATCTGTAAACATCCTAAAACAAGAGTGGCAAAAAAAAGGCAAAAAGCTTATCTACAGTTCAGTGTGGAAATTGTGTTTTTGACAGTGCTTTTTTTCTGAGAGCTTACTGCAAATTAATTTGAAAGTCTTAATGAAATGTGGTGCAAATGATAATACATTTGTTATCTGTGTTATTTTGACCAGTAACTTAAGAAGAAAAGAGGTGAGAAGAAACATTCAAATAACAGACATGATTGAGAAGATATAGAAGAGTTAAAAGTGACAAATCACAGAAAGACCACTCAGTGCAAGTTGGTAAAAGTGAGTTTTTTGTAGCGATTTAAAGGAAAGCTGTTCCAGAGTTTTGCTTTAACAGCAAATACACAGTTTGTTCAGGACTGCTAGCAGAGTTGTTCCAGGCATGTCCAAACTGTTCCATTAAGGTTCGTGTGCCTGCAGGTATTTGAGAGCACACGATTCGACATATCAACCGTCTGAAGACTGAGATCAGCTGATTTAATGAGCCTGGTGTGCTCCTGCTTGGTTGGAATAAAAACCTGCAGCCACATGAACTCTTTATGGAATAGTTTGGACATGTCTGTGTTAGTGGATCTGAGATTGCGTACATATGAGCTAAGAGCTCATAAATGTACATGGTGTGCTTTAAAAGTAAAGAGTAAAGAAATGAGGATTATTTGAAATCTTCTACACCCCTTTCCATATCTGATGGTTTCAATATGTTCATTTTGACCCCCTACTCCCCTCCCACACTAGTTCATTTCTATATTGTGTTATTACCTACACCAAGAAGGATACTTGCAGCAAACTAGTAGTTTCATTCCAAAATTAGGTTTCTACCTTTTGAAGAGTGATGCTTACCTTTGAAAATGACTGTTGGCGTGAAAGAGAAATAAATTACGTTTTACAATTAAAGTTAGGAGTCATGCTGAGACTTTACACAGAACAACTATTGCCTGATTAATTTCAAGAAGCATTTTTACAACATTGCGTGGTTTAAATGTACTTTGTGTTTTGTTTTTTTTGTCTACAGCTCCATGGTGCAATGACTGAAAAACATTTGAAAGTCATTCAATCATCCATTCATTCCGTTTACGCATTCACAGATTCACTCATTGTCTCATCTTAATAATCAAAGCCAAAAGGGGCAAGAGCCTATCATAGTGTACACCGCAGTCAGAGAAACAGCCTGTCTATTGCCCGTATATCAAATGCTTATTTTAAAGTCAATTTATTAAAGTCAAAGACGAGGAAATGGAGGGTGCTTCTGCTCGGCTTTGATGAGTGAAAGCATTTACTGAAGGTGCTCTCCGGTTTATGAGCGATACTAAGTGAAAAGTGAAGGAGGCACCTTTCAAGTACAATTTTCAAACGCTTTATGTCATAGCTGGTTTAAGGGAGCGCATTAAAAACAACACAAGTGCTTTTGGCCTTCATCTGGAAGCAGCACATCAAGTCAATTTAGTACAATTTCTTCCAGCCAGCAGGGTGCAAGAGAGAACATGCAGTAATTATTTCACAGGAAGAAAAAGTGAAGGGAAGAGTGGTGCACACTGCTGGAGCTACTTTTAACAAAGTTTGAGCCGAATAATGATATTATTTACCAAAAGGCAAAGTAATTATATAATATAATTATATATAAATAGTTGTAAAAGTAAACTGCTGTTTCATTTAGTCAGTGCTCTGTGCTCTATGAGAACTATTTTGGAGTACAGACTTTTGTATCTTTCATTTAAGACAGACATGTAACTCCTTTTATACAAGCCTGTCTCCTTGAAATTACTACTAAATAGATTATCTTAAAACATTTTCAGAAGAAAAAAGAAAAGATTGTCATTGAACATTTAACTCATAAATTCAGTATCAACGTTTATGCAACTTGCCAGATGCACTGTAATAAAATGTTCTCATTATGTGGACAGAAAATGTCATTCAGTCTGCATTATGTTTCCTTCTAAATGAATTTGCTGTTAGTGGTTTATATAAATGTAACTTGTAGGAGACAGATGGGATTACATTTGGGTCATAATAGCTGAACAAAATCTCACAAGAATAAAAAAGAAATAAGAAAACAAAGTACGATTGAAGTAGATTGAAAGTAAGAAAATAAGTTGAAGTCAGAAAAATACATCAAAACTATACAAGAGTGACTCTAAATTGCCTGTAGGTGTGAATGTGAGTGTCTACTATATCATTGGCTCCAGCTCACCCACCCATGACCCTCTGGATAAACAGTATACAAAATGAATGAATGAATGAATGAATGAATGAATGAATGATGTGATCAGGATTTCTTGAATGTTTCACTTCAGTTCTGACATTAAGCTTTCATGTGGGCAGGTGTTACAGGGCTGCACCTCCATTAGCTAATTACTTTTGGAAGGTACTTAAGTTGTTACTTACAGTCACTGCATTTAACCCATCCTGAGTATTAGGAGCAGTGGGCAGCTAATATGCAGCACAGGAGAATGACAGGAGAATGAACCTAACATACATGCTGACCATTGAACCACCATGCTGCCCCAGGTGGCATAGGTCAGTGGTATAAAAGTGCAAGAAGTACCATGCATTGAATTATTTCCCCCCTCCAACTTCTTCTGTTTCTTGTAACTTGCACTCCAAGTAGAAAGTAAGAGCAATTTAAATTTCATATTAATACTGTAGGTTAGTACTAGTAATTATAAATAATGTATTTAAATGAATTTAAAGAATATGGCAGGACTGGACCTTTGAAATTGAAAAATTCTGAACTGAAAATGAAAAAAATAACCACTAAAGAGAGAAAAGTGAGACTATTATAATAAAATGTAGCACTCTAACTTTTGCCTTTCGAGGTATTTTTCCTTTTTTTGTTTCAATTTTATTTTTATTTACCCTAAATTCATTTTTTGTGTTTGATTCTTGTGAGATTTTTTTTCAATCATGATGAAACAAATGAAGTCCCACAGATACATTATTGCTGTAAGACACTGAACTTACCTGTAAACAGCCCTCTTGTCAGACTCAAGCTGGGCCTGGGGGTCAAGGGTCACACTGACAGAGGTATTTCCTGCTGCAGAGGCTGCTGGGATATGGACCTGTGGGGTCTTAGTGTTCTGCTGAGTGGTGCCCGTCATCTGAGGGTACAAAAGATTACAAACCAAATGAATTCAACTAAAGCTGCTCTCAGCTGTAAACAACTGTAAACCAGGCTGAATATGAATCGCCTATCACATGAAAACAACCGGCTTCTCAATCATGCACATTCCTCACATTCTACTTGTCATGAGCTTGCAGCTGTTTGTGAGGACTAAGTCAATTTTTAATCACTTTTCTAAAGCAATAAGGTGCAACATGCATCTGATGCTGACAGACTACAAATGAGGATGTAGCTGGAATGAATCATTGTTGCTTGACAGGTCAGCAGCCTTGTAATGAAGCTGTTAAGCAAAATGAATGAGATCGGAAAGATTCAGTAATTGAACAAGGAACGCTCAGGTCATATATAGATTCCTGTTAACGGATAAATATTCAATTAGTTTTTAGCAATTGAACAGTGCCACTTGAGTGAGTGTGTTCACACCTGAGTTATCAGTGGCCAGCCTGTACTGAGATTACCTTCCTGCTGGCAGAATACATATTCCATTCATCTGCTGTGAATACCAGCGAGGAAATGGAATCATTAGAGAATGTTGCTTGTTTCTTTTTGGTGTTATTTATCCTGTGGTGTGGGGCAAGAGAATGACATGCTTTATGAACACGATCCGTTGTCTTCTTCATCCTTTTTACCCCACTTTCCTTTCTCTCTGAGGAAATGAGTGTAACAACCCCCAACCCGCTGCCCCCCCTGCTTTTTTTTTTTTTTAAGTGAGGGTGGGGTGGAAGGAAGCTTCAAGTCTTAATCCCAGCACCAAATGGGAAATAAATTAGCTTCTTCACACTTAACTAGCTCTCATTTGCATTTGCCGAGCACGCAGACTGCTGCAGCTCGGGAGCTCTCCCCTGGCACTAATCCTCTGGGCGAAAGCAGACAGAGGTGGTGTGGACGAAGGAGGAGGTGGAAGGACGGTCGGTTCAACCTGCTCTGTCCTACCCTAACCCCCCCCCCCCCCATGCCCTCCTCAGCGGGGTGGCCTGTAGCGTTAGACAAAGCCCGGGTCTGCAGTAGGGCTCCATTAATTACACTGACCCGTTGGTGGCATCACGTGTTGTGTTGAACACTGCAGGCAGGAGCACGACCTTTATTCCTCCACTTTGTTCAGTTAAACTCTCTGACATACGGTGTGTATCACTCCTGCACTCAATGTCTTAATTATGAAGTGCAAGTCAACCTGATAAATAATCATTTAAATATTCCTACAGACATTAAGACTTTATGTTTTACATTATAATATTACTGTACCATGTGATATTTGATTCTATTGTTACTCTCTCAGTCTCACTGGTGGTTTATAGTGACGTGAAGATGTTTATCTCATACTATTACAATAATATTCCTGTATACACTAAGATATAATGTTTGATATCACTGTACCTTATGTTGTGTCACTGTACCATTCCTACAATATTACTAAAATATTCTCAATGGCTTCATTTGCATTAGTTGTGGTTACTGGTTGTTTATGGTGAAAGTATGTTAATCTAATGCTATTATAGTAATATTCCTACAGACATTAAGACATTGTGTTTTATATTATAATATTACTGTACCTTATGATATTTTAATAATAATAATAATAATGATAATGAAGCATTTATTTAAAGGCACCTTTCAAAGCACTCAAGGACACTTTACAAGGCACATATAACGCACATTTTACTCTATTTTCTCTCATTCTCAGTAGCTGTTTAAAGTAACAAGATGTTCATCTCATGCTAGAAGACACTAAGATGTTATGTTTGATGTTATGTTGTTACTCTTAAAGTATCACTCTCTTAAGGTATTACTATGATATTCTCATTGAGTTCATTTGCATTACGGTAAAGGGTAATTTTTATTGAATTACTGAATTAATTTTATTCAAAATTGACACAACAGTATTCTTGTACTAATAATAATATACAGAGTAATAAAATTAATTAAAATAAACAATCTCTAAATACTGTATACAATAAACTCTTTAACCATACGTTGTGATTAATGATAGTTTATGGTGAAAAAATGTTTATCTCTTGCTATTACAGTAATATTCCTCTAGCCACTTTTAGTGTGTTGTTGTTTATAATGACTTCATTGTAACGAGTTTCACAGTGTATAAGTCCTTTATTATCTCCTATATATACATTCCTAGACTCCACAGTGCTATGTGTAAATAGAATTATGATTATCATGAGATTACTGATTTAAAGCACACTTCAAATTTGAGGTGTTTTCTTCTAACGATAAATAATCATGACGAAATAAGCAACGATCAAAGATTGAGATTTGAGGACGAAGCTAATCTGCTTCTAATAAACAGCTGTGACGTTGTTAAGATTGCTGAATTCTGATTGGTGCACAGAAATAGATCACATCCCCTACTATATCTCCAGCTGAGCCTTGCCCACTTCACAGCAGTAGAGCAGAGATACCATTAATACAGAAATCTGTCTGATTTGGTTGCTTATAGTCAGGATCTCTGCACATTTTTTAAGAACTAATTTAATGACTTTTAAGACCTTTTTAAAACATCTTAAAGGAAATAATAAAACTATTGCAGAGACATAATAATGCAAAAGCAGGATTTTACTGTTGTAGTGGGTTGAGCTCATTTGGATTAATTTATATAGGACTGTAACTAATGACTAGTTTCATTATAGTTCCACCTACTGATTACTTTTACTTTAATGAGATGATCGGTTATGTAAAACAAATTAGAAAGTAATGATAATAATGATAAATAACATGAACTGAACAAATATAATTATGCTCATTCATTCTGCCCCAGCTAACATCAAATGTAATACCTTAACTCCAGACATTTCTACACATGTCAAAAACCAAATGTAAGACATTTAACCCTAACCTGTTGGCTCTCCTGGTACGATGGTGGAGGAACGCTCTGGGTGGTGGCCATCATTGTCACTGCAGGTGCTGGGGACACATGTTGCATCATGGGATTGCTTCACATTGAGACTGGGGGAGGGGGGTGGGGGGGGGGGGGACAGAAAGAAGAAAAAAAAGAGGAAATGAATCAAGTGAAAGTAGTGATTGTAAATTCTATTACAGCAGCAGCCACCAGGTGCTGCTATGATTAAATAATAGATGTAATTTTCATGCAGCATCTCGCTCTCTTCTACTCTCTAACAATTCTTTTCCCTCTTCGTCATTAACTAATTCATTTCTTTGCCTCTGCATGTGTTGCGTGGAGCTGATGTGTTAATATTGAGTGATCTCACAATGCCTTTAAGAAAATAAAAGAGTCATGAAGCTTTTCACAGAAATACTTTACATACCAGCAGCTTCATAAAAACATTCCAAAACAAACCCGACTACTTGTTTACCAATTACAGACTACCATGCCTGTTTGCTAATTACAGTTGGCTTTAAAGCAACGCATGGTAGCGGAGTCACCTTGGTCGTCTCTATGTGTCTGCTGCTGGTGTTGTTGTTGCGCTGTTACCAAGCCAATCAAGAGGTCTAATTAGGGCTCTTGTCACTGGGCTAATTGCTATTGGCCGGGACCCCACAGGGCTGAGAGCTGTACCCTGTGGAACACCGCCGTAACCATCGCCCCCACCCCCACTGAAAGAGCTAATTGGTTCAGGGCGCACACACACACACACACACACACACACACACACACACACACACACACACACACACACACACACACACACACACACATACACATACACAAACACACCCACACACATATACCCCCTACCATCAACTTACTATAGGCAACACAGCAGGTGCTCCATCCTGCAGCTACATATAACCTATGTGTTTACACTGCATGAAAATGTCCTGTAAATTACTCATTTGACTGGAGGGGAAAGGTGGTTTTAATAAATGTGAGGGTAAACCTTTTATTCATCATACAGTGTTTTATATATGACATTAATTTAAAGTCTGGATCTCTTTCATCGACTGATACAGACGCTGCAAAGTTCAAGCCGGTGCTTAAAAACGCTGGTGCGGACCGTCAAATCAACATTTATTCAAAGTCCAAGCGTTCGGCGGATACCTTGAGCTGCTGAACTTATTGGAAAAACGCCTTATAACTCCACATAATAATGCCTTGTGTGGTCATGAAAGGCAGGCAGCAATTATAATGGACTGGTGCACTTGGACTGACTGGTATTGACCTGGAGGAAAACGCTTGATTATGAGCTAGTGAAATGGAACTGGAACATCTGAGCAAAATCTCTGCACTGGGTTGCAACATCCGTTCAGAGCTACCGCCTCAGGAAATAAAAATGTGCAGTAAATCCGCCTGACCGCTAAAGCCAAGGATTTGCAGTATGCGACTCTGAGCCGTGAGGTTACGGCCTGATGAAAAAGAACTGTAATAATCATATAATACGTTTTACAAGAATGCCATGCAAGGAAATGTTATAAAAGGAATATCATCCATTGACATCATAGAAAATGAAAACATACCATTAAGAACAATGACCACACTATTAATGCATAACTGAATATTAGAGACATACTAAGTGGGAATATTACAAGAACATTACTGTGATTGTACGTTCAGCTGTGTGGTTAATTCTGCAGACAATTAACACTTTTACAACACTATTACTCAGAACTCCTGCTTTCAGTGTTATAAACCGCCTGCTGCATGCATGTCTCACACATCTGTGTGTTGAACGCCCGTGCTCCACGAATAAAAAGACACTCTTTGGGTAGTTTTCAAATTCCCGATGCCAGACAGGAAGTGATGCGAACATCTCATCCCCCCTCTTCAGAATCAGGACAATACATGACAGACGTTCCCCGCCAGTGAGCTCATCCCCCACTGAGACCCAGACCCTGGCAATATCTCTGACTGGAAAAGTCAGAGACAAGAGAACTGGCTGAGACCCCTTCTCGATTAGAGTGCCATCCCAATTCAGAGCCGCTGCCAAGAATCTGATGTTAAATGGCGGTTTAGTTTCATTGACGAGTTCTAATTTGGGGTTATAGCTAAAAATCTGCATGTTTTATCATGTCATACTGTGCTTGTGTGAGCTGTGTATGCGTATGTGTGTGTGTGTGTGTGTGTGTGTACCGGTGCAGCATTGTATGAGCATGACTGTTTGCTCTATGGGTGTTCACACGTTTGTGTGCCATGTGCATGTCTCTGCAACTCATTTTGTGTACTGATTGCGTCTTCTGGTTTCTGTTCTCATTCCAACTATCAGCTGAAAGGCATCTTTTCTGTTATCAGTCCCTCATTTTAATTGCAAATGCAGCGAGCGTGTTAGTGATTAAATGGAAAATTGCACATTAATTGATGAGACTGAAGATAAAGCAATTCCAATTACTGCACAGTATTTTAGGCGGCCTCTCAAGTTTCGCCATCCCTCGAAGGAACCAGCCACCAAACGCCAAATTTAAGCAGGCAATCGTGCATCCACAAATATACACACACATACACAAACAGACACACAGGTAATACACACATAAACACATGCCATACCATGACTGCTGAAGCGTGAATGTACATACAAGAACAGACAAGAACACTGAAAAAAACAACAAACGAGTTTTAATTTCAATAGTGTAATTAAATACATCCAAAAAACTTCCCTCATAAAACTCAAAGTATAAATCTCTCCCCTAGCATCATCAAAAAGGAGACAATAACCATCTGGCAGCCACTCTCTGAACTCACCAAAGGTGTACAGTTACACAATAAGTGGTGAAATTCATTTTGAAGACAAATGACATGTTTGTTCCTCAACAAAGGCCTTTGAATTATTACAGAGTTCATAATGCATATCAATTGAAAAGTGCCTGTAGTCGCAATCAAAATTCAAAAGCAAGCATAAAATGGAAAATGAGAAGTAGGCATAAAATTATTCCAAGAAACATCAAAGGGTTCCGTGAATTTGGATTGGAGGCACTCGTACTCTTTCATCGGATTCTGTGCAGTAAGAAACGCTTCTATTCAGCATTCAATTTTCCAACAATTCCCAGGCATAGAATGGGCCTCTGCTGTATTGATGTAAGGTTAGTCAGTGGCATAGCTGCAGTTTCACCCTGTTTACTACCAGCATTGAAATGAAAA
Source organism: Scomber japonicus (assembly GCF_027409825.1). Lineage (NCBI taxonomy): Eukaryota > Metazoa > Chordata > Actinopteri > Scombriformes > Scombridae > Scomber > Scomber japonicus. The sequence continues at coordinate 27,990,806 of NC_070590.1, read as the reverse complement.
TCCATATCTGGTCACATATGATGTGATCACTGCCTCTGGCCTCCACATTTCAACCATGTCCCAAGTTCTTTTTTCTTGTTTGCTTTGGTTGGAAGTTGAATTTATTGTACAATGCCGTTCTCCTATTAAATTTAGAATTGGAATGCTTTCTCTGACAAATTCAAGGTGATAAAAAAAAGATCCTTCTTGTGATTGAAACACATAAAGCAGCATCACCTCTTGCACTCCAGATCGTGATCTGTCAGGGGTTTCACACCGGTTTATTCTAAGCAAAGATGTGTCCCTCTCTCATGTTGAATTATCAACACTTCACCCTCCGCAGTATGAGACTCATGAAGCAGTGAACGCAGGTGTTACAGGTGTAAGTTGTAGAGGACATTTAATAGATTCATTCCTCACATGTAAAACTGAAAATAACCATGTTGGAGTCTGCTGTTTGACAGGACTGAAACTGTGATATTCTGAGCTCCTCTACACATCTCAACACTCCCACTGGAGTGAAGAGGAACAGCAAGATGAGTGTTTGCAACCCTGAATACTAACATACAAAGAGAACAACCATGCTACTAGCCGTGTGAGGCTGTACTTAGGCATGGTTAATGTTAACATGCTTTCAATGACAATGACAATATGCTGATGCTAAGAACAGATAACGTGTACTATTTTTTACCATCTTAATTTAGTATCTTAGCATATAGCTTTAGCAGAATGTAGTATTCAGTTGTAAACCAATGTCTCAGGCAAAGTCACTGCTTCACCTGATGATGGTGCTAGATGAAAAGTTAATAAAAGTAGTCCTGAGGAGATATGTTTAGGGCAGTTTCAACTATAGAACCTTTGGGGTAATTTTACAGGGCCGTGACCATTGGCTCCATAGCAGGAACCGCGCCCAGAAAGAACTTTTACGGGGGCAAAACAACTCCCTGCCTCGGGATATGTACTCCGTGCAACCCCCGAAAAATTCCTGGGTGGGGCTTGAGGTTGACTCGGTGCTGAAAACTGGATGTGACGTCAGCAGAAAATGCCAAAATAAGCGCGAAGCAAAAGAACGCGACGATGGAAGAAAGTTCCCACCTCCTAAATTTTACCTGGAACTTCCTTAATGTCTGTACCAAATTTAATAGTAACACATTAAATAGTTGTGGAGAAACGTCACTCAAAACCACAAATACAAAATGACTCATGGTGGTGCTAGAGAAAAGGTCTGGGGGTTACTGAAGTCAGTAGGTTGCATCCTCTGGAAACTATGAATGTCTGGACAAAATTTTGCAACATTTCCTGTTATAGTTGAGAAATTTCCATGTGAACCATTGCGGTGGACTGACCCAATGACGTCCATCGTTGATTTGCGACATGTCTTTGTGTTTGAGGTACTTTAGGTGGTTTTTAAATGTTGGATTTTGACCTTTTTTGATTTCACCTACTTTCATTCATTCTCATTGAATCTGACTCTAATTAAAGCATAGATCCAAATGACTACACAGAATAAATCATGCTGACATTTAGGTTTATACTCATGTATTTTATGTCGTATTGATTCACTTCCAAGCTCTTCTCGGAGCATTCAAATTACTTCATGTTGCTGTTTTCACCAAACTAGTAAAAATCCTCTCAGAAACCACATGCGTCCATTTGCTCCCATTTACCCAAAGAAACGGTTTGAAAAAAAATAATGAAATAATCTCACAAGGGCAGAGAGAAAATCAGCCCAATCCTCATGATGCCAATTTCTTAAAAAACAAAAACAACAAACAGTGCAACAGCTTTTCTGACTTTACTATGATCAATTGGATCCGCTTCTCAGAATCCAGAAGCTTTCCATAAATAATATCTCGCTCATGAAAACAGAGACGGCGTATCGCAGTTGTACACTCAAGACTGGATTTGAATCCACTCTCCAAATGTTGAACTGGTGACAGATTGCGGCACTTTAACCCACTCTGATACCTGATCCCATCTTACATGTATGCATGCATGAAGGAGAGAAGCAGCTGAATGGCTTTTCTGCAGAGTGGAAGGGAGCGGACGAGCTGTCATTTGCATTTCCTCCCATCAAAACCTCATTTAACGTGTTCCTGTTTGAGTTTGTCGGTTAGGAGGTTGACCTGCAAAATGCAATGAATAACATTTGGAAGTGGGTATGTCACCTTGGTCAGATATTATGCATCTTGATGCCCCCTGCAAGAGAGGAAAATGAATAAATAAATCAGGTGTTTTTGAATATGAGTAGGATCTAATCATCGCCTTATTGTCAGGCCTGATTTACATTGCAAACACCAGGAGGCGAGGCCTTGATGGCGTTGAGTAAAATGGTGGAGGGAAGGGTAGAATGGTAATGAGAGTGGGGCAAGGGGGGGAGGGAGGGGGAGAGTGGGGAGAAGCGGGAGGGGGGGGGCTGTGTACACATTTGTGGACGGACTCAACACAGAAATCGGAAAAAACACACAGATCAGAGCGCAAACAACCTCACACACACATGGGAAGGGGGCAGGCATGCAAACTCAGACATGTATATTAATGCACGAATGCCAACACTAAACACAGAGATAGCAAAGCTTCAACCAGTGTCATCCTGAGGGCAATATCACACACACACACACACACACACACACACACACACACACACACACTTACATAGAGTCTCTCACCATAACGTCCAAGCAGCACACACATACATTCATACACACACTTAAAGGCGCAAGTGCATTCACAGCCGGAGGCGAAGATAGTCTTACCAGGGCTACAAATCCCCCCCAGGCTAAAGCGAGCTCTGCACACATTGCAGCCAGGACGCGGACCACACTCCCAGACCACCTCATTAACCTGAGCCAGCAAGCCCTCCCTCCCACCCCAAGCCTCGCAACACCCGGCTCCACGCCAGCCTACACTTACAATTCATGCTAGTATCATTTATTCATCTGCTCTTGTTGATTGGACTCATCCTCAGCCCAGAAGGTAGATGAGGCATGGATTTGAAGCAGGGTGAAGGACGTTTCAAACATTGTTGCGGACATTGTTAACTCCGAGGTTTTCAGCCGAGATCAAAAGAAGTGGCAGATTTGATGTAGCCTGTTGTTTGAAAGGTTTTATCTCAGGGGTCAAAAGACAGGAAGTTTTATGTGTAATTTTTTATGTTTCCGGCAAGTGTTCTGCAAGCCGCTCGGTTTGTTACTTTATGTATGGAGAATAAGGCGATACAGAGCAAGGTGTTCAGCTGTTGAAATAAAATGATCGAGCATGTTCAGATTTAGATGTGAGGCGAGTCACAAAAAGCAGGAAGCCAGAACTCACCCAGAAGAGATTTTTTTTACATAAGAATCAACGCGCTGTTGTGTTGCTGCTCATGAACTTCCATCACTGACTAAGCTATTTAAAAGAGACAGTTAATGAAATGGTTACAAACTGGAACCAGCAAAGGCAAATGTGTATATTCAGAATTTGTTAAGGTTAAATCTCCACAAGGCCTCAGCAGCTGAAAGGAAACTAATAATATTTTTACTCTCACTTATTTAACACCCATCATCCTTCAACATGATGCTAATTTCATGAAGGACACTTTTATCGTCCTTTATCGTTCTCTTCGTCTCACTCACAGAGGAATGATTGCACTCAAAAAAAAAAGGTTCTCACTCGTCCTTATCCATTTCCAATGACATTTTATGCTTGTATTTTAAATCTATAACCTTTCCAGTGTATTCTTTCACACTGAACTTCTTAATGAACATCCTTCACATATTCAAATATGTCCCACAGCCTTAATGAAGACATGAGGATTTCCCCCGGGGTATGACGGAGTTTGCAAGATTCATTGCTTTCTTTCGAACTGCTGACAATGGCGTTGGTGGGTTCCAATCAGACCGCAGTTCTTGTTTTTCTTTGTATTTATGTTAATGTTTGTTTGGATATTACAGATTCCAGTTTGATTGTGTTCCTTCCTGCTTTTAAAAATTAGATTAAAGTCTCAAGTAAAATGGATAGTGGTAAAATTATGGTACAGTGGAACATTTTTGTAATTCTCAGAGGACAGGTGGTTTGCATGCAAATAACCTTATTAGCATAGCTAAAAGCCCTTATTATAATGAGGCAAGTTTATTTTCTGAGGAGGCTAAACATATAAGACAAAGATGAAAAGAATATTCAGACTGCAGGTAAATGATAGGACCATTTTTAATCATCTGTATCAAGGGGTACCTGAGGTTTAGCCTTTTTTCTAAAACCTTTGCTGCTTTAATTCATTTATTTATTCTACTACTTAGGGCTGGGTCATGATTCCAATTCTTGAATTGTTTTGATTCTGATCCACAAGATCCTGATTCAGTTCAGTTAGAGAAATTTCAGTACCTATTTTTTGGAATATGAAAGAGATTTTTAGAGAACTAATCCTGTAAATTGTACAAGGAACATTCTGACTTCTTCTTTATTAAACATATTAATGTTTACACACAGTAGTTACATTAATGTTTTTTATTTAACATGAACACAGTATAGCAGTCAACACAATATAGTGCAACTCACTTTCTTTAGTGCGGTGTATAAACAACAACTTAGATTTGAAATTGAATTAGCAGTCAGTGTTAATAAGGTGATAGCAAACATACCTACAGTACTGTAATGTAAACATCACTAATACCTCAGGAAAACATATCACTTTGCTGTGATTGTCTCACAAAGCCTTCAGTGGAGCAGCTCCTGCCACGTTCAACCATATAATACCACGAGATCTCACACACCATAATGTTTTGTGGGATCTGGTGCACAGGAAGATCTCACACAAGATCCTTCTCAACAAAATCTTGTGAGAGATCTTGTTGAACACAGATGAAGGACATGAACAAGGGTCTATCTCAAGTCCTCCAAATGATTTGATCATATTTTTGTTAGGTGCACTCCAAAATAATGATGTTTTATGATGTGACAATGCTGCTGTTGTTAAGGAAAGATCATCTTGGTGATAAATTGTTCAATTGAAACGTTGTTGCTCTTCCTTAAAGTTAGGCAACCGTTGTTGTCATGGAAACAGTGAACACAATGTTTCAGTTTTTACTCAACTTGTGGTTGACAATGGGAAGCAAACAGTGGTCTCCTGGAGTTACATCCACTTTTCTGCCTCTTTTTGCCATTTAACTAACTATCTAGCCATCAACCCAACCTGCCACCTCATAATAAGGAAGTCATCTGAACTACATCACTTCTCCAGGTCATATTTACTATGGCTGCTAGATGGTGTCACCCAGGTGGGTGTATCATATGGTAAAGTGGGTGCATCTTATAGCTACTGCACATTCATGCTGCGGCTGGATTGACTGAAGGCACCACCAATGTCTCAATTCATTTTGGATTTAAAATCCACAGGAAAAGGCATATATTAAAATATTGCTCTTACATATAATATATGTATATATATGTATGTACATATAATACATATTGGAAAATTGGAATGAGGATCGATTTGAATTAAAAAAATGTAACCTAGCCCTACTAGTGCATTTTCAATCTAATTGATTAATTCAATTTGACACCTTGTTTCTGTGAGAATACTGCTTAATGTTGATGTTGTTCCTTTATTACATACATTTAAATACTGATTTATACAATTTAAACCAAGAGTTGACTTTCAGACTAAATGTGTTTTATTCTTATTATGGCATGAAGGATTTGAGTGATCTTAAAAATATTTAACAATGCATACGTAATAAAATACTGAAGATATATTCTCTGATTGATTACTGTGTCATGTAATAATAATCAATAATCTTCTTAATTAGTACAGACATCTTCATGACTGTTGGCTCTTCCCTTGTGCAAAGAAAAAAAAAAGCCAAGATTGAGTGAGCACTCATTAATGGGAAAACCAGCTTCCCATTGGCTACAGCACAAATATGCCAGCATGGAGGTTTGTTTCCTCCCAGTAGGCTGCAGCACACTCCTCAATCCTCCTACATCAAAAATTTATATTAATAACAACACGGACACGCTCCGCTACCTGTACAACGCACACATGGCAAACATAGCGTGTGGCGACCAAATGGTTGTCAGACCTGCTTCACTGAACTTATTTTTGTTTCAGCTCTGTCGCGGATAAATTTACACAAACTGGTGCTGCATCATTTCCTAAAACAAACACACACACACTCTCTCCTACAGGCACATGTACACACACACACACACACACACACACACACACACACTCCTGGGAAGGGGGTGGGTGGAGAGTGCCAACATTGCGCTCCCCTCCACCAACAAAAATAGCACTGCAACAGCGTCTGTATGGTGCAAAAGGCTGAGAGAAGCAGGGATGAGATGGCATCTAGCAGAACGTTGATCTGAAGCCATGTTCATTAAAGGAGAAATCTGCTGATATTCTGTTTCTCCTTTTGTCAACAAATCCAATAAAATACCATGTGATATATCTTATTTCTATGTGCCACAGAGCTCTACTGTTATCCAAAAACTTGAAAACACATCAATGAGCCTCACCATTACACTGGGCTACATGTTTCTTTATAATAATGATCATGGGCACTGTAGTTTATTTTAAGCCAATTCAACATCAGTGTCCAATGTAACATTTTTTCCCCACTGGCCCACTTGGCCAGTAGATCAGAATTTTACTGGCCCCTTGTATATTTTTACTGGCCCGACAGCCAAGAAATGAAAATAACCTTTTTTTCCCATAATTATGGTGGTTTATTCATTATATACACAATACGTGCAACAGTTCTCTTTAGATTTGGTTGTTTTCATTTTGTTATGGATATCTAATTATACAAATATGCTAAATATAAAATGAGGCACATATTGGATTAGTTAATGAATGGTGTATAAATGTAGGTTTCTCCATGTTTTGTTTAAAGCCAGAGAGTATGGTATACATTTGGAGAGGAGAAGAGAATGTAGGATAATAACATGTCAGCGAGTATGCCAAGATAAAAAACTCTTGTGTCAAGAAGTGAGAAAGTGCTGAGAGATCGGCAGAGATCTGCTCCTTAAGATACAAGAGTGAGAGGAAGAACATAGTAGCGTCTGGTTGTGTGTGTATGTCCAATCCAAGTTTATTCTGACTGCATTAAGTTAAACTGTATATGAATAAAAAGGGAAAGTGCAGAGGAGGAAATGTGACAGAAACTAAAGCCAGGTTTTTAGTACTGCGTCAACTGGACTCCAGAGGTACATCGTTGCCTCGACGCCATCGTGAACATTTTGAAGTTCTGTATCAGGGTTGAATGACACTGTGCAATTCACAGCCAAAACACTAGGGGGTGTGAGGTTTCTGAAGGGGCTGAAGGGTCTATTGTGAAGAAGTGTGAAGAAGTCAAAATGCTGGAAATGATGTAGTGTGGACCAATCACAGCCCTTGTCGTCTGCGTTGCCTTGACGCATAGTTACAAGGCACAGCGTTGAGTTGACACAGTACTATAAACCTAGTTTAAGTGTCTATCTGCACAGAAAATCATCTTTTGAGTGGTTGAGACTTATTTAATGCTTTAGAACATAACTGCTATGAACCAATGAGAAAATAATGTTTTAATTTTTATCATTCACAGGCTTTGTTTTCACTTCCACCACTCCCTCTCTTCGCTTGACTACCACCATGCTCTTTCTCTCACTTGCTCGTACTCTATCATTTTCTCACATTTTCTTTTTTAAATGAGTCTGGAAGTTGCCATTTCAAGTAAATAAGGAGGAAAAGAAGTGAAATCATACTACCATTGTTTGTGTTCAGAGCCTCTGTCAGGATGCTGACTAATCAGAGAAGAGTAATCTGGAGGACGGCCTTAAAGAGACAGGAGCTAAAACAGCCTGTGTCAAGCAGAGGCTGAACTGAGGGACCAGATAAAAAAGATCATTTCTTTTTTTCCCCTTTAAATCATGCAAAGACATCCCAGTAGAGACCCAGAATATAAATATAGTGTGAAGAATTTTGGTCACTTCGGAGGAAACAAGGTGTGAACACAACTCTGATACATTATCACTTTTTAGGTTGATATGGCAAACTTAACAAACAGAAACCTGGCAAATATGAGTTGAATATACACTTTCCTGATATATTTATTGATCTCCACTACAGTGAAGTTGGCTGATAATTCTCTGTGTTCTTTACAGACGACTCCTGTCACCTACAAATACTCATGTGGTCCATGGTTAATGTAAAGGTTAATATTAAGGTTGGAGTGAGTGGTGTGTGTAGTGTTCCTATGAGATCTGGCAGGTCTCCTTCACATCCCCATCCACATGATTAGAGAGATAGTCATTGGTGCTTTTGAAGTTTTAATAATTATTTCTTGATTAAGTATGATAAGTAAGTAAGATTAAGAACACAGAAGACGTGAACTGTTCAATTATCTCTACCAAATATTCACTGAGGTTATAGTTTAGAATAAAGAGGCAACTACACACATGTCCACTTACACGTACATTATTATCTATTCAGCTGTGTTCAGCCAACTCCAGGAATAGCAGCTAAAGCATTTTGATGTTGAAAGGTGGTGAGCCGAGTGTCTACGTCCTGCAAGTTAACACACACACACACACACACACACATGCAGGAGGAGCATTTCCTCTACTAAGCTGATAACCATCAGAACAGTGAAGGTAGAAAAATTCAAGCTGAAATTGGAACGGCCAAGCTCATGGAGAGGAAATGTAATCTACAAGAGTTTCCCTGCTGAATCCTTTCCAGGCGCTTTGCTTTGCTCCTCTCCCCCCCCCCCCCCCCCCAAACCCTCTCCACCACTTCAGTCCTCCTCGTCCTCCGCTGTCATGTTTGCTGGCACATACATTGTGCAGCTTATCTGCCGTTGCATCTTCGAGGCTCTCTTTTTTTTTTAAATGGATACCTCCTTATCACAGTGAGCGAGTGCCATCCGTGTCACTCTGGAACAACTTTAGCTACTGGTGGAGCGATGTGACTGACAAGTGAATGATACAGGCAGGATGCAGGGTGGCTTGTTTGTTTCAACATTTAACTCTACACATGATGAATTATATAGTCCAGTGTGGTGCATGCTTTAATATATGAAGTTGACAACTCAAATTTCTGTAGTTGAGTTTTCCTGAAGTGATTTCTGAGGCATGCTAAACATATTTACAGTATGCATTTAACAAAGTGGTTTATCTAACCATGTGGTATTACTTGTGTATCGCTTTATTCAAAGTCTTCAGTATTCTGACTATTGCCAGAGGGTTTAAAACACACAGAGCAGTGCACAGAGTTCAATAAAAGCAAGGCATCACCTGTGCTTCTGAAGCTAGAGGCTATTTTATATTTACTATAGAGACAAATAGGCTAGAGAGCAGTGGAGTGTCTATACAACATAGGAATGATACAGTAGATGAACTTTGACATTAGCCGATGGAATCAAAAGAGTTTTGAAACTAAAAAAATAAAGACCTATACAAAATATTAATGCAATAGCCCTGGAATAAATGTTACCTTTATGAAACCTGAACTATACAACTTTCTGTTGCTGTGTCAGACTGCTGTTGATTCAACTCTATGGTCATTTTTCATGGTATTTCATAGAGCTTAGAGCATGGTGTCTAGCTTGTTTAGTTTAAAGGACAGGATCACATATGAACAGTAAAGAGGTTTTCCTCTCTGTAAACATTCCTCCTGTTCATGTTGACTGTTAAAAGATCTCCTTCAAATGATGGGAAGTGATGGAGGACTAAATCCACAGTGAGTCCACACAGTCATTTAAAAGTAGATGATCAGCTTCTATTGAGCTTCATCAGTGTGAGTTAGTCATATCAAGTAATATCTGACACATTTACAGTCTTTTTACCATCAAATTTCCTCTCGCTGTTTCTCTGTTGAGCTGTGGTGGAAGTAAAAGACTTTGGTACTAAAAACACTGTAATGTTGAAACATATTAGATGAAGATTTGACTCATTTGGACGCTTCATATTAGCTTCACATCAACTTTTAAATACATTATTACACATCACTTCCATTGTAAGTGTATTATGAAAGGATCTTCTAATGACCAGTATGAACAGGAGGAATGATTACAGCTAGAAAAACAGGTTTAATGTTCATTTGGGCTCCTGACACGCTTGAGAAATTGTGAACCCATCCTTTAAAAAAGTCCCCACCCTAACAAAGTATTTCTCTCTCTAACTCTACTTCAATTTTTCCCACATCACCATGAAAATTCCCAACCAGCTCATGTTTTCACTGGTAACTCTTCTGAAAGCCTTATTACTTTCTGGGAATTAATTGTATTATCTGTCAAGAGTATGCCACCAGAGAGTTTATCCCGTGAAGTTTTAGACTCAACGTTGTACCCTGTCTCCAGGAAATTATGTTGCTAATTTGTTTTGCCAAAATATGTTTCGAAGGAAATGTTATTGCTGGCTGGATTGTCTTCTGCAGCGATGTTTCTTTGAGTAAAGGAAATACTTCTTTTTTGCACAGTGTACAAAGCGCAGGACACTGGAGACCGGTGTTAACATCTCGCGTGTGGTAACTTACAGGCAACAAAAACAATTAGTTTGTTGTTTGCTGTTTTTAGATCCTTCCTCCAGCCTGAAGGGGGCACCAGGGAGTTTAATCTCTGATATCTCTGACTCAGCTCATCAGACTTTCCTCAACTTCCTCAAAGTTTTTCTTATTTAAACCGAGCTGTGCTTGGAGACAAAACAATGTTTATACTCCGTCTGTTGCCATGTCAACTTGTTAGCACTCGGTATGTTAAGTTTATCATGTCTGTTTATTAGCATGCTAACAATAGCGATCCAATATCCCCGTATCATTTCACATTGGAAGATCTTAATATCCAAATTATGAATAGACTGGCATACATAAGTAGAGTGGATGTTACCATGGAAACACAGCTAATGTACACTGTGGAAATCAACACGACATGTTGGTTCAGGTGTGCACATGCCTCAGGAAGAGAAGCTTCAGATCACATTAGGAAATGACACATTAAGGTGTTTCTAGTACATAGAATGAGCTTATTCAGTTACTGTGTGATGTGTTCTGATGAATGTATGTATAGGGAACAGTATACTACAGACTTTGTGGACATTAACACATTACTCTGAGCTATTGAAATGGACATTTACACTCCATGTCCAGAGATGGTGCAACATGCTAAACCCAGAAGTGAGAAATTCAGGTGAAATTTGATGTTTAAAATGTACGTGCTTCTGCAGGAGTTCACAGGTTTTAATCATCTAAAACTGGCTGCTATTTGCTCCCATGTTCAGCTCCAATTTCTTTACTTCACTCTTGGAAATGTGTATGTCCAACACATTCGCAAAACAACGGGAAATGACTCCCCGGGTAATAATATGTTCTGTTTATCCTGGATCTGCCTTTTTAAACAAGTAGTTGAACACATGTGTGATTATCTATAGCCCATTTAAAGCTGGGGAGAAAGTCCTGAACCGTGTTAGTGGCAGCAGATCCCTCATCTGAATTGCCTAGACTCCTGTGAAGGTGTGCACATGCTGAAAAGTGCAAATGTTCTACCTAACTAAAAGTGAAAAAATCACTTGAAATGGACCAAGGCATGTGCAGGAGAGGAGACCCTGTTGCACTGTTCTCCCCCCCCCCCCCCCACACCCACACCCAACACATCCAACACACACATACACACACACACACACACACACCCTCACAATGAGATCAGCAGAAGGGAATATTTGAGGAGAGTGGTGGGGGATTAATGAGAAGGGGATTAGCAGGTGGGTGGCTCTCTCGCTCCCTCTCTCTATATATATGTGTGTGTGTGTGTGTGTGTGTGTTGGTAGTGTTAGCCACTTGAGTGTCAGCAGAGCTCTAGTTGTGGAAGGGAGGGAAGTGAGTTTGTCTTGGCGGGACAAGGCAGGCGGGTAAGACGTCTGCTAGACAGAAGCAGAGAATGACTGAGCAGACTGGTATGTATGACGGTTCTGAAGTGAAGAGCCCAGCCAGGGTAATGACAGGTCACAGTCTATGAGTATGCAGAGCAGTGACTAGACAGGCGACATCTGGCAACTTGGTTTGGTAGAAGATACTGGCAGGTAATGGGGGCGTATGAAAAAGCTGCTGTTCGTATCTGTTTATTTCTCAAACATATATATATATATTTATATTCTTTCTGCATTCAGATTGATAGTGAAAATAGACAGGGCCTATATCAGAAGAATCAGAAGAATCATCTAGACATTCATTTTCTGTATTCCCGCATTATATATAGGTTTAGCTGCTCACTATACTACACTAATATAATACCATGAGCCTAAATTCCTCTAATAATTTAGCTTTCAGAAAGAAAACTGAATTTCAAGTCAGTCAGTCAAAGCTGTTTAAGTGTTAATGGTCCATGTGGAGATTAATAGTGATGATAGAATAGGAGGGAGAAAAGAGGGGAAATACAAGTCAGAGTTTCACTGGACCATAACACATGATTGAATGATTCTTCTTTAAAAACTAAAAGATGAGGAAAGCTCAGGTAGTCGAGTGGTACCAGCGTATACCATATAATCACAATGTCCCTGGTTGGACTCTAGTTAGGGTTAGGGTTAGGTTACTCCCTGTTTTCTGTCATGCCAGCTACTTTTAAATAAAGGAAAAAATGCTCAAAAACATACTATTTAAAAAGGAGGTTGTTTACATAATAGAAGGAGGTGATAATGAAGCATCTTTGAAGTTTATACACAAAAAAAATGAATGTACTTTAGAGACGTTCCCTAACTGTAGTTGATCAGTTTCCGTCTAGGCTGTGTAAGAAAATATGATTTAATATTCAGTCATCTTTATCTTGCACTGACTAATTAGTGTAAACTGATGGGAAAAAAATGAAATTAAACTTTCTTTCTATATTTTATAGCATATTTGCTCACATTTTGGAAAATCAGCCACATGGAAAGTCATGTTGCTTTGGCTACTAACAGAACAGACATCAGTCACCTGGCTCCACACATGAGTGCCTAGAGTTTGTTTTTCTTTGCAGTCACCTGGATTACTTTGACACTTTTAATGAAGAACAAGTCACAGGGGCAAGATCTGAAGTTATAAGGAACACCTTTTATATATGATTTCTAAAGAGACATTTATCCACAATGATCCTGTCATCACAATAATGAATGGGTTCCACCGGTTGTAGCAGTGTGATGTCTGTTTCCCAATTTCACTGAGTTATTACTCTGAGAAGAAGCAATGTGATATTAGTTGCATTTAGGTGGACACATTTTGGATGATGTGTTCAGAGAGCATTATCTGCTCATATCCAAATAATGCTTTTGTATCTAGGCAACATAAGGAGCTGTCAAATGCTCCCTAATGGTAATGCTTTTTAGATATAAACTGTATACAACTATATAGATGACTTTCTTATGGATGAGCTCACATATTTCTGTACATTGTAAGTGCAGTCGACCCAAACCTGAAGCTATCTAGAAAAGAAATCAGGCAGAAGGGAACAAACAGAGAATGAAGTGGAGCTGGAGTCGTCTAAAAATGCGAAGACCAAATAATGAGGCCAACACCGGTGGTGTTTGCTGCTCTTGGCTGGACGGCCTCTGTTTGTCTTAGTGTCGGGGGGCAAAGAGAGTCGGCAGCCGAATGGAATTCTTGGAAACACCAAACAAACCCATATTAAATTTCCTCTGAAATGTCATGGGGAGAGGCGTGGAGCATGTGTCGCAGGGGGAGGACGGACAGAGAGGTGGACGGCAGAGGAAAAAAAGGGGGAGGTTGGTGGAGAGAGCTCAGAATCAAAGGGGGAGAGAGAGAGAAGACGGGGACGTTTGCAGGCGGTCGGGTGGACACGGGGAAAGACGAAGGGGGAAAGCAGAGAGAGCGCAGGGTCATGCTGGAGGTAGAGGAGAAGCAGAGAGAGGGGAGAAAAAGAGAGTAAGAGTGGCAGCGATAAAAAAAAGGAACCTATTAACCAAGCATGAGAAAAAATGGTTTACAGGAGCAGAGGGTAAACACAGGCACAAGAGACACAGCCACAAAGACGTACACACGCTTATTCAAGAGGATAGAATGAATGAATGAATTGAAATGGGGGGGGGGGATAACTCTCTTCAGCAGTCACCAAACACAAAACTGCAGGTGCATCAACAGCGAGCCCCCACCCCCCCACCCCCCCCCGACGTTTGACGACGTGGTCCGTGAGCCAGTTCGAGGTCTGCTTCGAGCCTCGCATTCTCCCTCTGTGCCCCCCCCCCCCTCCTCTCTCTCTCTCTCTCTCTCTGTACTGAAGGGACATCTGGAGCGCATTAAAGCACTAAGGACATTGGATCTCCCCAGAGCGGCTGACTGGATGGGTGGCCCACTGTAGCCCCCTTTCAGCAGCAGGGCCGGGCCCTACCTGATTGATAGAGGGAGCCCCACACGCACACTTAACACTCACACACACTGACAAATCCCACACGGTTAGCACGCGGCGTACACCACAGAAACATCGGTGGTACTGCTAACATGGATTAGTATGGACATGTGTACTTCCACCTTTCACTGCGTATAGCTCAGCCTATCAATCATGTATTCCCACAATGTTACCCCATATTAAACACAGGAGTTTAGAGCTAGCATTGTAATACAAGCAAAGTAATCAATAAACACAAATTGTGCACCTTGTGTCGCTGTAGGTTTTAATGGAAGTAACAACTCCTGACATATGGAAGTAATACAAGAGGAGCAAGAGTGCAACGCTGAACTTCATTGACAACATGCGATTTCTTTGATGCCTAAAGAATTTCAAAGCATTCCTCAACACCCTATTCACAGAAATAAAGACTTTTTCCATTAAAACACAGCATCGATGCTTCTATAAGATTTTTTTTCTCTCTTATTTTCTGCAGATGCTCCCCAATGCAATAAGAAAACACAAACTTTTTTCAAAGGAGGAAAGTTCAAAGCACCTCCTCATTTCCAGTAAATTGCTTCGCCTGATTTGCCATTTCAAATAAATTGCAGCGTTGGCCAAAATTTGCAATTCACAAGGAAAGTCGTCCCCTCAGCCACACAGAAGAGGTTAATCCATATTTCACGTTTGAATATAAGATGGAAGCGGAGAAAAAGGGAAAAAGGGGAAAGATAGGTAACTCCTTGCCAGGAGATGAGGAGCGGGAAGGGAGGAGGAGGGGGGGGGGGGTGGCAGGGAGAAGCTGTGGGAGTGGAGAGAAAGGCGAGAGAATGGGAAGAAACAGGCGTCATTTAGAGTAAATGGCATCCAAAAACCCTCTCCAATTATCTTTGCCTACCATGCCAGTGAGACTGACTTAATTAAAATGACTTGAGAGGGAGGGGAGAGAGAGAGAGAGAGAGGAAGGAGCTGCCAGTGATTGAGGGGGCAGGCAGGCGACATATCTGCACCGAAACACAAAGCTCAGGCATCGCGCGGGCTGTCGACCACTCTCCCTTTTCAATTCCCGACTTCAAAAGAGAATAAAGAAATAATAATAAAAAAAGAGAGGGGGCTCTCACCATTCGCAGCCATGTAATTGCACTATTTAAATCCTACATTTTTATCATTGTTAGAATATTCGTTGGGGGGAAAGAAGGATGTATAAAAATGGATACTAAAACTGCTTTTTTTTTTGTTCTTGTCTAACCCCCCCGCCGCCACCACCACCACCACCACCACCACCACCACCACTCTCTCCTATAATCCTTTTGCCTTTTTTCTGAGAAAAACCTCTGACAGTGACCTTTTCACATGAGGTCTGTTTCTATGGAAACAACGTCCAGCCCTTCTGTGTTTGGTGTTTTCCTGTCATCGTGTGGCCAAAAAAACTGGCCCACTTGTGACTAAGAATGCATCACGTTTAAAGATTTGGCTGCCTGTCCTTTATTTCATCTTTTCTACCCGTGTGCATCTAAAAAGGCCAGGGAGAAGGCAGGGAGCCATCTACAGCTGTAAAGACACGATGGAGGCTAATGTTTCAACATCATGTGGGTGTGAAATCATGTAGGCCATTTACTTTCTCTTTTTTTAACATGATTCCTGTTTGCAAATTGCAGCAAAAAGAAGCTTCAAAGCATCATGCATAAAATATGTTAGGAGCATGTTCCTGAAATGAACATGGATTTTAGAGAAGATCCAGAGCCACAAATTAGAAGAATATACAAGATTTGGTCTGCCAGCATTAAATGATCAACTAACAGCTGATGTTATACAAAGTATTCAAGATTTAAAAAGAGGGAGCACATTCTTCCCATTCTTGCCTCTCTACACCGGCTGTCTGTTAGCTGAAAGAATAGATTTTTAAAATACGGATGTTTTTTTATAAGTCACCATATCACACTGTCAGAGAAGCGAGAGCATGTGACCAGAGACTTGTGTCTGCCCACAGATCCAGGACTAAATGTTGTAGGGACAGGGGTCTTCTCTTCTCTCTCTTCTTTTGCTGCCCCCAAAACTGTGGAATTCTCATCCTCCCCCCATCCAACTCTCCCTGACTATTGAGACTTTCAAGAATCACCTAAAAACATACTTGTACTCCCTAGCTTTTTAACTGTGCCTAACAAACAAGTCTGCTCTAACCATGTGCTCTATGACCATGTATTTTTTATTATTGATGTTATTGTGGTCATTTTTATCATTATTCTGATTTCTTTTTTTATTGTTTTTATTATGTTTATATCAACACTTTCATAGTTTATAGAAATATTAAACTGAATTTTCACATTGCACCAGAGCTCAGCCATCTAATATAATGGTGTTGATTTGTTTATTCTGTTTAGGTGCTTTATTTTGTTTTCTACCAGTATCTGCAAATCATTTAAATGTGGTAAAAAGAAATATATATTCATATTCAGTATCTTTGTCAATAAAAATGACTCTTTGTCTCTCGTGACAAATTACAACTATAATTGTATAAAAACAGGAGGATTACAAATATCACAGCGCTATGAGAATTACCCTAAAACATTACACCACAGCAGATTATACAACACCATTAGTCACAATAAGGTTCAGGTGGTGTTAATGAATGTTTCAAATAAGTTTCTCATAGCTGCTGCATAAATTTGCATCTAAATATGAGCGTAGAGTCCATTTAGATCTAAAAATGTGTTGCTTTCCAAATAGTTGTGTAACTTACTGTCTTTAAAACCACACACTCACACACACACACACACACACACACACACACACACACACACACACACACACACACACACACACACACACACACACACACACACACACACAGAGTACATTTAAATTAAGTTTTCACCAAACTATATGCTGATGTCAATTTTTTTTAAAAAGCTCACATTCCCACTCACACACACACACACTCTCTCCCTTCTCACACCTTAATCAGCCAACACACAGTAACTGCTCATGTGTCACAGCTAACACCTGTTACTGTGCTTTTGTCTTGTGAGCTTATTGTAATGGACTGTACAGTACATTCCTCGCTGAGCGCAACACAAAAACTTGCACTTGTTCGCACAGAAGGTTGGTGGGCGCTCTCATTTGAAGTTTAAGTGTGAGAAGACATTGTATACAGTAACTGCCAGGATTGAGAAACCACTGTATCGACACGCACCGGGTTGGGAAAGCAGTTTGGATATGAATCAAAGTTTTTTTGTTTTTTTTTAAACTAAACAAACTGTGAGAATTCTAACTTTGAAATGAATTGTTGGTGCATTTGAGTCCATGTATTTTTAAGTTATTGCAAAACATGACATTATAAGAAGTAGAAGAAGTCATTTTGCTCCTCCTCTGCTTTTTTAACACTTTGTTTTTAACATTAGTACAGACAGCTTTTTAATAAGTACTGCATTTGATTAGCGCTGTCGAAGAGGTTTGAGGTCTGAAGGTGAAAGAGAGTCTATTTGCGTGTGTGTGTGTGTGTGTGTGTGTGTGTGTGTGTGTGTGTGTGTGTGAGACAGAGTGAGGAGGGTTGAGTTAGCATGACAACCGCTATTTTGATGGGGCCAAAGCCAAGTATCTCCACATATCCACTTTCCCTCCCCTATTCATCCCCTGTCCTCCCTTCTTTTCCATCTCCAGAGCCCACCCTCTCCTCTCTTCTTCTCCTCTCCTCTCTTCTCCATCCCCCCATCTTCTTTCTCATTCTCTCACTCTCTCTTCTTTTTTCCTAAACTCACGTTCTCCTCTTTTCACTGATCTCCCCCCGACCCCCCTCCCTTTCCTCTCTTTTTTCCCCCCTTTCTCAACGTCTTGCCCTGATCGGGGAGCTTCACATTCCCTAGTGCTGAGCTTACAGAGTAGTTAGAGAAAATAGAGAGAGAGACAGAATATTAATCATCTCAATGTGGTTTGAATGTGGTTGTTTGTTGGCTTTGGGGAGGAAAAAAAGAGACTTTGTGCACTGTTTGGCCATGTCCTGTATTATCTTGGGGAAACAGTCGATGCCAATAGTGGCTGAATTGAAAGAGATACAGATAAAGTGAGGATCGACTCTTTACCCTTAACCCCTAGTATTCTGCCTCTCACTGGCCAGACTGTTCTCCCCTGCTCACACACACACACACACACACACACACACACACACACACACACACACACACACACACACACACACACACACAGAGATACTGTACACACATACACAGACAGACACACACCACAGTCTCAGCTCTAGTTGCCAGGGAGACCGCCATACCAGGGCTCTGACCCAGGAGGTTTGGGACTGTTTTTCAAACCCCACCTCCACACCAACCCCCCAAAAGCAGGAGAGATGGCAGCTGTAGGACAGCTGTTCCTACCAGGCCCAAGCCTTAAACCACAACCATCATCCCACCATCAGCGCAGCCTTGACGGCATTTTAAGGGACAAAAACACCCTGCAGCCCAAATGATTAGACACATCTGCCTTACTTACTAGATTCTTCAGGAAAAGTCTGTGGAAAAGAACAGACAGATTCTGGCAGAGTATAATAGAGACATGACTGAGTTGACTGTATGTTTCAGTCTGATTTCAGCTTCCGAACTGGCCTCAAAACTTAAAGTTATCATGTACTTGTAATTCTGTTACTCAGTTGAATGGCATTTAACAATTCCTGTATTTTATCATCCATACTACATTGTGAAGTGGTATTTTGATGAAGTAATGTCAGACATACATTAGTTTAAGTCTCACTGTTTTTAGTAGTATTCTTACACATATTTTAACCTATTTTATGCATTATTTGAACCCTCACATACTGTTTTTCTGACTCATAAATAGTGTCTATAATGATTCACATTTATACATTCCCCATCACTCATTAATAAATGTTTCATTCATATTTATTGAAGCTGTCAAAAAGTGAATTCTATTTATTTATAATTAAAGAAAGACATTCACAATCACTATTTTATGGTCAAGGAGAACATTTTATAGAAGACAACATGTTTGAATGCTGTTTTTTGCACTTACTTTTACAGTTCCCAAATGTAAAAAGTGGTCATATTTGACCCGGAACAGTATGTAAGGGTTCAAATCTGTGCTGGCTCAGTTGAGCCTAATGAGCAGCACTATGAAGGTTAATGGGTCAGCTGGGTTTTAAGTGCTAACCCTAGCAACTGGGATACAGATGATGTCAAAATATTTACTTTTGAATCAATACCAATCTCTCTTGTTTGTCAAGCTATGGCTTTTAAGGTCAAGAAGGAAAGTTTACTCTAAATACTTTTTATTAGGCTACAAATGTGCTAACTAAAAGCAGAATTCTTGCTTTGCACTGTATTTTAAGTTTGTACCTAATTGATTTATATCATATAATCATCTGTTAGTACAGTACGGGGTCAACTTATATAACATCAGTGAGTGTATATGCATTTTTATGACAAGGTCATTCAATGACATTTTAATGGTGCAACATTCAAACAACCATAGTAGAGGCCCCATTGTCTTTACAGTAGTTTGAACATGTTAGACTGCATCACCTTTCCATCCAATGAACATAGTTTCACCTCTACTTGCTGTCCACAACAGATCCAGCCTGGATAATTGGCCTAATTTCCACTGAGTGTCCAGACAGGCCGTAAGATGCTTCCTACTTGTTTGTATCACTGAATTTCCCTCGACACCGAAATCTGTGATTGCTATTTGCATGTTGTACCCAAAAGAGATAATTACCTCCCACATGGCCTCACTGTGGAGATATAGCCCTGCAGAACCCTAAACTTTAGTACCAACTGAGGACTAGTTAAATTAAAGGAGAATTCCGCCTGTGAGATGTGATATTCAGATAGATATTTGGTTTGCAGAAGATTCGTGTTGAACTTCTAGCGTGTCGTATGTAGGTCACGCAAACATCAGCTTCATGTAGTCTTTGCCAATGGTGCAAGAAGTCAAGAAATGTTTCTCAGTTATGTTATAGGAATAGTTGACATGCATACAGCTGTAACCGAATGATTTCCCTCTTTACTCCCATAAACAAACCAGCAGATACTTAACAGCCAGAGAATGAACTTGAGTTGAAGTTGTGGTAGTAGTAGTACACCCTCTTTACAGTATCCATTACCCCACTGACTCCAAAATGCTTTCCGCTCACAGGTGAACACATTGGTTTATTCAGCATGTAATAGAATTTGGCAGGCCCCTCATCTACAGGAGCCAAAAAGGCCATTGAGCTGAAACCAGCGGCAGACAAACCGTGTCAGCTTTAAGATGGCGCGGCAAATTAAAGTATAGGGCAATTGATCTCGCCACTGCAAAAGCGCAACAATGTAACTATATTCCGACCGAGGGAAGAGAACGATTTCACCAAGATGGATGGTTGCCTCTCGATGCTTTTCAAGGGCAGACGGATCAGTAAAGGGATCATTAGTTCTCTGAGGGGTTCGGTTTGGTGGTCCGAGTGGAGAACTTTGTCTATGTTGAGCATCTTGCGGAAAGTGGCAATGAACAGTATTTTAACCACACACACACACACACACACACACACACACACACACACACACACACACACACACACACACACACACTGAAATTCTACGCAGCAAAATTCAAGAATTACACCAAATACATTAATTATAATCCTTCAGGCATCTTGTCTCACATTCTTTCTTTATGTTCCTGTTTGGTTGGAAGCACATTATGAAAAACAACATATATTTTCATAGCAATTAAAGCACAATTTATCACCAGGCAATATAACAGATTTAACTGCTCAAGATGATTTCATTACATTTGACCCAGTGGGCTTCTAATGGCGTTGGTTGGCCTTCAACCCATATGCAGATTTGCAGTATGTATTATTGCCTTGATCTCATAACACCCTGTTGTGTACACGCCACATATTCATATCCCTCCATCCACCACCCATGTTTGCACTCATCTACGTCTCTCTCTGTCTAAATGAAGTGTGAAAAATGTGGGAGGACTTGGACGGGTACTGTCCACTCACTTCTAAAATATATAATTTATACATATCTATTGCTGTTCCGTTGCCAAAAATGAAATAGTTGCTTTGAGAAAGCTACCGAGAGGCTGAGATGTAAAAATAGCTGCATTTCATGTTGAACTGGACAGCCACGGGAATTATGCACAAAACGCTCATCAATGTGTATTTTTCACAGTAAATCACTGTTCGGTCTTTCAGTAGTATTGTCTTTCCCTATAATTAGGTAGCAGTCTTCTAGAGGAAGAGTAACCTGTTCTTTTTTTTTTTTTTTTCATCAGAGTGCCAGGAAAAGGAGCAGGCTAAGTTAGAATAGTGGTGATTTGGCTCTCCCCCTCCATCTGTTTTGTTTTCCTTCCATCTCCCTCTTTTTGATGAGCTGGGTCTTCAGTCCCCCTTATAAAATCCCATTAGCTCTTAATGAAGTCGGGCTCCTAGCCTCTCGGCCTCACCTCATTTAGCACGATTGTCTGGCGGCCATTAGCATGGAGGCAATTACAGCCGCACGACAAGAGTAATTGGAAATGCCGACAGGGACCCTGAGAAATGGGAATAAATAAATATAAAAATAAAAAAAAATATTCAAACTAATAAGCTTCCATTCAGATGGCGGGGAGGGAGCCGCATGTGTCTAAGTTAAATCAACATAATTACAATTAGGGTTGGTAGGGTAAAGAGCCTGGGTGAGGGAGAAATGGATATGGATGGATTGGAGGATGATGGTTAAGCATAGAGGTAGTAAGTGTGATGCAGGGAAAATGTGGGATCACACGGTGAAGCTAATAATGAAGAGCATAAGCGTGACCCCAAAATCGCGTAACAGGGAGGTCAAAAAGAGTGTGCTGGTGCGTGCCCGTTTATCTTCCGATCCTTTCAGATTAAAGGTGGATTTCCCATTCTGTAGCTGAAACACAGAGCCTAAAATGACTCCATTACCTCAGAGAATGCTTCTAACCCAAGGCCACATTTCAGGCTTTATAATTTGACAAATGATTTGATATTTACTCAGGCGAGATTGAAGGAGAAAGGGTTTCTGACATTTAAAGCTAGAATTCAAGCTAAAATAAGCATGATACACCTTTAATAGACGCTGCATTTTTCAACATTAAGTTTACAAATAACAACCACATCAAGCTCAATTCCCAAACTTATAAAGTTCTTTACGATTAATATGCACTTCCAGGCGTCTTGATTTAACTAAAATCTCACAAAATGAGCACATAAGCCCGGCAGGACTAAAATCACAAGCAATGAAACCTGCTTCTCTAACTCAGGAGGAAAGGCAAATGAATTTCTCTCCATGAGCAAGGCTAAATGAGGCCCTAAACACTTTACTGCCAGCCTTCCACCAGCATCTAATTTGTAATAACATGCTGTGTTGGTGAGATGAATTCCTGGGATGAATTACAGCAGGTTATATTGTTTGGTTGCCCTCACCAAGGAGAGGTGATGTGTTTATTCCAGATTGTTTGTGTGTTAGTTGGTGGGATGTCGCAAAAAGTTTTGTCGACAGAATTTAGTTAGATATGGTGGAACTTTATAACATTTTGATGATAACTCCGAAAACTGGCAGGAGTCCAGGAGTCTTTGGTCCATCGTGTCTATCCATCCATCATTCCAAATTCTACTAGATTACAAAGACCTTTTTCAACACCATCCCTGCCCTGCCTTCACCAAAATAAAGTTTATTATTTACCAACTTTGTTACCAGATTTGGGATGAGCACCCCTTTTTTATGTGACACCATTTTCTTGTAGCTGGTAGCAAAATGTCTGGTGGACATGGACTATCTAACATTCTAACATAACTTACAGTAATATAACATTTAATGGCATTTACCAGACAAGTAGCACCACAGCACTGTTAAAATGAAATGGTCAATACTCACTTAGAATTTGTGCCATCCATCTCTAAAGTAGTAATTTTCTTACACAAATCTAGACTGGCAGTTTAAAAACTTTTATATTTCTATATTATTAAGATGTTGCAGCCTTGGCAGAGGTCTTTGCTCTCTAAGTACTTTCAAGTGTGAATACGAAACCATTAAATAAAGTAGTAAAATACGATCTGGATTGTAAAAATGTGACAAAGATGTAATGAGATCTGGTGTGCCTCAATAAAAATGTGGTTTAAGAAAACCAGAGACTTGGCCTTTTGAACATGATGTGTGGTATGTACATACTATGTAACATTTACAAATGTAAGCTGTGACCTACATCTACTTACTTTTAAAGGAATAATTATTGCTAAACATGCGTGGTTTGACCTGAGAGACCACAGAGTGTGCAGAATCACACTGAATGCAGTGTCTTTTGAACTATTCTTTATGTGCTATTCAACAAACAGCATGTGAAATCTGTGCTAGAACGTTTAGTGAATTTAGAAAAAATAAATCAGAGCTTTATTATCATTATTATTGTTTTTATAAATGGAGAACTCACCACTGCTAGAGCTAAAATGGACCACTTGAGAAGTCTGGGAAGCTATGAAATACTGACACAACAGCAGGCTGTGGGCTCCCTGCCAGATTGCCATGGCATCTCTCCTGTTCACCCCGCCCCTTCACCCCCACCACCCACAACCATGCTTGCCCCCTTTCCTGCCTCCTAAGCTGAATGACAGGTGGCAGAAACCCGATCAGCGCAGGCCTCCATCAAGGAAGCACTCCCATCTGAAACGGGCGCGCTGCCCACTCGCCCACCCGAGGGCCACAGCACAGGGGCTTCAGAGGCTGGATGTGATGTTTGTGTGTGTGTGTGTGTGTGTGTGTGTGTGTGTGTGTGTGTGTGTGTGTGCGTGCATAAATGAAGCAGGGGATGGGGGGAATTGGGCTACAATGGACACAGGGGCAGGAGAAGGAGGGGGAGGGGTGTTACAGGGGTATAATGGACTTTTTGGCTGAAGAATCGAGTGGCAGAGCTGGCACTGGGTGTCCAGGGCTCAAACGGGAAACGGGAGGGCTGGCTCCCACAATAGTCAGCGAGGGGCGTCCCAGAGGATCGTCCACAATAGCAGGGCAAGCGGCTGCTGTCAACAATAGCTTCCAAGGTCTCGCTGCTTGAACTGAGATGGTCGCACCCTTCAGCACTTCCCTTTTAGTGCTGCCACACAGCTAATGCAGGGATTACTATTAGGGATATGTATGTGGAGCATGCCTGCATTTTATCAGTGAAGTCCCGACACTTGGATTTGATTTTGAGCTTCAGCTACTGTGCAGCAATATATGACCATTAAGTGAAGGAATGTACACTAGAGGGCGCCAATTTCTTAAATTAACCCAATTTAATCATAAAATCTTCACTTCAATTCAAATAAAAACACAAATATTCCCAGTAAGATGAATACAATGTTACACAGAGCTCCTCTTTAACACTTCATCCTTATGATTCAAAGACAGAAGATGTACTTGACAGAGACTTCCTGCTCTCACAGACCACATCAGATTTGAAATCCTATTGGCTAACACAAGTGCAGCCGAACATCTGCGCGGAATTGGAAATCCAGAGTAACACAGGCCAGTCATTGTGCAATACACTGTCAGAGAAGTTTGTTTGTCTGAAATAGCTCTACAAGCAATTACTCCATGGGTTAGAGTGACTGTGTGGGGTGGGGACAATGTAAGGGGGGGTAAAGGAGGAGGGGGGTCTAACCAGGAGGAGATTTAATTAGCGAAATCTCATTAAGTCTAACAAAATTAAGTGTAAAACAATCCTTGGTGGGAAATGGCGGTAGAGGTTTTATGTTGGGAGAGGGGAGAGGGGAGAGGGGAGAGGGGAGAGGGGAGAGCAGCACTGGGGGAACACTTACAGGCTGATATAACCCAGTATCATGTTAGTTTGTGAAATAGTCGTGAAATTAAATCTATAGATACGTTTACATAAATGTTCCATTCTTTTCATGACACTCAGCTGGACTTTCAATATAATGTATTTCAGTTGGAGGTATCTTTTGTGCCTGCACCCTGTCAGTTGGGACTTGGGAGCACAGAAGCTGTATGGGTTTTTTTGTAATTTATTATTCATTTTTTTTAGCTATAACCACTACATTATTCAACATTTAAACACAAGATTTTATCCTTGTTTTTATTTCTGTATTTTAATGCTATCGGTATAGTCAAGGGTCAATGTCAGTCCAGTGTAGCTTCTTCACGATACAAAAGAATAAAAAAATTTTTAAGCGTCAGTTTACAACAAAGACTGACTCAGTTTTGGATTAATCATTTCAACAGTGAAACACTTAACATGAATTGGAATAGGGGAATGATAGACAATGGCAGGTTTGAATCGCAGAGGTAGGCCGGGGAAAAAGTTATTGAATTTGATGCTAAGTCATGCCAATCAGCAATAACAAACTTTTCTTAGACTGGGCAGCTGCCAGATGCAAATGAATGCAGAAGCACTATGTAGTCTTTAAGGGTTCAAAATGTTGGACTGGATCCCAAATGGAATTGTGAAAAACTATCCATCAGTTATTTATTTATTTATTAACTTTAAAAAGATCCAATCTGAATCGAACCACACGATAATTACATCCAAAATGAGGTCGACCCAAATAGAAAGAGAACGGGAGCATCATAGTGTTTTTTTCTCCTGTAATGATTATAAAGCACACATGGAGGTGAGTGTGCTGCGACCCATTGAAGTATTAGATATACTGACACACAGACCTGAGATCTGGTAAAACAAGTTGATGCTACCAGGATGACCAGACCTAGCCCTGCTTTAAGCCAAAAGAATGCAATAATGATTAAATGCTCCAATACAACAATTTCCACATCATTTCTATTATTACTGTCTCTGGAGTGGAGGTGGATACTGTCTCTTGGGTGAAGGTGGATATGGGCAACAGCAGAAAACAATATCACTATTATTATTAGTTGAACAAAATGTGACATGATCTAACTCAGGCGTGTCAAACTTATTTTAGTTCAAGAGCCACATATAGCCCAATTAGATCTTTAGTGAGCCGGACCAGTGCAACCATTGGATAATAACCTATAAATAATATATATTATAAGCCCACAGAGGCAAATTTGTCCTTCAAATCTAAATCACACTGGAAGTCAGTTATAGATCATAAGCCTTGACTGTGAGTATCGAGTGAAATAAGCAAGAATAGCAATTTTCATACTTTATCCATTATAAATTATCCAATGGGCCAGATTGGACCCCTTGGTAGGCCGTATGTTTGACACCCCTGATCTAACTATTAATCACCATATGACTGTATAGACATAACTGGGTAGAGTCCTTTAAACTAGTTTTTTGTCTCATATCTGTTTTTGTGCAATCACATATTATGCTAGCACTGTTAGCTGTTGTGTTAGCTTCAAAGTCAAAAGGGCATTCTGCACACTGGAAGTTATCACAGCTAAAACACAGAAATTTCTATTAGCAGCAATTCATTCTCTTAAATAGTAACATTTCATCTCAACTTATTTGACACTTTATACTAATTAGTACTGTACTAGCTTAATAATATAGATTGTTTTGCAAACCTACTTGGCTTACTATTTCTGTGAATCATCACTTATCAAGCTAGATGATCTAAACCTACACTAATAGACATCTTACTTAAAAGTGAAACACTATATAGTGACCTCATTGTTTAAGTGACTCAGCAGCAGCTTTAACCTCTCTGGGTGTTTTTTTGTGGGGAGTTTGTGGGAATTCTACTTCCAGTCACGGGCGTGCAAAAACATCTGGAGACTTTAATGGCCCTTTTTGTCATGGCGATACAATACAGAAACACTATCCACTCTAAACCAACACTGCATAGCCAGACAGTTGCTTGAGTCTATTGTTAGAAACCAATATACAGCCCTACTCTATATCTCCAGGTACCATTAGAAAGGAGTCATCTTTTGTTTAAGTATACACAATGTACAATCTTGTCAGATGGCTTTTGGTTGCCATTGTTTCACAATTTTCTTGCAAAGACAACATACAAGCCAACATGCAGAATGTTGAGTGTTTGAGGTCCCTGTTCTCATCACCTGGTCTTATTGGACTATTATTGTTCATGGATATGAAGTTCAGGAAAAAAAAGTGTTGCTAGAGAATAAATTGCAACTGTCAGAATCCAAATCAAATCACCCTCCTAGAGAAAATAGCACCCACATCCTCAAATCCCATCAGGTCACATTCATTCTCATTCTAGTGGAAGATGCAAATAGTGTGCTTGTTGGAGATTGAGTCATCAATCATTAAAAAGAAAAACAGGGGTATAGATTGAAGTTCCAGCAAGAGCTCAGCACAGAAATCAAAATCCTCATTGAGGGGGCTGAAGAAATGTTGAAAATATGTTTTAGGTGATTGAAATGATGGTTTGTTTGGAACCAGCTGAAGTGAATTGCAGCATGGTTATCATTTACCGTGTATTCTGGCATGCCGGCATGTTTATAGCATGACATTTGATTGTGTGCTTTTAAATGAAATCACTGACTGATGTTGGCCTCTGAAGAAACAAATCAGATCTGCAAGATATGTTGTTCTTGAGAATCTGTCTCAATAACAATAGGCTGGCTTTGGCTCAGTTGGTAGAGTGAGTTGTTCACTAATCAAAAGATCCACAGTTCGATCCTCGGATCCTCCAGATCGCATGTCAAAGCGTTCTTGAGAAGACACTCCAAATTACTCCTGACAACTGTGCCATCGGTGTGTGTATGTGAATGTCATAGTGAGCAGCCTCAACAATCAGTGTATGAATGTGTGTGTGAATTGTGACATATAGTGTAAAGGCGCTATGTGAATGCAGTCCATTTACCATTTATCGAGACAGGATGAATGTTCTATTTGCACTTAAAAGCAATCATTATACAAACACAACCTTTAGTAGACCCTCGGTATGATGCGCTGTATTGCTTCAGAAAGACCATTTAAAGAAATGTTGACTAGATAGGAGGTGACGTCATTACTTTAGCTCTCTATATCATAATGTGTATAAGAAGATGATCAACTTACAGTTAGCTTGCCCACAGCAATGCCGCAGCTTTCAGATTTGTGCTTGCTCCGTGGCCCAGTATCCAACTCTCCACACAAAGCCTGTGGACAGATGCAATTTAATCATTTAATAACGATTTAATAAAGTCTGAAAAGAACATTATCAAAATATATATTCACACAAGCAGGGATGTAGTATATTACTGGAACAACATGAAGGCATTTTTTTCTCTTCCAGATATAATTCCTTAACCACCAGTGCAGTGATACCATCTGGAGCTTCAGTATCAGTGCTGATACACTGGCAGAGGTTAATGAATCAGTCTGCGTCGCCTACTACAACAATGAATTCAATGTTATTCTACATTTTTCTTAGGTTTATATCTTTTTATAGGATTTGTTGAAACTAACTTTCCTTAAGTTCGTCCCTCAATATTTCCCAACTACCCTACTCCTGTCTGTGGCTCTCAGCTTTTTGGCTCTTTTTTTGGTTCTCACTTCAGTTGTTCATCTTAAAGAAACAGCTCACAAATATCTAGTTTCATCTTTATTAAAAAAAAATAATTTATTATAATAATTTCCTAAATCAGCTGGTCATTGTAGTTTTTAACACAAATGACTCAAACATAAAGAAATAGTGCATTTGTTGTGGACTATTTGTAGCGGTGTATTAATCCACATTTGGTGCTCTGGTGAGTGTTTTCCGGCTGCAGGACAGTGTATGTGGCTTTGAGTAAAAAATAAACTACAGTGTGTAGCCATGGTAATGAAGGAAGATGTCACCCATTGTAACAGTGTGACTCATTGAGGTGTTTTTAATCATTTTTGGACAACAGTAGAGTTCTATCTATGTGTAAGATATGCCAGGCTTTGGATACACACAAAATACTGTTAGCAGGATCAATCAATTGTTGGTTTGACTCTTTTTATGGAATGTGTTGCTGAAAAACACCAGATTAAATAAAATACCCTTAGAGCAGGACACAACCTCAAAATTTGATCCAGAAATCGATATTACATAAATTATACAAGTTACAGTCTGTTTTAGAACAATATTTTATTAAGTATAGCTCACTATATAACTAATTGTCACTGAGACAAAAGTTTCTGTTAGTGTTTCATTTAATTGTATCCTAATCACAACTGTGTCAATAAATATTTAAGTATACAACTTGAATCTTGTTTTTATACTGTTGGTCATTCCAATCCAATCCATAATAAAATTTTACTTTCCACTGTCACTGCATGGAGTAGCCCAAGCAAAACAACAGTTCAGACAACCAGACAACCCAATTTAGTTTGGACTTGCTTTAATGTAGTAAATTACCTTTTTTTGGTGAATTTCTTTTATTTGATACCAAACAGATGGACAGACAGAAATGAAGGAGATGACATACAAATGGAAATCGCCTGCAGGATTCAAACTGGAGACGCTCTGGTAAGGCAGTATGTGTCTGAGACCACCAAGCTACCAGGAATCCACATAAACCACTTTTGATGAAAGAAAATGTAACCACATTTCACAGACTTCCTCAGAAAAAAGCTCCTAAATGCTTGTAAATGGACCTTTGAATGTTTCTGTTACGCTACTGTTTCCAAGGTCAAGAATGAAACTGGCATGCTTTTTTTCAAGTTGAAATGAGACTCATGCAACCAAATCTGTAAATTACACTACAGATCAGAAGTCAGAGCTGAATCCGAAAGTAGCTGGAGGTATAAGTGATAATTATTAGAAATGTGATGTAAGATGTTATAGCTGGTAGTCAAATGTAATCATTACCTGTAGGAATAAACCATCATATACATATATATATATATATTCCTGTAACACTCAATTATTGCAAACAAAATGCATTTGATCATAATTTTCAATGACATAGATGAAAACAAAGAGTTCAGAAAGCCTCTGTGACTCAACCTCCTTTGGGCAATTGACTGGTTGGCCATGTCTGAGCCACACTGAGCATAGCGCCGGAGAGGAGTTATAGCGCACATGCAAAAGATTTAAGTTCAATCAAGCATTCAGGGCTGGACACCTGATCTTTCGCTTAAAGCTCCTCCAGAACAGTGGGAGTGTGGTTGGGCCTCACAGCAGGCCGCCTACCTCCAGCAATCTGCTAACACAGAGCCTCTGAAGGGATGGTATTTATCCAGTCCTGCACAGCTCAGTGGGGACTACTGTGTGGTAGGTAGGTACTACTGGAGGCCCAGAGTGGATGGGGGGTGGGGGTGGGGGGGGGGGGCAGCGAGGGGATTGGAATGAAAGCTGTGGAGATTTAGTGAGAAGAGTCCAGACTATTCTCTTTTTGAAAGTTTTATCAATCTCTCTACACATGGGGTGAGTGGAGAAAAAACAATTGTTGTCTTGAAAATCAAGAAAAAACTCAATTAGGGAGGATTACGTCATCAGAGATGTAATGAAATAAATGGTTCCATGAGAAACTTAATTTGATTGTTATTCAAGAATTAGTACTGGTCAAGTTCTTATTGCTTTTTTTGTTTGTCACCATGTTTTATGCTTTTAGCCAGAATGTGCTTGATGATCTAATACAATAATTCCTTATATATCAGAGCTACAGCACATATGAAATGTATTGATGTCATGGTGTGTTGACCAAAGACAGGCATTTACTGAACAAATAATCTAATGAAATGTATCTCAGTTTCAACAGCATCTACTTTCCTATATTGTCCATTAAATGACCTCAATCGTAATTCGAATGAATGGACTTTATTTGGATGGAAATCCACTGGTTAAACCTGGGTCTATTTCCACAAGGCTTACTTTACAATAAAAGATATGGAGATCGGAACTGTGAAAGAAAGTAGGGCATGTTCATGATAGTAAAGACAAGCTCAAAGCCCGAGAAAACGAAAAAGTCTTTAGGATGTAGCTTGAGTTTCCCTGCCAAACAGCCCCCTCAGACCATGGGAGATTTGGGTGAGAGCATTTCTAAGGTTTCTTTCAGCCACAAAGAAAACATTTTAGCCTCTCAGTAATCCTTCCCTAAGCTCCAAGGGCCCTTCCTCTCTTGGCCATCCCTCCGGCCCCGTCTGGGATCCTAGAGGAGCATCTCTGTAGCAAAGCCTGCCACACATACCATTCACCATCTCTCCATGACCCCTCTGGGACCCAGCTGACCTTCCTGTTGACGTCAAAGTAAATCAGAGCGGGAGCCGGTGCAGTGAGGGGCTCCACCCAGGGGGCTGGAGGTCTAATCACTGTGTTCCTCAGAAAAGCCACAGAGGAAACATTAGCATTCCTGAATCTGTCCACCATCGCTCACACTGCAGCCTCCACATATGTACTGCACACAGGTACACATATTCAGACAGTGGTGGAAAATAACAAAATCCATTTATTCAAGTACTGTACTCATGTATGGTTTGAAATATTTCTTTTTTCTGCTGCTCCAACGCATTTCAGGGGAATATGTTGTATTTTACCTGCTACGTATATTGGTGTGACAGCTACAGTTAAAATTTACTTTGGAGATTAAAATATTACACAAAACATATGACCATTTTGTAAAATGTGAAACATTATTACAGATCAGTTCAATTCAGATCTCAGCAATGCCACATAAAAAAACTTTTTTTAATATGTGTTAACACATTAAATTCATGATGAAACAAAATGACAACTGAAGGCATTAAAATGTCAGTGTGATGTAATACAGAATGCAATAAAGGTTGCATGTGAGCCTCTGCTACTGGTCTCTACAGGCACAGCACCCTGCTGATTAAACTACCCAACATTTTATAAAGTGATTAAAATTTGAGACTAACAACACAGTGAATTCTTACAGAGCGTCAACGATTAATAACTTAGTAAACAGACAGCAAACTATTTTGACAAATGTTTTTGCCGTCAGTATTGTCAGTATTTCAGCTCAGTTTTAATATCATTATGAATTGAGTATCTTTGGGCTTTTGATATTTTTCACTATTTTTTTACATCTTATAGACCAGTGAATTCAATGAGAAAATACTGATTTAAAACATTTGCTCCATCCCAAGCAGCTGCAACATTTACTGTAAATGCTGCTTGCGTGTTATGTTACTATAATAAACAGTAGGTTGGCGCCAAAATGTAGTTTTTTATTTATATTATTGTATCCTTATCTAAAGGAGAGAGCTGCAGAGAGAGCTGCACTTGTAGCTCGTGCTGCAGTCTTAAAAGGGAAGCACACTCTGGAGGACAGAGCAGAGTTGCTGAGAAAGAGAATGGAAAGACTGGAGCACGATACAGAAATGGCAGCTTCTGCTGCTAAATTAGCAGTATTAAATGCTTCCAGACTCCAAGCTTTCTCAAATGCACAATCAAATGGCATGAAATTGTACTTTAAAAAAGGAGCAATGTTACCACTACCATTCTCAGCCCACATGGTAAATAATATCAGCCATAACACCACTCACAACAACCCCCATATGCAAAAATGACAAAATCATGCATATAGGAATGCAACACAAGACAACAGTCAGTACTGTCACCTAAATAAAGCACTCATGCATGAAAAAAAACCTTGTGTATCTGACAAATCCAAATGTAATTAAATCTCAACTATCTCTTCAAGGAAATGATTAAACATCAGCTCTCTACAATTTACTGCAAATAACAACACTGCTAATACAACAATTGACTCACTTACTGCCACCAAGAGAAATTCCATTTTTGAGGGGGGTTCAGTACAGAACATTTTATCAGAGCCTTTGAACATTGTGTGGAGAGTAACACAAGCAACAGAGTGGACTGTTTGTATTGCTTGGATAAATACACAAGAGGTCAGCCAAGAGAGCTAGTGTGTAGCTGTCAGCATATGGCTCCAAACAGAGACTATGCTATGGCTAAAGATCTGCAACAAGAATACTTTGGGAATATATGGAGAAAGCCCTCGGCTGGCCAGTAGTGAAGGCTGAGGATGTTAAATCACTTCAAGCCTATGCTCTCTTTTTGCAAGTGTTGCAATGCATTGGAAGGCATATGAAAACAGTGATTCTGAAACGTCCATACCCGGTAAGAGATAAATGGAGAAACTCTAAATGTAAGATACTGAAAAGATTCAATCGCAGGACACGGTTCATTGATACTGTCACATTCATCGAGCATCAATTCAAAATAGTGTCTGGCCCAATCTCTAGGGACATTCAGTGTTCACAACTCTGTACAATTAGTAAAAATGTGAACATAATGAAATCACAAATGAAGACAATATGTAAAGGAACCACTGTTACTGCTACTGAAACCCCTTCATTCAAAGAATCAAGAAAGTCTAACCAGGTTCAAAGGTGAAGTAGCTCATCTGCAAACAATGCTAGCTTTTGTGTGTATTCTTTCGAGGTCACACACTGGAGCAGAGCCCATGATTGGAAGAGAAAACACACAAGATTAACTTTCTGAAGGAGAAAAGAATTGTTGCCTTTGCACTAGGCGCATGAGCATAGACTGCGATAGGCATCGGGTCTCCTATTGGAGTGGGTTATTAATGGTCCCCTTCAAGGATGCATTGACAAGCAGTGTGAGAGGGCTGCTACTATTAACTGGATCTCCATAGAAAATCTGGAGGCGTTGCTGTAATTAGTACAACCATGATTTGAATGAAAAGACATTAGAAGACAAAGAGATGTCAAGAGATGATATGAAGTTCATGGAAATTATGATCCAGTCAAGCATCAAGATGAACATTATAGCTTCATATCTTCCTTGATGGCTGATCATAATTTTCAATTGTCAAGGTAGCACAGAAGGATAGCCTTAAGAGCTTGCTGTCTGAGAAGGCTGTCGAAATGGTCAGGAATTTGACAGCTGTTTATCAAAGGGGAGTCTTCCATTTGACGAAATGGATTAGCAACAATGGTGGAGTATTTCTATCCATTCCAGAATAGCACAGATCAAAGAATCGGCATGAGTTGGATCTGGACAGAGACCAGCTGCCAGTTGAGAGAGCCCTTGGCCTGTCAAGACAAACACTTAAAAGTTCAAGATGGCCCCATACTAGATGTGAGACTCTATCTGTGGTTAGCTCAGTTTATGGTGCTTTGGGATTTCTGGCATCACTCACAATTACAGCTAAACTCATGCTACATAATCTGTGTAGGAAGAGTTATGGATGGGGTGATCACATTCCACTAACTATCCAATAGCAGTGGATCAAATTGTTGAACTCTGGACAGAGTGATAGCACTCAAGGCCGATATATTTTGGACAACCCCTTTTTTCAGATGAAAGTGGAAATGGCACTGTGGCATATCTCAATTACAGAATTACAGAGTGGAAGCAGAAACGAGGACAAGATATGTCAAACCTTAATGGTGAACAGGATATCTACCATCTGAAAAGCAACCATTGTCCAACAGTACAGGTATGTTTATACCACCTAGAATCCTGCAGACAAGCCTAAGGGGATTTAAGAAGCATCATTTCTTGACAGACAAAAGATGGATTGATAAGTTTCTGTGGAAAGCAGAGGAAGAGTGGCCAGCTAGCAGCTTAGATTCCAACATTGCTGCTGATGACCCAGAGGTTAAAACAGAAATCACAACCAATGCTGTGATTGATGCTGTTGAGGATACACCATAGATACCTTTCTGACTGAAAAGGGTGCAGATTTTGCATGGATCCCGAAAATAAGACTCAACGAGAGATGAGTCAAAAAAGAAAACAAATGAGTCATGAGTATGCATGAGTCATGAGGAGGATAGTTGGACTCCATACAATCTTTTGGAAACAGAAACATCCATCATTTTCTTCACTCGATTTGCTGAATTTGTTGTATTATCATGTGACAAATGTGAAGTGAAAAAAGATAGAACCATCTATAAACTGGATTCCTTTCTGGAAGATGGATTGCTCAGAGTTGGAAAGAGATTGAATAAGGCAGCCATGCCTGAGGAGGCAAAACATCCAGTCATCCTTTCCAAATACCAACATGTATCTGCTCTAATACTGAAGCACATTCAGACATGTAGATTGATGGAAAACTTCCAAATGTCAGATGGTTTCTTTCAAAATTGCAGATTGTGGAGGAAATATTGAAAAAACAAAAAAATCCTGTCCAACTGTGGCTTCTGTAGGCGGCATTAAGGGAAGTTGAATGAGCAAAAAATGTCACACTTGCCTGTAGGAAGAATCGTTCGTTGATTATTTTGGGCCAACTGAGCCCAAGAGAGGACATAACCTTGAAAAGTGCTATGGAGTCACTTTTACGAGTATGGCATGCAGTGCAATCCACCTAGAGGCTGCCTGCTGATTGGATACTGACTCATGTACAAATGGTCATAAATGTGCAGGTTTGTTTGTACTGTAGAAGAGGGTGAGTCTCTCATTTATAATCTGGATGGAACAATGGAACCAGAGAAAAAGACCACCTGCATTATTTTGAGAAGATCGACTTCTATATGAAAAGGAGATAGAAAAGGGGATGTACATCTCTGACCTTTTTTTGGAAATACTGACTAAGAGAATAATTGCCTTTACTACAGGAGTGCCAAGGGTGGAATAAATAGAGCAGATGCTATAGCTCCACATGGTTCCTGGTTACTGGGAAGAGTTCTAGAGACCTATCCACACAGGAAAGGACTGGTGTGCAAATCAAGATTGGCATTTTGGATAGGGCAGTGACAAAACTTTGTCTTCTTCAAGAAGCTGCAACATAAGTTGTGGACAAGCAATTAATTGACCCATAGAGGATTCTTTTTTTCATTTGTTTATTTGGGTTTCAATCTAATCTCTTGCCAATAACAATAAGAGGCCTGTGTGTTGGAGCCATAATGTAGTTTTGTTTGTTTTTATTTTATCCTATCCTATCCTAAAACACGACGTGACTATACACATTCAGTTATGACATTGAACATGTGGTGGAGCATTAATGTAGGAAGTACATAGCCTAGCTCTAGGTGATGAGAATCAAGTGCTGAAGAGGAAACAAGCAGTTTTTGATCATGTCAGTGCAGCAGCATGTGAGCGTGGCTGGCGTGCTTAAATCTGACTTTGCTTAATTGTGATTGAAGATGACACAATGCTGCTATGTACCTATGCTAAGGTGAGCATGTGCTAGCTGAACTGTGAGTAATTGAATCGCTGAATCCAAAGATATCAAACACACTGGACACTGGTTTATTTTTAGGCCAGAATACATGTCCAAAATTACTTCACCCCCTTTTGACCCTCGGCTTATTTTGGTATATTATTTTTGTTGAAAGTCACTACACAGAATAACAATGAAAGGCACCATTCTGCTTAATAAGCACTTTTATATTTCATATTGAAATACATTTTGCTGTAAATATTTCTCCACTCTTACCTATGTAAGATTTTGAATGGAGGATATTTTACATTGTGGTGTTGATACTTTTAGTTATGCAAAGGATCTGAATACTTCATTCAGCGCTACATACAGTACCCACAATACCAACAGTGCTGAGACACACTTACAAGTCAGTAGTTTCTCTATTAAATCAAACAGTGGGAGGATGAGGCCTTTCTCTTGGGTTACGTTTTAGCTTTATTAGGGCTGGAGGAATTAGATTCAGAGAGTGCTACTCCCTGGACAAGTTGTGCTTCTTGTGAAATGATTGTTTTACTGTTGCGCTGTGTACAACATTTGCTCATATCAATAATGGGATACGCTCCAATGCACCAGGCAAACCCTGGGAGAGAATCGAGCCTCATTTGACTCATTTGATTTCACCGTTCGCATTTGTGGCAAAGCAGGTTTGGAGGAGACAGAGGCACGATTGAATATTCACAACTTCCTGCCTAAACTTTCTCTGTGATCATATTGAGGCTCTGTACAGTAGAGAGCAAACTCCAGATGGACATCTTTAACATTCCCAAATCTTCCTCTTTTCACTAGCAGGAGTTTTGGAGTCAAGGTGTGAAGGGAGGACCAAAAGACCCTTTTCCCACAATCCCTCTGCAGCTATAGCCCCCCAGCTGTTCAAGGGCTTCCATAACAACAGCTGCGCAGAGGTTTAGTGGTTCATGTTGCTATGACAACAGCAGGATCAATTGGCATGCACAGACTCTCGGTGCTAATAGCGAAAGTGACATTATGCCATAATTTCATTTCAATAAAACACAGGCAGGTTTTTTACTGCACTAAGATTCAGGGGGACATAAAAAGGAGGAAAATAATTAATTTTGCATGATAATGCGAGTGGCTTGTGCACCAAAAAACTCGCAGGAATCTCCCACGCATATTGACAACCAACCAAGCAACCTCACACCTCAAACCCTTCTTCCCTGGCATTAGAAGATTAACTTAGTACAGAGTGCGATTGTTTCCAAGCTCATACAATAGAGGCTAAATAAGTCTTCATGCCCGGCAGCTGTATGTGCCACGGATCACTGACCGGCAGGATGTGCAACAATCAGAAATATTTCTGTTCTCCTGACAAACAGGATATCAGGTCACTTGGCCACCTTAACTGTGAGGAATCAGAGACTATGGCGAGGGGAGGGGTTAAACTATTGTACACGGCCACGAAGAACCAACCTCAGCTGTACTCTAGGTTGACACGTGTACAACAATAGAATCTCCGGTGGTGTACCGCAAGCAGAACCTTCAAATGTGACAGAAGAAAGGCAAAAGTGAATAACAAAACTCTTATAAATCTGCATTATGTTGCACTCACTATTCCTCCTTGTGTGTTTAACAATTAGTCAAAGCTCAGTTCTTGCAGCTTTTATGTGGCCAGCCAAACTTCAACCATTTGAGGCTAATTCCAGGGAATTATAAGGGGCTTACGATGACAATGGCAGGTATTCCCACAGGGGTAACCAGAGCCGGCACAGCGTCTACGGGTGTAAACCCTACATTTAACAAGCATACAGCTGATACAGGCAGCTGTGCCAGACAAAACACAGCAAAAACACACATATAGTCTACACACAGAGACATGAGCTTTATATCCAGCTGCAAAGCACATAATATCTAAATTTCAGCATGACACACGCTTCTCTAACTTTGTGTCTCTGCCATGATGACACTAATCAACTCTTGGCTGATATTTGACATTGATTATTCCTCCCTGTCTCACAGAATATGATAGTCCCTCGCGAACAGTGAGGGAAAGCCAAACAGGAATCCACTGCTAAAAATATCCACATCGTGATGAGTCAGGATGGATTGAGCAAACAAAAAGAGACCAGTCTAATTTCCTCCAGTCTAGGCTTTCGGTAAAGACTTGGAAAAGAAGTTCCAATCCTCAGTACCACTGGTGGATTCTTCTATTTAATGAATCAAGCTGCATCAAGAAGAGAAAAAAAGGAGTCTGCAGACTAGTGGGATAAAAGCAGATTATCCAAATGGAGGCTAATGATGTGAGAAAGAATCAGAGACTTAAAGAGTATAAAGGTGCAGGAAGATGAAATTGTTTTGTACTGTCATTGTCAAATACAGTATGTTACACCAGTTTCTTTTCCCCCTCTGGAAAAACTCAAAATGAACATATTACATGTTTACCTGCAAAAAATACAATTACCCAAAAAATTACCCAAACCACCTAAAATGATATGTTGCTCTGACTTAATAAAAGGCTGCATTGGTATACAGTTTGTCAGTGACATAGTTGAAAAACTCAGTGTGGAAAAAACATTCTTTGTTGCTAATGCTTAAGCTTGGCAACTAGTGGATATATGACACTGAAGGAATATATTAACTTGAACCACTGGTTATTTTATTGAAAAATAATATTATTTTTGTACCTTTTCATTCAATTGAAAAGTACCCCAAATTATAGAGTGCATAATGTGTATGGAGGCTCAAAACCAACTTAAATAAATAAAGGTTATGACTCTAAAATATCAATAAACAGTATTATTACATAAACCTAATTATAGGCTACTTTTATCTTAATGTTCACTTATGTAAAAAATTAAATTAAATCATTTTATTTTCTTTCCTTGACTCCAATCAGTTGATAAAATAAACTAAAACATAATCTGTTCAAAAAGAAGCCTGACTGTATAGAAGTCTATGAGGAAATTATTCTGACTTGATTCATTACCATGTTGACAATATTGCTATTTTAATGTGGTTCAGTTCAATTTTAGTCCCCTATAAAAGTTGTGTTTGCGTTTTGGTTGTATTAAAAGGAGTTAGCAGTTCAGTACAAGGACATTTTGTTTTAAGCCTGTTTCAGTCAAAATTATCATTATCATTATCACAGTTAACCAGAGACTGTAAATGCACCATGATAACCAAGCTAGCACCTAGCAGCTAACTTTAGGGTCAGCTCCACCCTTTTGCCTAAATAAGGTCACATACAGTTACGTGATTAAAGTTAGCTGTAGCTGAATAGCTAGCTAAAGCTTAGGCTCATTTTGTTTTGCTACCAGTGTACAGGGGGTTAGGGGGGATGTTGGCATAAGCTAGCTAGCT
This sequence comes from Scomber japonicus, assembly GCF_027409825.1. Taxonomy (NCBI): domain Eukaryota; kingdom Metazoa; phylum Chordata; class Actinopteri; order Scombriformes; family Scombridae; genus Scomber; species Scomber japonicus. The sequence continues at coordinate 27,951,175 of NC_070590.1, read as the reverse complement.
AGTCTTCTCATTGCACTTGTCTAATGTGATCAATCTGTGCCCTGGACAGACTTGGATATGTGGTGATAAAAATAAGAAATATTGCAGGGGGAAATTGGAGAAATGATTAATTATGTGCTAGGACCAACAAAATTATTTTACCACTCCATTTTAATTGTTTAACATAATTTATTGATGTATTCAGTTTTGACTCCTCTCATCTCATAACCTTTTACTAATTAATGTTGTCTTCTGGGCTCTATACATGTAGTTAATTGAAGTAGGTGCCTTTTAAGACCATTTGCTTGTGTTAACATCTATTTCTCAATATATCAAACTTTCACCAACGCTAGAACCCAGCATGATTTTTTTTTAATATTACATATTTCACACTCTCCAGTACAGTTATTATATTTCAGCCCAACTTCCCAAATGCAATAATAGTCAGGTGAGTAGCGAGATACTGCACATAGTGTCTATTATCTGAACCATGCTCTTCAAACCCCTTCAGGCTCTGGTGAGACTGGGCTCTTGCACTCATATGCTCTTTCACTTACACAAAGGCAAACACAAGGATCTGGTTTTCAGGTGGGCCTCAGGAAGTTTCAGAGTAGTTCTGTTTAGCTTTAAACTGCAGTACTATTTTTGTGAAATACTATTTTATACTTTTTTGAATATCCTTTCATTCTTATTGTGATTTATTTGTTTTCCAACCTTCATTAAGCAAAATACCTTCCTAGAAGTCAGTAGTATGTAGATCAGAGCATTGGAATACATAAAAAGGAAACAGGCTACATTTTATCACCCAGGTGTCAGGTATTGTTACTTGTTTTAAGAAACACAATACTGGATTGACTGAATGACATGTTCAGAAAGATATTTTTGTAGAGCAGCAAAATCCATTAACTGCACAGCAAGTGTATCCAAACCAAAGTAGTTTAAAATGAAGGAAGGAGGGAATAGTATCCTCCTGGAGGAAATACTATCCTTTCTCTGGCTCCAGAGTAAACAAGCTGTGTCGGACCAGGAGGGAGGCTGGCTGTCATGGTGCTGGACACAAGACCTGCTGGATTTTTGGCTTAAGAATAGAAGCTGTGGTTCTTACTGCCATGACTGACGTAACAGGCAGGATCCTGTTGAGGATGCTGTTGTGATATGTGGAGTGAATGTGAGAAAAAAGCTTGGAGGTGAATTTGTTTTTTGTTTTGTTTTTTATTTAAGTGTTCATTTAACACAGTTTCTATCATGATTGTGGGTAAAGAGTAGTATAGTAATGAAAATCCCCAAATATGTAGAAAAAGCTATCTATGTCTTCACACTATCTCTGGAATGTCAAATCTCACACACTGAGGAGAAATGGCACAGATATGTGGAATCCTCCCATGTTTGTAACAAAAAAAAGGCCAATTAGAAGAAGTTATTTGACTGTTATGCAATAGCCATCTCAGCTTTTTCAGGGTCCAAATCTTCCTTTAGTCAAATAAACAATCTGCCAGAGAGGGATTTTATTCCAGTGTAAATGCACCATAAATAACTCTCTTGAAAAAAACACCTCCATTATCAAGAAAATGACATGATTTGAAACAAACCTAAAACAAACCAATCTACATTGAAAGTAAATGAAATGATAAACTCTTTTGGCATATTTAGCTGCCATGATGAAAAGGTAGATGATGTTTGAGAGGAAAGACTAAACGTGTTCATTTATCTATTCTTTTGTCCTCAGATAAGACTGATTGGATGCAATATTGCACTGGTCATCCCACAGGAAGTGACAACAATTACAGTTCAAAACAATTCCAACCATTATAAATCATTACTACATTAATTGTTAAGATGCTTTATGATCATAAACTAAACCAGCAGTGATTTCATTTTCCATTTGACGTCTCTATTGGATTCTATGTTTCTTTTTATTTTTTTACATTGTATGCCGTCAGATCAGATATAGCAGAAAACTTCCTGTTTGCTTTATGGCACAGAACAGGAGGCTGTTCTTCAAATACAGACGATGCTTTCAGGTTCTTTCAGGAAGAATCATTTCTAACATGTATATGAAGTGACAGATGATGTTTCTGTCTGCAAACACAAAGCGAGAAGTTGAAGCAGCGGGATTCTCTTTGTGACAGGATTTTATAACAGCCGCTCGCTACCACTATCATTTCATTATTTGTATATAAATGTAACAGCTATGAGATGTGTAAAAATACACAGTGCTTTTGAGTCTTTTATATTCTGTGTGTAAAACAGACATCGGGTGAGCAGGGAAGATGGAAACACAAAAAGGCCGAGGCACAGAACAGACAGTGAGGAATTCCCCATCAGTGTCTAAACTGAGCTAACTCTTTTTTTTTTTTTTTTTCTGACTCTTCCCTCCTGGTGAGAGTGCAAAAGGAAAAAAGTTAACCCTTTCACTGACACGCTGGAGCTCTGCTGAAATTGTTTTTTTCACAATAATGCATAACATCCCTATGGACTGAGGCTGCAGAGTTTACTGGCAGTCAGGTATTCTCTGTGGTCCCCGCTATACGCCTTTCCACACATCATAATAAATGCACCACTTGTTTCACAGCCCCCCTCAGCTCTATATCCAGGTAGTTAAATACAAAGTACTTTCTGTCCATTTCCCGGGACAGAAAATAGTGTCTTTAAATTTAAGGTGCTCTGCCATCTGTATTAAATGTCTATGGCGGTTTATAAATACCTCTGACCGCAGGGGGAAACAGGGACAGCAGCCTGTTCAGTGAGACGCAGAGAGATTCACACAACACACACACACACACACACACACACACACACACACACACACACACACACACACACAGACACAGACACATACTGTTGGGGGAAAAACAGTAATACCGACAAAAATTCAGACAGCACATTCTCAATCAATTTTTCACTCTCTGTAGCTCTGTCTCAGTGTGTCTCAGTCCTAAACACACACACACACACACACGCACAAGAACACATACTGTAGAAGTAGGTCTGTTTTGAAGTGGGTGTCAAGAAGGCAGGTGCAAGTCATCCCTCATCTCTTGCCATGGTATGTCTCACCTTTATAGTCCGACTGACAGCTCTCTCCAAGCCACTACTCACAAATAATCATCTCCCTGCCTTCGCGTTGACCTTTACGCGTTTGAAGAAACTCACCCAAGTTTTCCTTGAGATCTACCCGAAGATACGAAAACACAAACGCTAAAAAATCATCCATATGTCCCCAATGGATCTTTTTTTCCACCGTGTTAAATCTTCAGCAAACTTTGTTACCTGATAGTAGCCAGCTGGCATGAGCCCTCATTCTAAAGTAAGAGGCTAAACTTGACTTATAATTCATTTGACTAAAGGGCAATGCACCCAGAAAGTTTTCACAGCTACTTTTTCCTGCATGGGCAGCATATGTGCCACTGTTATTAAGCTGTGAACATACTAACAGTATATAAAATGATTGATCAAGCTGTGGTGCAAGGTTTACGCTTACCACCACGGTGTATTCTAATCATCGCTTTTTGTTCAGTAAGTCTGAGATGTTACTCACAGGTCGGCGTTGCATTGGATTGATGCTTCGGTAGCGTTGCTGATGTCTCTCTAATGTGTCAGTTTAGAAGACGGAGGTTGGTAAAGCGACTGTGTGTGGAATTATGATGTGATTACTGTCTTTCACTTCATTTAGATGATGAAAGCTTTTGTTTGTAAAAAAGTTGAAGCAATCGTAGTGAAAACTCAACCATGTGTTACTTGCATTCAGTAACACTGGGTGGAATTTGTTGGGGGGTCGGGCGACATACTGTATATGTTCTTTATGACACTACTCCAGCATCACTCGTAGTATAGAAGAACTTTATTAATAGATCAATGTGTTTCAGTGTGCGGCTCTTAGGCCTGTCACAATAATTATCGACTTATCATACTTAATACATACATTATACATACATAATTATCATCATATCTATACAGTATATGTATCTTATGATACATGGACATGAACTTGATCATTTTTTGACCTCAGTATTTCCACACTTCACATTAGCAGCTAAGAGGCTATTCATGTTACATTAGCTAAACAAGTAATGTCCTCCATTCCTCACTGTGTACGTCCTGAGTGGAGACTGTAGAAGAATTAAAGGGAAATAACTCTGTCCTCAACCATAATGACAGTCTGTGTTTTTACACAAGTGTAGCACCCACTCTCCAATCCCACCCCCCACCCCTGTTGCATTATTATACTAGTATATTATCATTATATAAGTGGTGTAAAATAATCTCCAAATGACAACAATATTGTTTATCGAGATTATTTCTGAGACAATATATCATCCAACAAAAGTAGTTATATTGACAGGTCTAGCAGCCTTCATCATAAAACACATTAAAAGCAGTATTATTATACATTACTACTATACAGTATTAGTAATACTGCTTGCAATGTGTTTTATCATGACCCTGATAAAGACCACAAGCCGAAACGTGTTGGTCTATTACTGAAGTGTTTCTATACTACTATACTAGTGTTGCTGAAGCTTTGACTTTTTGGACTTTTTTCCCTTCTCCATGCATCTTGGAAGCAGGTGAAGTTGAAGCAGAAACATCCAGGCTGTTTAATCTTAAAATAAATCTGATGTGCAATGACAGCAACTGGAAAGACAAATATGAACACATGGGTGATGGGTCTAAATAATAATATGCAGAGTTAGCTTTATTTGTTGATCTATTTAATCATGTTTAATATAGAAGCATTACTTTGTATTACTTACATGTCATATTTGGAAAGCTAATCACATATTATAGCTGCAGTGCATGCTGACACATTAGCATGGACCCTCCTATCCTTCAACATACAGTAATTCACTCCTCAAGTATCAGCATGGAGCCTTGGAGCACACAGATGATTTCACTACGTAGACAATAGGTTGACCGACTAGCCTGACCCTTCGCCCCAAAAAACTTTCCCCTTTAAAGCTAAACAAACAAATTGGACCCGCAATCAGCACTATCACATTTCCAACTGCCATTTACACCACGCTGACACTGTAGCAATGCCAAAGCAGTGCCAGCAGGGAGACGGGCACATACATACCACAGAGGTATCGAGACCTTGACCGGAGGAAAGAGGCTGTGTGTGTGTGTGTGTGGGGAGGGGGGTGAATTGGAAGCCTTTCTCTCTTCTCTCCTCACCCAGTCCCTGTACCCCCTCCGAACTACCATATTTACCCAGTGTGCTGGCTTTGGCAGCTGTTTATAACTCACTTTTAGCACAGAATCATCATCATCATCATCATCATCATCACCCTTTGGAGATGAACCTTTATGAAGTTCCCGCAGGGTGTGGGAGGTGTGCGTGGGTGTGAGATTTCTTTTTTTTTTATTATTCTTTTATTCAATTTCTTTTTTTTTTGGTCTGTGATAATTAAAGTCCTCTAAACTTTATTATGAGATGCTCCGTCATCTCCTTATGCAAACTTTTGTATTTGGAAGGACCGCAATGGAGGTTTTGATCAATTTCAGATAGTTTTTTATTTCGAGTTGTGTGGGTTATATGAACAACAGCTGTATCAGTGGAGACTAATAATGTCATGCTGTGTCTGCTATTGAAACAGATATATTTGCTCAGAGGATCTTGTTTAAATCGGTTTCACTCAGCATTAAAAAAAAATTAAAAACATCTATTCTGCGGTCAATAGAGTTCAGTGCCAGCTCCATTTATTGGTAATGACAGGAATCACATTGAATTTAATTGAATAAATGAGGACAAAAAATGTCCTTTTAAATCATGGCTGTCATTACATTGTGAATATGATGATACGCATTGAATAATAGAATATCTCTGTGCTGAAAATAGCTCATTATGTCTGTGTTTTACAGGAATTTGGCACAGGTTAGCGAAAGGTGCCTCTGCCAAATATGCTGCAAGGACAAAAAAGCTGCAAGTGAAACATTTGGCATTAAAAGAAGTTGTTCTCGTTATATAGTGATGGAAAATAAACTAAAAAAAAGAAGCAAGCAGCAGAAATACTTAAGCGAATGAAGATGAGTGCTGTGCAGGATCACCAAAATGTGTATTTTGGACAGTGCTCATCTAGAATGTGACAGGTTGGTTTATGAACAGATGTTTAAGAAGCACTAAGACATTTAAATCAGTTTGGTTTTCTTTAAATCAAATCTGAAATTTTTTAAGGCCTTTTAAATGAAACTACAGACGTGGAAGATCATATAAGTCACTAACACCATGTTTAAGGTTCACATTTGCTTCTATTTTTATACATCACTTGTCAGTGATGGTTAATGAAGACAGTGTGAAAATGTGACTTTAATTGGGTAGTAAAATTTCAGGTTATTACATTTTGAAAAATCCTCATGTTTTTATAGGCACTTATAGACAAAAACTCCAGGCAAGCCATCACAACTTAGTCCTGATTGGCTCCCCTCATTAAATAACTACTGAAATGTTTCCAAGCAGGGCAGCGTTATAGTGGAAAAGCATCCAGCAGCAGGTTTACTTCATTTGAACTGGAAGAGCTGCTGCTGTTGATCTGTAACAGCCTTGTGAGGCCTTTCACCGCACTTTAAATCAACTTCATTTATTTGCAAAATATCATTAATGAAGTGTTTCTTATCTGGAGGTGTTGCATATTTGAAAGGTGACAACTTATGGAAGCTTTAACCTTCCTGTTGTCCTCCCGGGTCAATGTTGACTGTTAATAAAGAATAAAATATAAATCAACTTCATTCCAACTTTACACTTATTTTGGGAAATGATGATCATTTAAATGAGATTATAACACATGTTTGAGTTTAAAAAAACAGCAATTAAATTATTTTAACTAAATATGTAGATGGATTATCACAAACTGGTATGTCAAAGTTTAGTCAGGATACAGTTTTGAAACCATTTCAAATGTATGAATGGCAGCACATGATCACATCTGTTGTCCTTCTGGGTTAAAATTGAACCAGTCTGGTTTGACTGATTTATAGAACATAGAGTACAAATCATCACACAATTCTGTGTTAGACCTTTTAGCCAGCTTCATTCCAACTTCACACTTTTTTGGAAATGATGGTCAATATAAGCCTCATTTGAGTGAGATTACAGCTCATTTTTTAGTTAAAAAAGCAGGAATGATTTTAACTATATTTTTGATGGTTTATAACAACTAATATATGTCAAAGTTTAGTACAGATACAGTTTTGAAACCGTTATCTGTTGTTCTCTTGGGACAAAATGGACCCGGTCTGGTTTGACGGTTTTATAGAACATACAAAGTACAAGTACAAATTATCATCCAATTCAATGAAAGCAGTGATGATTATACTTGTAGTGTAGTATGGAACCATCCATGTGATTTTCAGGCAATTAGATGAAATACATTTCTGATACATATATATACACACCTGAGGACAACAGGAGGGTTAACTGGAGCTTTACGGTGGCTTAAAATTGCTTTAAAATAGTCCTTCAAATTGTGTCTATCTAGTCTCTAACATAATTTTCTCACAGATATACATATTTCTGAAATAAAAATATATTTTTAAAACCGTGTCAAATGTGACCCAAGGACAACAGGGACAGTGTTTGAGGACAAGTTATAAATAATGTTTGTACTTTTCAAAAAGGTTCCAGAGAAGTTTAAGGGGCTCTCAGATTATTATATACAATCCATATCTGCTTACTTATGACTGAAGACTTGACTGAAGTGATGCACATCTGTCAATTGGATTGGACAAGATGTCTGCAGCAGACAGCTGCCAAAGTCAAGTAGCATAATAGTCTGTCTTTCACAATAGTCTCCATTATGCTCCAAGTCTAGTTCTGTCTTCTGAATATAAACAACTGTCTGCTTTAGACATCCAATCCAAGCTAAATACATTACAAGGTACATTACTTTATATAAAAATGTCCTCAAAACAGACAGGGAGACACACGCATACACTTCAACATAAATTCAAATGAAGACTATTTCTTGATACTCGAGACACTAGAGAGATGTTACAATCTTCCACTTCTCTCTGCATTTCTCACTTTTCAGGAATGTCTTGAACAATGCAATCCTTGCTTTTATCACGGCACATATCCTAACATGCTAATTACCCCACACACAGTTTGAGTTCATTTATTATGCATGAAATAATCTAATATGATGACTGTGATAATTATGCGCACATAGATAAGATAAAAGAGTAGTAACCAATTATGGCGCGGGAGTTGGGAAAAGTAATTATTCTTTGTAGTGGAAAAGAAGTCTCAGTTTGAAAAAAAAGGGGGGGTTGTGTCTGTGTTTTTTTTTTTTCTTTTTACATTCAGTCTGCAATTAACATGTGGAATCATGTCTGCGCTCACAGATAATGTTTAAGGAATATTTTCTTGATTAAGCATAAGCATAAGCCTTGTTGTTTCACTTTTGGCAGCTTTTTCATTAACATTGAAGCTTTCCACAGTAGTGACCAAGTAGTTCAAATAAACCTGCATTGAGACAGTTTATAAAAGTATCAAGCAACACTAGTCTTACTCTCACAGTCGCTGAGGTAAACTGCATTCTGCATACATACATTTACAGCAATGTGTTTGTTATGATAATTGTGCACGCTGACTCCCCGAGTCTCCTCACACACACACACACACACAAAAACACACACATACACTCCAGAAATCTGACATGTTTACAATATGACATGAAAGGCAACATGACTAGCAGCCTCGGGTCCCGTCAGCCAGCAGCAAATCAGAAAAGACACTAAATCGAAGGAGTGGCTGCTTGAGAGTGTGGTGCTCGCAAATCAGACGCGTGTTGTAGAGTCATTAAAAATTACCACTTCTAAAATCAGAGCTGGCATGCGGTTAGCCTGCACCACTGTACAAACACACTTAACACAGCACAGTTTTCTTTGACAAATTACGTGCCTGCCACCGCAAATCACAGGAAACAGAGACTCCACACAGTAATTTCATTTTTTTTTTCTTCTTCTTCTACTTCTTTTTTTGTGTGACTGTTTTGGCTGGATTTTTTTTGTTATAAATCAAACTTTTATGTGATGGAACGTGGCAGCCTGGAAACAGAGTTTAACGGGGCATAATATGTCAGCATTGATTTCGCTCGCAGTCGAAAAAGGGAAGAAATGTTTCGTGGCTTGCGCTTTGGATACTTTGGATAAGACGCATAACTTGACGGCTGAGTCACTGCAACGGAAAACAGTGATAAGAACACAGGAGAGAGACAAAAAGTAGTATGGTTAATAAATAGATCAACCACATAAACGGGTGATGATGAAGGGTGAAGAAATAATTGCGGATGTGTAGAGTACAAACAGTAATAACCTCAATTCATTGTCTTACTGACCTCTAACTAAAAGCACATTTGACTGACTCAGGAGTACACACACACACACACACACGTCATCTTCACACTCATCCGGAAATCTCCGTCACCCTTTACCCAGTCCAGGCCTCCCTTGGTCTGCTTGTAGTTGACTCATGATTACTAGCAGAGTGTAAAGCTTCAGGCCAAACATACTACTCATATGTTCTGAGAGCAGTCAACAACTCCTACAGCTGTCCAGAAGACAACAAATCACTTTTAAAAAGCCATCGCTAGATTTTTACCCCCCCACATACACACACTCTCCTTCCATCAGCGCAATGGGGGGGACATTTCCTCAGAAGAAATGCCTTTATGTAGATGCCAATCCTGTAGGCTTTTTTTTATTCAGAAGAAGAAATAAAAGACAAGAACATTCACAAAGAGAATAAAGTAAATCCCCGGCTCCTCCCGCGCTCTGTAACTTTAAACTGGAGGTTAATGTCGGTGTCTGTCTTATGTTTCCTTACACTCTCAGCAGAGTCATAATGTTCTGAATGTAATGAAGTGAGGAGGAGGAGAAAGCAAGGACAATGAATACAGCCAACACTGGCAATCACTGCATTCCATGTGTGTGTGTATGTGTGTGTGTGTGTGTGTTTTTTTTTTTTTAATCCAGACAGCTGATGTTTAGAATAATCAAAGCTACTGTAAAACTGTGAAGAAATGACAATTCATGTTTATTTAACCTTGAAGGCATGTCATCATGCATGGTTACAAGATTCCCTCAGACTCAGATTCCCTCAGATTATCAGTGATTATCCAGGACTGCACACTGGGAACAAAAACCTACAAAAAAAGCACCTTTCTTCAGCCTCTGTGGGAAAATTGTGTTAGAGACTCGACAGATACAATTTGAAAGGACTCTTTTAAGGCTGTTTTAGCTACTGTAAAGCTTAGTAATGTGACTATCATTTGTCATTTATTAACCCTTCTGTTGTCCTCGAGTCAAATTTGATCTGTTTAAAAATATATATATCAGAAATGATATACCGGAAATGTGGATTTATTTCATCTAATTGTTTGAAAATCACATGGATGGTTCCATACTACATTCTTTGCAAGCATAATCATCACTACTGTCATTGAACTGGATGGATGATCATTTTTTTAACCAAACCAAGTCAATGTTGACCCAGAAGGACAACAGATGTGATTAAGTGTTGCCATTCAAACATTTGAGATGGTTTCAAAACTATATCATGACTAAACTTTGACATGTATTGGTTTGTGATAATCCATCAACAATTTAGTTAAACATAACATTCATAAGCATCATTTCCACAAATAAGTGTAAAGTTGGAATGAAGTTGGCTAAAATGGTCTAACACAGAATTAGGTGATGATTTATACTTTATGCTTTATTAACAGTCAGAACTGACTTGGGAGGACAACAGTTGCATGGTTGACAGGAAGACAACAGGAAGGTTAAGCATTGAAGTGAATTCAACATAATGCAATGGTTCTACTGCACATATGAAAATACTTACACACTAATATTTGCTTATAAGATGTCACATGTGCAGTATTTGACTTGTGGTGCAAGTATATTCTGATAATTGCACTGAAACAATAGACATTATATTATTATCATGATTTATAGTGGGTTCTGTGTCCAGCCATAGAAATGATATTTATATACTACTATGTTTAACCAGTTACGTTTTGAGGGATATGTGATGTCTGCCAGGATTCTGTTCAGGAAAGTTTTCTTGTTGTTGTTTTTTTCACAAGGAACAATGTGCTGTGCTCTTTTACCTCAAGGAAATCATAGCTAGTTGGACGTAGTGAGCACAGGATTCTGACACATACTGCTTGTGGTTAATACATGTAACAAAAACACTGGGAGAGATTGTGGTTTGGGGTTAAATGCTAATAATGTGAAATTGTCCTGTCTGCTGCTTAAAGTCAAAATAAACCTTTTTTTCCCAATTTTTAGCCAATACCACAATCACCACCCTCGTTCCCAAAGTGCTTTAGCTGCATAAATACAGAAATTATTAACCATATTTCATGTACTGCAAAATTTGATGTTTTAGGAAAATAAATGAAATATGTATGTTTTGCAGATGTATCCAGGAGGAACGTTTTCTGACTTAGCAGATATGTTTAAAGCTTCCTGCGTCAGAATGTGTATTTTGTTACTTTATATTATACCATGTTTAGTTTGTGACTCATTATGCCACACTGGCAGCACTTTAAGTTAAAAGCTACTGAGCCACTCAGAGTTAAACATCAAGGTAACATGGATCTTCCATAGGTCAGAAGCATTAAGATGCTTTGGGCATGAAAATCGACTGATATAAGCCAGAATGCCAGAAGCTGGAATGAAATATAATACAGGAGTAAAACAGTACACTCCTCCTTTAATATTTTAAGAGCTCAAGTCTTATGAAATACTGTAAAAGATGTAGTCTTCCCAAGGCAAATGAAATGCACTTCCACTGCAGCCTGTGCTGTCATAAAATCATAGCACTTTTATAGGAGAGGACAGGACTGCATAAAGGAAGTCATTTGCAGCTAATAAGAGCGATCACTAAAATGCATTAGGGCTAATTATTCTGTCCTTGCCACCGCTGTACTGTGCTTTTTACTAAAGTCTGTTGATAAGCTGCTGTTTCACCCAAAGAGCTTACACACACTAACAAGTGTTTCATCAGGCATCTGCAAAAGAGCACTCGGAGATTAACAGCAAGGTATACAAATGGATTTGAAGAGAAAGCCGCTTTTGTTCAAGTCTAATGTCAAAATAAAGGGAGCAGCTATAGACTGAGTGAAAATATTGTCCTTCAGATCAATGGTGTCCTGGAGTGCAATACTCTGAAACATTCAGATGAGATGTGAGTGGCAGAAAAGAGCGACACACTCGAATATCTTTGGAGAGGATTCTGAGAAATGGAACCGTGCTCAAGTTAAAAAGGCTTTTGGAGGTCACAACTTTAGTGCTGTTGCATTTTTATTTGAAGTGCGGCAGACTTCAATGAGCCGCTCCGCCGATAATCAAAAGTACGGCGGTCTGAAAAGGCTGTCTACCACCATTTCTTCAAAGAAGCTAATTTTTCTTCTTTATAGTACCCGTTTCCTTCCCCCCACCACCCTCTATCACCATATGACTGAAGCCCAAACTTTCTCTGCCTGCAGCTCCTTCTGTGTATCAATACAACTGTAAATACACCTAAAAAATGGTCAGCACTTCACAACGCTGATATGAGTTTGCTTATTGTTCACAAAAATAGCTTTGGTTGATGCGCGCTTGGCTGTAAAACTCTGTGTGTTTGTCTTTAACCTTGTAATAAAAGTTATTCTGTCTCACAGAGGAAGAACGACAGCTTTCCTGCTGGCAATGGTACCGCACTGCTGAAAAACAGCTGCTACTGTACCTGCAGTACAGAAATGCTTCAGCTTAAGCAACAAAAAAAAAAAAGAAGAAGAAGAAAAATCTAGTTGCAATGAGACATCAAACAGCATATGAGAATATTAATTTTTGTAGCTGGAGGTGTCAAGCTACAAATGCTCATATGCATTTGACAAGGAAAAGGCCACTGCTGTTACAGGCTGTATTGTATGAAACAGTCTGAGTGTGTAAAAACCAGCATTGATGACATTTCACACAGTGGTGAATCAACACTGTTAACTCTTAACTGAGGTTTAAAGACATTTCCAATATTAGTGACACCGTTTTGGCCTGTGCATTTATTCATTCTAGACGGAAACACAAATATGCAGCCACACACTGCTCGCTGGGATTTTCTCCTGCTATGATCTGCTGTTGAATTCAAATCAAATATTTTGAACCTCACCCAGCTCAGCTGTTACCAGGACTCTCAAATATAATAAATTCAGGATTTACTGGCAGGCTTCATATTTCTCTGTGTGAAGCTCTACTCATTTATTAGGATTATCTACATTCCACCAGAGATAAGAAGCAAAGGCACAATGAGGTTGGGAGTCTTGTTAAAGGTCTTTAAATGCAGAATATATAATACGCTGTTGCTAATTTGATTTTGTGCTTGATCCTTGAATAATAACCACTGATGTCTAAAAATAATGTTTAATTGTTTATGCTGCAAAAAAATAATGACATCAAAAGCAATTTATTCCAACACTATGGAATCTGAAGACATTAGAGAGTGGAAATAGCCTACTTCTTACACATCTTTGAAATACTCTTCATCCACAGTAAACATTGTATTTGTGTGTGCATTCTGCTGCTGGTATTGGACATCGACTTAGTTTATAGAATGTGTCCCTGCTGGGTTTTCATTTCCTCTGTCTGAAAGAGGAATGCAATCGGACTACTGATGCTAAAATCATTACCTAATGACTTAAGCCTTTTGTACAACTTCTTCCACGCTGCGCCACTGACCCTGTTCAAGAGCACGTCGCGTACTATTGTGTGGAGAAGAGCTTTTGTAAAAGTTTGTTTGAAGACTGTCTCCAGGGCCAATTGATTTAAATGTGCTAGGTCCAATCAATCACTGAATCACATGGAGAGGACTTAGATGGATTTTTCCATATGTGGAGATATTTCTTTTTTTCAGACACATTATGAGCGAAGTGATATTGAGATAACATGCTGGTTTTGTCCAAAACAGTGACAATAACATATGCTCATTAAGAAGGCTCTAAGAATCAACATAAACGTCACCTGCATACATTTCCTGTTCACATTGCTAATGTGTTATCATCAGAGGGATCGCTGTGAAACTACAGCTAGAGCTGTGATGATCAGGGCCCAACCGATGCTGATACGGATATTAGGAAGCAAAGAAATTCTGATACTAATATTTATTAGCCGAGAATGTTATATGTACATAATATGAACATAAGCACTCATTTTTTGCATTGATCTCTCAAATGTGGTTATCAAACACTTGTGACAAAGATATGTAATGGATATTGGTCAATTACAGTTTAACAATAAACATTATTGTATAAAATGACAGTAAACACTGCTGGGAATTCAATAATCATAATTAGTTATGAATAAAAATAACAAAGACATCAATATATCAAAAAATAATATATAAAAATATATATATGTTGGAGCATATTGAACAACATATTCGCTGATGCCAATATATTTGTGATAGGCCAATATCGGCTGAGCGATGGCCTATATTGGTCAGGTATTAGTAATGATGCTAAAAAACTAACTAGGCTATTGACACAGGCCCTTTTTAAGATATGACGTTGTTAGATCTGTTTCAAACAAAAGAAATTAATTTTTAAATGTTCTATTGATGCTTCAGCAGTTGCACTACTGTCTAAAACAATTACTTTTGTGACTGACAGCAGTTTTTAAGTTTGTGTAGCACTATGCCATACCAGACTTATCTTTTATGTATGTTCATGACATCTCTATGTCCTTCCAGAAACAACGCTCTGTAATGTTGACAGTATGGAGGATCATTAAATTTGCCTGCTGTTGCTCTTGGAGCATAAATCAAGCCAATCCATCTCTCTCTGACCCCCCTCCCTGGTGGCTTACTTAGAGCCATGCCAACGCAGCACTGGCGCTGGAATGAGCAAGGGTAAGCATGCACGGGCTGTCCTTAAGCTGAGCTGTCTGACGGTATAAACAGGCCTCTGCCTCCTCTTGAGAGCAATAGGGATCAAGCGGGCTTAGTGGGTATGACCTGTGAGGGCCCAGACAGGGCCAAAACATGCAACACAACACAATTGTCTTAAGGATTGCTGCACTATTGAACATGAGAAAACTAGCCCACATCACATTGCTCACGGGCCCGGAACAGGACCTAGATGCACTCCGCTGAGGATACCCGCCAGACTAAAGCCTTATGAATAATTCTCAACATCCTCTCTCTTTCTCCAGCCTGATTTAAGGAAGCAAGGCCCTCAAAAACAAATTAGACAGCTCACAATTGGATAAAGTAAGGCGTATTAGTCTTAAGGGACGTCAAAAAAAGAAATGAAAAATCTTCTCAAAAAGTGATGTATTGGTTTCTTTGGCATCATGCAGGGTGAAATTAAAGGCAAAGGGGAAGGAAATGACAATACATTTGCTTGTGGTTTAATTTCCTCAATTGCTTTATGGCCATACATAAATGCTTAAATTGGTTTGTAACATATGCTCTCCTCGCTCTGTTTACTTCCTTCATTTAGTGTGACTGAATCACTTTATTAGTGATTATCCTCTCAAAAGCTGCAGGAATGCACAGCATCACACCTCATCATGTAATTTACCCATATAGTAGGAATGGGAATATGCAAATAGTGTTTTGCAGCCTCAAATATGCCCCTGGGCTGCTTGTCCAATGACACAAATCATCAATTAAGATCTCAGCAGGGTTTGGGGATAAACTAAATTGGCATTATCCCTATCTGACAATATGTAGAGCCGTGTGGGGAACATCACAACAAAGAACAAACATCACTGAGGGTGATTGGTGGCGATGCGTTCCGATACGTTTGTTTGATCGTGTGCGCGTGTGTGTGTGTGCGTGTGTCGAAATCCATTCCCATCTGAATCCTTCACTTTGAAAACAGTGACAAAAGGCAGCCAATCATTTGAATTGTGTAAAAAGCTAACAGACCTTCTTTGGGGTCTTTCAACAGCGACTCACAGCAACAACAACAGTGGCTTTCAAAGCATTTACTTTCACAGGGAATGCGAGTTTAGCTCCTCGTGGGATTTTACGCTCAGTACTGTGCACTTGTCAAATGTGTTTGACGGAGGGAGCTAAAGTAGTCTAAATCGCCATTGTGATTTCTCAGGGAAGCACATGATTAGTAAACAAATGGTTCAGGCATATTTAATTAAGCTAATATACTCCCAGAGCTCAGACTGTAGTCTTAGCTGGCTGTGAGAGCGAGGCCTTTACTGTGTTGCACACCTTCTAATATACAGTAACCAAGAGGAAGTGATGCAGAACTTTACAGTTACAAGGTTTTTTCTTTCTTTTTTTCAAATGCAGATGTGTTTACCAAAGCCATGTATGCTCTGGTATGTTTATAGGAGGTTAGCATGAATTTGAGGGGCATGGATCAAAGCTGACAGCAACTGTACAGACTAGTCGAAGCCAAACTGACTCACAAAACCAGCAAAAAAAACACGCAGAACGACCTGCCAGCCCTCGCCGCCTTTAATGGCGAGATCATTAAAATCTAATCGAACAGAGGGCAAGCCGCCTGAGAAGCAAATCACACAGACTGCTTTTTTTTTTAATGCCAGTCAAACATCTCCTATGAGTGGAATAGTCATTTGAGTGATTGTGGAATAAAGCAGTCATCTGAAATAGAAAGTGGTGAGTGGCACACAAAGAAGGCCAGTGTTCAGTCTTGGAGAGGTTTTTGCAGGGCAGGGGTAGAGCTGAGAGTAAACATTAGACCTCACTGAGATGCGGGTAGCTTTAGCATTAGGAATACTTCAACCAAATAGACGCAGATAGGTTCCAGACTGCCTGGTTTGACCTTTTTTAAAAATACAAATAAAGAGGAAACACACATTTTTTTTAGTTCACAGTATTTTCTGGAATAGTGCAAGACTTGAGCGCTATGTTGTTTGAACTGCAAAAAGAAACTGTCACAAGTTACAGATATAAAAAGGAAAAAACTGACTGCAAAACCTAAGCTAGTAAAATAAATAATAATAAAGCTGCATTTCAAAGTAAAAGTCACATTTATATATATATAGTATATGTTTAATATTTTATTTCTTTCAAGTCTATTATTAATAAGATTATAAGTTTATTTCACACTATAGTACACACACACACACACACACACTCACTCACACACACAAGCACACACACACACACACACACACACACATTCACATTGTTATATGATTGAAATAAACGACTGAATTGACTTGGATAAAATCTGAGATGTAATTTTAGAATGAAAATTAATTAACGTTTTTTTTTTTATAAATAGCAAACCAAGTTTTCCGGTCAAAATAAAAGCCTTTTTTCACTCATATTAAACACACAACTTCAACATGAGAAAAAAGAAAACCGCACAAACGGTGAAAAGACAATAACAGTCGGGTTTCAGCGCGGAAGATTCACAGCATCACATATCAACTGTTCATTTTACATAATGTGATGTTCCGGTGCTAATTGACAAAAGCCATAGATACAATTCCAGCTTCCAGCGAGCTATGCGATCATTCTGTCTCCGATCCAATCACTACTATTAATATTATTATCTCAATTATAAGATTTTGCGCAAAAGCATCCGCCGAAAAATCCATCCTACACATGGATCATAAACCACAAACATTACCCTCACATTTTTTTATATATCCAAACGCCGCATCAAGCAAAACGAAAAAAATCCACTGGTCTTTCAGTCCAGCATAAAACTGCATCTTCTCTCCTTTCCCTCTCTCTTTTTTCTCCCCCTCCTTTACTTCCCCCTCCCTCTCTCTCTCCCTCCCTCACTCTCTCTCCCTCTCTCTCTTTCCCTCCCTCTCTCTCTCTCTCTCTCTCCCTCTCTCTCTCTCTCTCTCCCTCTGTCTCTCTCACTCTGGCCCTGTCTGGCTGTCTGACTGTATGAATAATGTCCTGCCTTTTGTAATGAAGGGGGGGAAAAGGGGAAAAAAGGACGCTGAAGTGGTAAAGCCTTGCTCCCATGCACTGACATTGAAAATGAATGACAGCTTACCTGCATGCCAATCTTCATCAGACTGACACTGGGCTGACAGCACAGCCTATACTCCTCCACACAGCCGGTGACGTCAGCCATGCCAGGCCCCTCCCACCTCCAGCTCCATCCCGCTCCCCGTTTTCCCAACCCCAGGCTGCTGATGCCTTCCAGTGTCCATGGGAAATACGGCAATCACGCGTGGGGCTCCATGAGAGTGGTAGTTCCCACAAAAACACACCAACCTGGGGAAAAGATAGGATTTACAGGTTGCGTTCAGGTTGTGTTGGCATACATGCAGGTTCAAAGGAATGACTCCGAGGTGATGAAGCACTAAATAGCACCATGTTTAATCATCCTACATAGCTTGAATGACACAGGAAAAATAACATAAGTTACAGTTAGAATATCCATAACACAAGTAATGTCTCTATTATGTTCTGTTTTGGCATACAAAGAACAAAAGACACTGTATTTAAGATAAGATAAGATAAAATAAGATAAGATAAGATAAGATATTCCTTTATTAGTCCCACAGGAAATGGACATTATTGCAACAGCAAGTGAATAATAAGAGAAAGAAGATCAATAGAAAGAATAAATAACATAAATAAAAAGTAAGTAAGCACACAAACGATAAAAAAGACAATAGTAGTAAAAAAAAATGTAATATTATGTTCAACAGTAATATTGGTGGTAAATGATAATATACTTGCGTTATATATTGGTATTGATTTTAAAGTGGAAAAATAAATATATACATATGGTAGAACTGAGTGGTAAGTGTACCAAAAGTACTGATATTGCACAATCGTGTGTATATATGAAAGTGCAGTTGTGCAATTGTCCAGGTCAGGGGTATGTGAGGTTTTACTGAGAGGAACTGCAGGAACGAAGGGCCTGTGATATTATCTCTCCTTCACACACTTACCATGGCAATAAACTTGAAAAGTATCATATATCTTACTCAATTATTCCCTTTGCATACTAATGTTCTTAAGAGTGTTTCTGATGGTAAAAGAGTAGAATGCTATGTGGGTAAAAGGAGGGAAAACGTCTCTACAACCTTCAATTATTTGAACCTATAAGACAGATGCTGATGATAAACAGAGGCTTTTACTTAATTGTGGCAAGAAATCTGATTAATCCCTTCTTAATTTTGGCAATTATCATTAGCCTATGCAAATTCCCCTCTCCTGCAGGCAAATGCACCCTCAGTGGTTCTGGTCCATAAGCTGTAAACTACTGAACTGATCAGAAAAACAGGGGGGAGATATTGGAGCTCAGTTTGACAGTGAGGGCACATAGGAATCAGAGCAAAATGCTTTCCCCCTATTGTTTACTCTTTCATCTGCCTGATTTATTTGAGATTATGGAGGATATCAAATCATCTGAGTGAAATCCAGGCAAGAACAGCACCTCTTTATACTGTTATTAACTGTTTTGATGACAGTCCTCCACTACATGACTTCTTTCTTAACTACCAATAAGCAAAACACAAACTTACAGTATGTAATTAATTAGTAAACCATAAATGTAGGCCTATACATCATACGAGGAGCACTTAAAGGCAACACGTCTTGTTCTAGTAAGCATGCAGAGGCACCATCACTTAGGACTCATTTGTTTTGAATGGCGGATCTGGCCAGCCCCCTGTCGGTCGGTATTCGTCATTACATGTAAAAAGACAGGTGCCCCATGAATCCTCAGACCATGAATATTCACAAAAACAATTGTCCCATTTAGTCAGTATGCCAGTAAAATAGTGTCTAACTAGGCTACAGAAGAACATTTTAACAAGTATAAAACTTGAAGCTATAGCTCCAGCTATTTAGTGCAACTTTCTCTGTGTCCTCACAGTCCAGCAGGGTTTCAGTCTAAACCAAATAACACACTCCGTCTGTTGCCAGAAGTGTTTTGGATGTTTTATAGATTTGCAGTGACCAGCTGTGGTAATATTTGTAGCTGTGGACTAAAAGTGTGCCTGGATCAGATGTTCGATGATGGTTGTTTATAGCTTCTACTGACACAGCTTGTGTGTGTGAGAGAGTCTGTGTATGTGCATGTGTGTGTGAGAGAGTCTGTGTATGTGTGTGTGTGTGTGTGTGAGAGAGAGAGAGAGAGAGAGAGAGAGAGAGAGAGAGACAGAAAGAAAGACAGAGAGAGAGCGAGAGAGAGAGACAGAGACAGAGAGAGAGAGAGAAAGAGAGAGAGAGAGAGAGATCATTTGCACTGTGCTTATCTATTTACAAAGACATTATTAATATATAGGACAAATGACTTTAGATAGTTGTCACAGAAGAAGTTGTTACAGACATAGTTCTCACTATATACACTCACTGGCCTCTTTACTAGGTAAAAAATGGGGGTGTATTAGGGGAGTAAATGGTGTTCCTTATATTTTGTCTACTCCATTAACATACATGAGAGGTACAAAATATTAGGAACAGCAGTAAATATAATGCACCCCAGTACACCACCACCACTTAATAACAACCTGAATAATAAACAGAAAGTAGAATTATTATAATAGATTCTAACCTGCTCTGGTTTGCTCTTAAATCTATAATAAAGGAAAACTGAATGATAAAAGTAGAAGGCGGTTGGTTCTGTATACTTTCCTACTCGTTCCCCGCATTTTCAGTAACGATGCATCTGATTGGCTAGTCTTGAGTTCGAGTATCCAATTAAACTGCAGTTTGCTGTTACCAGGAAGCGAGAGACGCGTAGGAAAGGAGTTACCATATCGCTTGAAGTGATTACTTCTTGACAAACGACGAGTTTATAGACAGTTACGAGTCACTTTAACGAGAAACTGCGTAGCTAACATGTTTTCATTTAACGATACTGTAGCTGTTAGCCTAGCTAGGTTAACTTACAGTAGCGTTTGCTAATGTCGTAAAATGACGCTCTCTGTTGTGTCTGTCGAATAAAGAGCCATAAAACGTTAAAAATGTCCAGTAACGTTACCGTGTTGGAAGTCGGTACCGGCGTGTTCGTCCTTGCGTTGGTTTGGATAGCGGCTCTGGTGTTCGGTATGATGCTGCTGAGAGCGTCTGGATCCGCAAAGTGAGTGACAACAGCACCGACACACACTCCCTTAACATGAACAGAACTGCATAAAGAAAACTATTGCTTTAATGTTGTTTTGCTGTCCAACCAAAACATACAACTTCTAGGACATAAACATCGTTACCTGTGGCATTAGAGGGGTCTTCTAGTAAATTCGGCATATGTATGGCTCATCAGGTGGCCTTTTATTCCATTTAAATGTTTTAAAAATGATGGTTGACATGTCTCAATGATACCAATGGTGTGTTTGAGGAAAGAGAAATTGTAGGAATGTCAATAATCGAAAAGCTGAAAGTTATAAGTGTCAAATTGAAGAGTGTACTTGGTTTTCAACAATATATTTAGGTGTGTTCTAGTTGATATGATTTTAATTACTTATCTCAAAACCATTGATGGATTTCTAACAGAAAGGTTGCAACTCCAGATATTGTGTTGTCTGCCTAGAGAGAGAGAGCAGAACATGTTTACAGCTTCCTACCAAACAATTCATTATATCTACATTCTGGACTCTACTATACTATTTAATTGCTGGGATCATTCGCCTTGTTGTCCCAGCTGATTAATACTCCAGCAGTTACACCAGACCCTCATATTACTATTATAAAGCACACTGTGAAATTAAACACTGTATTTGTGTTAGGTGCAATCACAGTAAGGTTTAAATTGGGTTAAACATCATGTTAGTTAGTTAGCAACTTTTTAATATACATAAAAAAATAATAGAGTCATTGTGGTTGGTACTGTGTAATGAAATTATCCCCAGTTAACCTTGCGTTTGTTTTGTGTGTGTGTGTGTGTGTGTGTGTGTGTGTGTGTGTGTGTGTGTGTGTGTGTGTGTGTGTGTGTGTGTGTCTTGCCAGGTTAGGAGTTATCCCGCTTTTCCTCCTGGCTCTCATCATCACATTGGCGCTGGTGTTTTTCCCTCGCAGCCCAGAGACCGCACCTGCTTTCAAAGAGATAGAGGTGAGCTCTGCAACCTTACACACACTGTCACACTGTCACACTGTTACACTTAAACCACTGTCTCACTTGAATAAGTTACGCCAGTTCAACATTATATCAGACTAGAGCTGCAACCGGTGATTATTTTCATTACAGATTCATGTCAGTTATTTTACTGATTAATCGATCAGTTGCTTAGTCTATAAAATGTCAAAAAAATATGAAACATGTCAGTCAGTTTTTCTTAAGACCCAAGAAGCAACCTGACATGTTTTGTTTGTTCCACACTAATAGCCCACAACATAAAGATATTCAGTTTAATGTCATAGAAGACAAGAAAATATTCACCTTTAAGAAGCTGGAACCAGACATTTTGTAAAAAAAATTCTTAAAAAATGGCTCCACATCAACTAGTAATTTCATATCTCTTTGAGAACATTTACTGCATTGCTAAACATTGTATTATTATTGTGGTTCAATTTGGTATAATGACACAGTATCATGTAATGGATGTGTACTTCATCTGATAACAGAAGCTGCACTGGGATGTTTTCAATCTTATTGTGAGGCTAAGAAAAGTACACAAATGATCTTGCTGTGTATTTCATGCTTACAAATGACTACAGTACAACAAACATATCTTTATCACAGATGTATGATCCTAACATCTCACAAGGTTATTGATATTGTGTGTGTGTGTGTGTGTGTGTGTGTGTGTGTGTGTGTGTTGCTCAGATCATGTGTGCTTGCAACTCTATTTAGAATTGAGACACGTGCATATAAATGACCTGTCCCAAACAAAACCTCAGCTGTGTGATATAAGCCAGCATCAAAAGTACCGTACGCCTTTAAATAGTATGTGTCACTGAGTGTGTGTGTGTGTGTGTGTGCAAGCGTGCGCATGTGTGCGTGTGTGTGCAAGCGTGCGCATGTGTGCGTGTAAGCGTGCGTGCGCATGTGTGGACTTTTGTGTTTGTCGTGAAAAAAAAAAGGCCCGCTCTGCTTTATCTTAGTCCAACAGCAACACAGAACAAACACTCCCCCATGTTGCCTCCAGGTAGTGCCAATAAGCCGGCCAGATCTGCCAAGCAAGCTGCCACCCCGTAGAAATAGCAGAGCAGAGCCCCGTCCTGGCCAGCTCGCATTTTATAGCCTTTGTGCAAAGGCAGATACCAAACCAGCAGCAGAGAGAGAGAGGGGAAGCAAAATGTGACTTCCTGGTTTTCTACATTCTGCAGGTTTATGGGTAAAATTAAACCATGCCTACCTCAGAAATTGATCCCTGTGTTTAGAGGTTACATGTACCATCACTTGTGGTAATTGTACCTAATAATGCTCGCAAAAAGTAATTATCACCTTGCTTTGTAAATAGCTTAATAACTTAATAACCTTAATTGTCAAGTGGTTTGTCTGAATTGGGAGGAAATATAATAAAATATTTGATTCAGAGACACTCTCACATTCACTATGACAGAATCATCTATTGTTTACTTTAATTTCCACTTGTCTGTGATATTTTTAGGCTGAAATGAATCAATATTTATAGCCAGTTTTCATACAGGACTAGAAAACAGAGCCTCACAAACACATGTGAAGGTGAAACACTGCTTCACTGAGGACAGCCAGAATGACTGTTGTGTACATATCATGTTTTTGGTGTTGACCTTTGTGTGAATTGTCAGAGAGAACACAGAAATATGTGAAAACTTCTTCACAAGCAGAGAGGTTCTCTTTCTGTGTGTGTGTGTGTGTGTGTGTGTGTGTGTGTGTGTGTGTGTGTGTGTGTGTGTGTGTGTGTGTGTGTGTGTGTGTGTGTGTGTGTGTGTGTGTGTGTGTGTGTGTGTAATATCTAACCTCATGCTGTTAAACAAAAGTAAAATATCATAGTGCCAATTAGGCTGGTCCCAGACTAGGGGCGGGGGTAGTTCATACCAGACCTCCCACTCCCACACGCCCCCCCCCCACCTGCCTGCCAATGCCTGCCTGCCTGCCTGCCTGCTCCCCACCCGCGCGCTCAATGGCACATTAATAAAACATGGCCGACACTTTGGGTTCCGGCTTGCTGCTTAATTGGCAAATTAAAAAGTGAGATGTGTTAAATGCATCCATAAGAGACGGCATACATCAACCCCCACCTCTCCCAGACACCGACATATAAATACACACACTCATACAAACACACACACGTACACACAATTTTACTCTCATTCCATGACAGTCCCTGTGAAATATCTCTTTAGTCAGCAGTCAGGCTGCAGCTCTTCTGGCATTATCTGGCTTAAGGGCGTTTTCTCAGTTTGTATTCATGGGTGGCTCATGATCTAAATATTAACACAGACCCAGTATGTGAAGTGTTGCCTGTCGATAGCAACTTTAGAAACTCCAAACTTGTTCCTAACTAAAGCTACAGCACCGCCAATGTCTAGGATCTATTGTTTCTGCAAGTCTTATACACAAGTTGTTCCCTAAAATACACATATCCCAGTCAATATATGAATCAATAACACACTGGTCCTCTCTCTATATGTCACAGAATGTGGTCAGGTCTGAAAGGTTTGATACAGTCAGATCACAGCATGGTTAGAATTCAGTATCAGTCTGTTTATGAAGTGGCCCTACTGATACTGCATACCAAATACTGGAAACACCTCCATCAGTACAGCTATGCATACATACACTAGGTAGGTATGCATAGTGATTGTGCTTCTTCTATGTGTAAGATAACCAGACTGTTGTTTGTTAGCCCAACTTTATTTTTAAGCTTTTGCACATTTGAATTGTCTTATTGGTTATAAGTGGCTTATAGGCAGTCTGTTAGATAAGGTCAGTATTGGTGCAGATACCAATCCAATGTATCACTAAATTAAACTAGCAGTTAGTTTGATCTCAAAAGCAAATGAAAGGTAATGTGCTTACCAATAGGAACTTATTTTCTCTTGGTTTTGACATCTCTGTTACTTTCATAAAGGATGAAACATTCATGAAACAGCAGTTGTGCCGAATGCAGCACAGAGTCAGGTTATTCATCCTTTCCAGATTATCTCAAATTAAATCTAACTGTGTGTTCTTGCTGCGCGCTTGTTTTTTTTCGATGGCGAAAGTTGAACCTATTTGTCACAGAAAGAAGCCAGCTGGTGTGTAACCTTATGCAAAGTTGTGTACCAGTGTTCCTACAGTGCTGCAGGCAGGCATCAGTAGACTAGGTGACTGTTTGCTATATTGGAAGCATTCATGTTCATCCGGTATGCACTCATATCAGTTCTACTCTTGGTGATGACCAGTTATTCTGCATTGTTAACTGTAGAGAAATTATATCAGTTCCTTTTGATATCATTTTTACTTAAAGATCTCCTCCAGGCATGTTTACAGACTTATAAGAACCCTCTGCTTGGAATAATAAAATATGTTTTTTTTCCACAGAAAAGTTCAATTACTCAGATAAAAAAAATCTTAATATAACATCTATGCCCTCACCCTCATTGTGTGTGTGTGTGTGTGTGTGTGTGTGTGTGTGTGTGTGTGTGTGTGTGTGTGTGTGTGTGTGTGTGTGTGTGTGTGTGTGTGTGTGTGTGTGTGTGTGTGTGTGTGTGTGTGTGTGTGTGTGTGTGTGTGTGTGTATTCAAGGCCTCACATGATGCCACAACATCCCTCTGCTTCCACACAAAGCCTTTGTGAAAGCTCTCTCCTGACACCTAGTGGCTAATTGAGGAACTACTGTAATTCTGCACCTATCCTTGTGTTTCCCATGTACTAGATTCTATTTACTATGCACACATGATTTAGTGTGTATTTATGAGTGAATGGACTCACTTGTTGTGTTTACTCTACAGATAGTGGACACATTATTCATCGGACGCTACGTGCTGCTGGCCGTGGCGAGCGCAGTCTTTCTGGTAATGCTCTTCATGCTGCTTCCCTTTCATTTCCTGGAGCCAGTCTATGCCAAAGCTTTAAGAACATACTAAAGCTGCCAGGGTCAGAGTTGGCACCGGGTTCACATCACTGATGTACATGTCTTAAGACAAGCAGGCTCATCAAGAGGCCCCCGCTTCATCTGGAAGCATACTATAGCCACAGCAGGGGAGCTGGTGTTTACTTCATGGTCAAATGTTTGTTGTTTATGTTTCAACAATAGAAATGAGATACCCAGCAGTACATGGTTTTATTTATGTTTTGTATCATTGTGTGACTAAAAAGGTTAAGTATTTGATGTATTTAGATCATTACAACCAGCACTGAGACCTTTTCTCCTTTTTTATAAGAATAAAATATTTCATTGCTTCATGGATTTTTCAGATTTTTTGTTGTAACCTATCTTCTGAATGCCAGAGTTATTATCAAGGTGATATAACAAATCAAGGTTTTAATGACAGGTACATGAAACATAAGTCAGGGTGACCCAGTGCAAGTGAAGGTTTTTCATTACATTTCCAAATGCAGCTTATGCAATTTATCCTTGAAAAACAGTGATTTTTTTAAATGTAGCTCATTTCAATAATGCTAATAAAAATACATCACATTAATAATGACGTGCACAGATTTGTTTCCCAGCTTGAAAAGGGAAGTCAGCAGCATCACACACAGAAAAACATGTTATATGTAATGTGACACATCGAAGCAGCTGAAATGCAGTATTGTTATTCAGTGTTACTGTTTTTATAAAAATCCATACCTTCTCTACACTCAAGGTGCTTTTCAGTACCAGATTGGATATGAAATACATAATGTCAGTTTTGTTGAAAACTGGGTTGTACTTGTTCCTCAGTTAGTTGTGTGCTAAAAGGATGATAGGATGAAGAATTCTGTTATATATAAACAGGCTTTTCCAAACTACTAACTAAACTAGGAGAAGACTGCCTCCAGCTGCTATAAAACAAGGACTAGTTGTGGTGCAAATCAGCATCTATTTAAAACTATCTGAATGGATAAATACCGTGGGTAAGTGGATGAATATGTTTTGTTGTGGCCTGTGTAAAGGCTTTAGTGGTGTGCAGTTGGTTCACATGATACGAACATTATTTGTGTTTGGTCCCTTTATATTGAAGGATAGTTTCACCATTTTTTAAAAGTTTGTCTTGAAAAATTGAAAGACAGCAGTCAGGTGAGCTTATATGAGGCTTCAGCAGTCTTATTCCTTCTTTGTCTTTCTTCAGACAGTGTTTTCCCTTTTGAGCTGGAAGTATAGTAACAAAAAGAGGGACTCTGACACTTTGTGTACTCTGATCATGTAAAAGTATCTATTTTTTTAGAACCACTGCTCAACAGTTGAATCTGTGTGTTAACCATCAACACTAGTGTGGTTGGCTCATCATCACCTCGGTGTGGAGAGTATTACCAGTTGTCAACTTGTTGCCTGTTGGGATGTCTACGATATCGACTCCTGGTGACAGCCCAGTTCATACCATGTGGACCAGCCTTCAGTCCTCCACAAACACTATGGTCTATTCTCTGATGTAAAAGGAAACAGTCTTGTAGATAAATGTGACCACAATGCCTACATCTGCTACTTCTTGAGCACTCAAGAGACTTTTATGTATATTTCTAGTTTAAAATGCATCCCTGTGTTCTTACGTGAGGTTTTGCTCAATGGATGTCATGGTACCTTTACATATTGCTATCAGAATAGTGTCTTAGAGGGTTGGATTCATTGCATGTTTTAAGTGTCAGAGGTTCAATTAAAAGAACTGTTAAGGTGATTCATGAATATGCAATTGTGGATTGGGTTGTGAGTCTGTCAAACATCATCAAACATCTCTTTCACTGAGCAGATGTTTGATATCTAACCATCAGTTGTGGATTTCTCCCAGCAGAGTTACACATGTATCATTGTGTGTTTTGCCATTCAGAAATTTTAGCTCCACATTTTGCCAACTATTGAATCGTATCCTGTACTGGCGTTGTCGGTATTTAGACAAACACAGTGCCGCCATTCACATGTTTATGAAGCTGATTCCATGGGGTATAAATAAGCAGATGATTCCACAGAGAGTAATGAGCTTTCGCAGTCTAGAGGCTCAATTATAAACACTTGCCCCCCCCCTCCCACCTCAATTTTAAAAGTGTGAAGCCCGAGGAGACGTGGAGTGGAATTCCAACCAGGATGATGAAAGAGAATCTAATGAATCAAAACCAATCCTATTAGTTCCGGCCCACATCTCCATACTGTGGTCCTCTTTCTGCACAACAATCCACCGCATGATTTCACACAAGCTGGGGAACTGGGGGATTTCGGCAGGGTGGGATAGGGGATCTAAAACCTTTCAACCTGGAGGGACTTGTTGCCTGTAATTGACCGCATGATTACCGCAAAACATGATCTTAGCACCCAC
The DNA here is from genome assembly GCF_027409825.1 of Scomber japonicus. Classification (NCBI taxonomy): domain Eukaryota; kingdom Metazoa; phylum Chordata; class Actinopteri; order Scombriformes; family Scombridae; genus Scomber; species Scomber japonicus. Next base: position 27,922,890 of record NC_070590.1, on the reverse strand, counting down.
AGAAAGTGGCACTGAGAAACCAGCAGCTTCTTTTTGGAACCATAGGAGAGGGTTCAGCTGGAAAAGGCTGGAAACTTTCACTTCGATTTAACTAAAACGGCCTTTTCGAGAACATTCTGCCGGAGTTTATATTTCAAGGTCATACTGCAAAAGATGTTTACACCGATTTTTCGCTGTTTTGAAGTCTGCAATCCCTGAAGTGTGGTTCTAAAAGATCTGACAATATTCCTGTCTTTCTCACACACTCTATCACTCTACCTCACCTTATTTAATCTTTCTCTCTGCCTCTATCCTTTCCTCATTTTAATTTTTGCTGCTAAACTCTGTCTCTGGGGAGTGGGAAAATGAGCAGAACAAAGCATGTGGGGGTTTTTTGAGGATCATTTGGAAGTGGGAGACGAGGTCTTTGTGGTGCAGCCAGCTGGACATATAAAGAGATGGGGGCGGGTGAGATAGAGAAAGAAGGAGCAATGGAAGGGCAAAGAGGTGTGAGCAGAAAGCTCAGGGTGCTTGGTTTTTGAAACTGCGGAGGGGACGGGGTGCGCTCCTCTCTGGAAGCTCCAGCATTCAGATGCACTCAAGCAGAACTCCTGGCTTGCCGTTCACATCCTAAGCCATCTCTCGCCCTCTTGTTTGTGAGTGTTTGTGATATGGACACTGCCACCGCCCCACCCAGCTCTCACAACACTAAAAAAAATCCATTAAAGATTTCAGGCACCAAAGTTGGTGCACTTATCCCCAAAGAATGTGACTCAGTTCATGTTAAATCAACCAGATGGCAATGTTTGCCGTCCTTTCAATAAGTTTGGTAAATAAAACTTGATGAGCGCTCCGTGGAGTAAAACTAAAAACGAATGAGATCATTTTAAAGCCTTATTAGATTAGATTATAAGATTCTTCAATCAGAGGGTTTATTAGCCAACAAGTGGATGTTTGGCAAACTCTGAGACGCAGAGTTCACTGGCCGGGTATTTCACTGAGCTTTTCAAAGAGGTGGTGATACAACGTGAAAATGAACCGGGTCCTTGTCACCCGAGCAACAAACTATGCAGCTTCGGGGCCAAGAGGAGTTTTTTCTCAGCGCTGCCTGGTTGTGCTCTATTATGTGCTTTTGTAGACAGTCAGGGGGATGCTATCATTGCAACACACCATAGGGGGGCAAAATCCTGGTGTTGCCTTGGCCTTTTTACCTCTCTCTCAGGAGGGAATTACCCTAAAGCTCTGTGTGTTGGGGACATGAGGAAAGGCTCAGATTAGAGGTCAGGCTGCTCACCAATAGCCCTCTGCTGCTTGGACATGACGCCCCATTGCGGGCTGAAGCTTGGCCCGATGGGGGGGTTTCATTTTGACAGTGTTGAAGAAATGGTTGAATATTGGTCAGGCTTAGAAAGGCAATGGCTACACTGATCAAAGACCATGGTCACAATAGTTGAACATGGGTGGTCAGTGGTTCTAGGAGCATGCCCAGTCATTGCAGAGGCTGTGACTAGCCTGTGTTTTTAATATTTTTTAGCTTTTGGATTGGTCTACCTGTAGCTTCAATTTGGCACAAGACCATAAAAAGACAAAAATTTTATTAAAATGTCAGCCTCTGAGCATCAGTATGAAAATACACAGGTACTGCACTATCATCACCACTGCCAAGTCTTTGATTTTCATTGATATTATCCTGAGTGCCACAGCAGACTACCCCACTTTTCAATTTGACTTACCTCAGTAGTTCATCATCAAAAATGCTACAAAAGCATAGATCGTTCTCGATTTTGGACTTATCCAACACACATTAATGATAATGCTTGTGTTCAATGAAGCTGTGCCAGGTCCTGTAGTAGTAGTGGTATGTCCTGGTGTAGGCCTTTTTCACAGTAAAATAAATGATGACTGAATTACATTTAAATGCTTCAGATTCTAGGTCCCGACAATTTTCACAGCAGATATTTTGACATATCAAAGCAGGAAACCACAGACGGAATTCATAACATAGATGGCTGCATTCCATTTAATTAAGCCGGATCTAAATCTCTGATGTTGTTCTTGCTCACTCCCTGTTATGGCATAATGGGACAGTTAATATAATGGAGCCATTGCTAGTGTCTGAAATCACTCCCTCCTTCAGTCAGTCAATACTCTTTATATAATAGACACTTATGTACACAAATGTAGTTTTCCGTCTGAAGTGTGGTTCATTACATTTGGGGATTGTTAGCAGACATAAGGGGACATGCCATGGACACATTCTAATTAACCTACAGTACATGGAACAGAACCATGATTAATGTTAACATCTGTTCTTTTCCTGCTCTGACATGTCAAAATATCTACTGTGAAAAAGGCCTAATGTTATGTTATGTTATGTTATGTTATGTTATGTTATGTCACGCGATGTTGTGCTATAGGCTATCCTGTGTTATGTTATGTTATGTTATGTTGTTATGTTATGCCCTGTCATGCCATGTTATGTTATGTTGTGTTGTGTTTTGCTATGCTATGTTATGTTATATTATGCCATGTTATGTTATGTTATGCCATGCTATGTTATGTTATGCCATGCTATGTTATGTTATGTTATGTTATGCTATGTTTGTTATCCTATGCTATGATGTGTTATGTTATGCTTTGCTATGATATACTATGCTATGCTATGCTATGGTACGTTATGCTATGTTACGTTATGCTATGTTACGTTATGCTATGTTACGTTATGTTGTGCTATGCTATGTTTTGTAATGCTATGCTATGATGTGTTATGCTTTATGTTATGTTATGTCACATTACATTCCATTATGTTACGTTATGTTACGTTACGTTACGTTACGTTATGTTACGTTACGTTACGTTACGTTACGTTACGTTACGTTACGTTACGTTACGTTATGTTACGTTACTTGTGATTGGTTAGGCAGGCGGGTCATTGTATCTCAACTAGCCAAAGTAACACACAACAACATAGCAGTACCCACCATTAAACTTGTGTGCACATCAGCGAGAACATACAGTTGCCTTTTCTGTGATATAATCCAAAGCTGTGTGGTGAACTCTACATGTGATCCTCCCTGGTTTGTTAAATATAATGTGAAAGCAAGGAATAACCAACCATCATTGCTGTACAAGTTCTCGAAGATTCAGGTTATGAGAAGCTCCATGTTACGGGTCATTTAGTTCCCATCATGTAAAAAAGTTATAAAAGACCCTTTTCACAGCAGACATTTTGAGCAGGAAGATCACAGATGTAAATAATTACAATAATGATGGCCAATGATCAGCTATGGAGCTTGCTCCCCTAAATGCAATACAGCTGCCATTACCGTAATTCTATCTGTTCTGTCCCTGCTTTGATAGTCAGAATGTCTGTATTGAAAATGGTCTACACACCTACATGACACACATTCATCATTACTGCTCTCAGGTGCACCTGTGCTTTTACTGCTATTCTAAGTGAAAGTTCCTGCTGCTTAAAAGCTCTGCTGCAGACCAACTGTCATCAGTGAATAAGCAGCATCACAACGTCAGTGTGAAAAAAGATAAAGGATAACACTCTAATTAAAATGTGAGTTTCTATTAGGCCGCTAGACACAAACTGAATGGATGCTTTGTAGAACCTGATCATGTAATAATATCCCGATAATGTAATAACTCCTAATATTGTAATAAAACCTCCTCATAACTCAAACAAAATGTAATAAAACCTGATAATGAAATAACTTCCTGATAATGTAATAAAGTGCATCTCCCACTAATGTAACAATCTCTGTTCCTGATGATGTAATAAATTATTAACATTAATGGGAGGTTATTACTTTATTGGGTTAACCAATATTGTAATGACATTATTACATTTTTATTGAGTTAAGAGTGTTTTTTTATTACATTACTGGGAGTTGTTACATTATTGGGAAATGATTACATTATCAGGTTGTACATGTGTTATCCCTGTTCTTGTGGAAAAAGTTTCAGTTATAGACCTATGCTATCCAATAAGATTTTACAGTTTTACATGTTACAGTCTGTAGACTATACAGCAAACTGAGTCAGTGATTTATTATTCAATCCTGTGGTTGAATTTCTAATTTTTAGCTTTTCCGTCAACATAAGCTTCAAAAGCTTTCTTAAAGTTGTGCATAAAGAGAGAAAAGAGTGACCTAGTAATAAAATAATGATTACACTGCCTTCAGTTGCAATGTGGTGTCATCTTTTTGTCTCTAATTTAGAGTACACAAAAACTGATGCAACACACATACACACACAAAAAAATGGCCAGAAGCTTCAAAACTATCTGCAGTACTTTGTGTGGAATCCCATTAGTTTTATTGTACAGGCACATAAGAAAGTGATATCTGTGCTCTCTGGGAGTCCACTCCATCCAGACACACTGACTGTGTTTGAAATTAAAGCAGAACATTCTGACAAGGTTGACTTGCCGCTTTTTTTTTTTGTTTCACCGCTTATGTGGCGAGCCAAGATGATGTATGAGACTCATACTGTGCAGACAAGGCAGCGACAAATTTGCTTGGCTAGTTGACTGGTGGGAGGTTGGGGTAGTGGATGGGGTGGGGGTGATAGGATGGTGGGGAGGAGGGGGTTTGAGTTGTCACATTAAAGCAACGCAGTGAAAGAAAAAGAAGCCTTTGTACTTTTTCTTGAAGCTGTTGTTTGTCAAAGAAAAAAACAGCATTCTTCTGGTCTAATAATTTACATCTGAGCATGTGAACTCTGAGGAAAAATTGAAAATGCTTCTCATAAAGCAGAAATACATGTTCCTCTTTTCTATTAAAATTACTAAAATTATTAAAATACTGCTTTCCTCGTGCATCTTTTTTGTTATTATTATGACTTAATTTGAATTTCAGGTGAAAGGTTTGCTTTTAATTATGACCAAAAGGATGTCATTATTAAATGTATGTGATTTTCCACTTAACTAAAAACTGTCCTGCTGCATTTGATCCATCGCATTGTAAACATTTGATTAATGAAACTGATCTGACTCGGGGAAAACAGGCCTCTCTGTGTAACCTCCCCCTTATTTCAACCTCCTTTCCCCTCTCTCCTCCCCTTAGAATGAGCCTTGTTTTCTGTCCCCCCTCCTTATCCCATGCAGAATGAATGGCACAGATGTTGTTGGACAAGACAGTACCCCTTGGTCCCCTTCCCCTCACTATTCGCTCAGCATGAGGTCTGAAACTTGTTTTTTGATCATTGTCCCCCCACCACCACCCACCACCCACCTCCCCACCCCAACTTCTCCCTCCTTGGGAGAAAAAGAGGACCCAAAGAGGAGGGAAACTGGGAGCTCAGAAGCAGCCAAATTAAAGAGGGAGGGAAGAGGGGCTCACAGCCATGATTAAGGAATATGAAGAAAACATACTGTTCAACAATCTGCATATAACAAGTGGTGTTTACAGGTCACATGCTGAAGGTTTGAGGAGCGGCACAGTGGGGAGTTTAATTAGCTGAGGGTATGGATGCTGCAGGGGAGCAGCAGTAGGGGGCTCGGGGTCTCGCATCCAGGAAGTGCAGGCAGGACTGGTGGAGTGAAGATGCGGGTCGGCGTGTGGCTTCTCTGGCTGTCCTGGTTCTACACCTGGGCAGAGTACTCCCAGAGGTGCGAGTGCCATGACATCTGCCCAACAGAGATGGAAGTGGACAAGAGGTCAAAGACCCGGGTCAGGGAGCACGTTCGTCACACGGCGGGACACCATCACACACCTCACAAGAGCAGACCACACCGGAGAAAAGGTGAGCCCTAAAGAGAACTCATGCTGCTCTATACACACTGGAGGCACGCATCACTGACCTGCTGCAGATCAACTGGTGTCTGTCATGCAAGGCCGGTGCATTTAGGTGTGGAGGTATGATGCAAGAACCTCTGATGCAGATCAAGTGATAAATGTAGTTATTTAAACATGTAGGAAATTATTTTAAAACACAAATTCATGTGAGTATATAAGACAAGGCCTTTTTTTGACATTTACTTCCTCACTGCTCTTTGTGTCAGAATAATAGTTGTGATTGCTAAATTAAACATTGTTTCTTTACTTCTGCACTTCATAATACACAATATGTAGAAAAATAGTGAATTAGTGAAAAAGAAGTAACTCTTCTCTTTACTGCAGACTGTAATTATGTATTTAATGAAGGTGACAGAATGCAGAAATCTCATGAATCAGAAATAATAGTTATGGTAGTGAATAGGGAAATATTAAAAATGTTTTATGATCTATGCATCAACGTGATTTGGTTAGACAAATAAAAGTACAATATATGATGCTGTATATAGGTTACTTATGTTATTAGACCCCAAAGAGGTTTAACTTGGTTATATATGTTATATTTAACCATATTTTATAGCTGGACTCTGAGAGCTCAAAGAAATCAAAGAGACATTTCCTGTAGCAGGCTTATGAAACATGGCATCAATTCAAAATCATGTTTATAAGAAATGATCATAAAGATAGCAGGAACTGAAGTGTTAAGGTGATAAAATTATGTTAAATATTTTTCTCAGCTGTTAAACCTTAGACACATTATAGGGTTAAATATATTATGCAAAAGTTGTACATTATTGTTGAAATATTTAAATGTTTTTTGGTGCCACGGGGGAGGTTTTACTTAAAGCTCAGAATCATAATTATGCTCTAACTGTATGCAATATGAAAAAAATGTATTTTGAGCAGAAGGTGATTAAATGTATTTCAGCAGAACACAACACTGATCCGCTAACTTCTAAAGGTTTAAATGCATTATTAGGTTTAAATGTATAATTATATAATTGTAAAATTGTTTAAAAGTTGATATAATGTAATATGTGTGTCAAAGAAAGAAACATATATTTAAAGACAAACATATTGTCATTTTCACTCTTTAATGATTTTAATGAAGTAGAATCAGACACACTGAATGTTAGAATACAGAATATATTTTGGTTTGAATAGCTGGAAGCTGTCAGTCAATTGACAGTGATTGTTGATTTCTTTTCAAAACACACTTGAATTACACTCAGAATTTACTCTGAAGTCACTTTTTAGCACATTCTTCACTATAGCCGACACATTCTTTCTTTTTCTTATTCCATCCCGCCCTCTTTGCCCGTTCCAACACTTCTCCTGACCTTTGGTCTACAGCCTGAAATGAGGTCCCTTCCCTCGGCAACATATCAGCCCAGCACCATTCCCATGGGTTGTGTTTAGCTGGGATTCATCCTTCATCCTTTCTAAAACCTTTTGTTGTGCGCTGAAAGCTGGCCGATGCTGGGGCCATCAAGTCTAACTTGTTGGATCAATATAAACATCCATCACTTAGCCCTGGGCCTTTCTGAGCCTCACAATGAACAGTTCTCTAAACAATACATTATTTATGTGTGCCATTAGTAGGAATGAAGTAGTAGTTCACTTGTTTCTCCATCACTCTTGCTCTGCTGTGGACCTTTGGAAGTAAATCCGCATTGGGAGTGTTTTTATTTTCCCCTTCATAATGTTACATCTGAGCTAAATTGACTTATTATACCACCATGATAGTAAAGAGAGTTGAACCTAACATCTATAATACTTTATTCTACAAATCTTTGGGTAAAATTGTGATTTCAGATGCTAATGACAAGCCAAACTGAGAAAAATTTTAAGCAACAAAGCCACTAGACAAACAGAGAAAATGCTACAAAACAAATCGCTTACTAACAGTACAGAAATACTGTGTGTGCTTATTGCTTATAGAGATACATCATTTCCTCCGATTGTTTCGAAGCATGGCAGACTGAACTTCCTGCCTCCTAAAAGTGTGGACAGAGCCGCTGCCACAAACTGCCAGAAACATCCATCTATAACAGTGGCTTATGTTTAGTTAGCAAAATCTAATACATACACCTCAGCTATTTGTATTCTAGTTGATTACAGTGAACAACACTATATTTTTAGCCATTATGTGAGCAGACTGTGGGATTTATAATGGGAGGTTCTGCTTTTTCACTCAGAGCAGCAGAGTCTGATGGTATATCCTTTAAGGAAGCTGTGCTCACCAGAAAATATATGTGTCACTTTTAATGGTCTTTTGTGGCGTTTTAGTGACACAATCAGTAAAACTTAGACCTAGTAGAGTGGTTAAAGTCACTTTGTGTTTTACAGTTAACTATTTGTGCTTTTTTTCCACTGAAAATGGTAAATTTAGGGTATAGTATTACATATTGTATACAGTGATTAAGTCATTAAGATAAACAAAGTAGCTAGTCAGTGACTGCTACTATGGAATAATCTCTCAAAGTCTGATCCATTTTATGTAATCCATCATTCTGCTCTAATTTACAACAGCTCTCTCTTTTTTTTTCTTAAAATAAACACTTCCCTATTTCTTTCACAGCAGTCACTTCCTAGGCTGTCACTGACTCTCCCCTCTCAGTAATGAGTTAAAGATTTACTGTCAGTGATACATTGTCCCCCTCACAGGACTTTTGACAAACCCCAGAAAATCTGGAAATGATTTCGGAGTTTGAGTTTTCCAGGTTTTAGTTGAAATTGGATGGACTGACTTCATATCAAATAATGAAATGATATTATTTTTCACCCTTGATATCTTGGTAAGCAAACCAGACAGACAGACAGAGAGACAGACAGATAGATAGATAGATAGATAGATAGATAGATAGATAGATAGATAGATAGATAGATAGATAGATAGATATACAGACAGACAGACAGACAGACAGACAGACATACAGTTGGATAAATGAGGCATTTTGACATTTTGTATGTCAAGCCCACTACAAAAATCTTGGAATAATACCGGAAACTCGTGGTACTGCCTTCAAATTAAAACCAGGAGATCATTTAAATGTGAAAAAAATACAAAAATAAAATAAAAAATACACACCTTTATAGAATTTTATTGAAAAATACTCTATTAAGTTAATATTGTGAGCCATGTGTAGCATTAATTATGGCGGAATTTACGTGTGTCAAAAAGCCTTTTATTTTGAAGACGAAAAAGACAGGAAGTGTAATCACCAAGGTGATTGGTGAGCGCAGGAACGCACGAGCGGAGCGGGCGCTGAGTGTCAGTATGAAAAAAGATTTGTGTGGAAAAGTTGATGCGTACATTGACAGTGTAGTTTTAGAAGTTAAACTGAACATGACATGATATTACGCTTCATTTCAGTTCATAAAAACAGTCAGCATGTTCAGAAGTGTTAACATTAGCGTGGTGTTATCGCTGTTTGGACTTCTTCTGGCAGGTTAGTACTTTAATCAGTCATATGTGTGTTCATGATAATTGTCTGAATGTCCTCTACATGTATATTAAACCTGTAAACGTGTCTGAAAGTCCTCTACATGTACAGTAAACATGTAAACATTGTTGATACATGTGTGTACAGTGTATTATAGTTTATGAATGCTATCATATAATTGGAGTTTTAAAGCCTGTCTATATGACATTACATATTGCAAGTGTTGATGGCTCGTATCTTCACATCTGTATTTCTGGATATTTCACGTAAAGCATTAAAGTTACACTCAGCACTTATTCTATTTTATTGACCTGAAGCAATAGTCAATATTCACTATACAATATCTACTGTAAGTATCAAAGTAAAACATGTAATTGTTAGACAGCACTGTAAACATACCATAGAGGTTTGATTTCTAAATTTGATAAAAACCTTATAAATCACCTTTTAGAAGAGTCTGGAGTTAAACGTGCTCTTCTGGGTAAAATCTGAGCTCTCTTTCCTCTCATTGAACTTGGGCTGTAAATAATGATAATTTCTCTAATTTAGTAACCTGATGATTATTTTCTCAGTTCATTGTTTTACTGTTTGGTCCATAACATTCTGTCACCAGTAATCCAAAACTTAATTTACAAGACTAAAAACCAGCATAAAGTCACATTTGAGAATGTCATTTTGCTTATCAAATTTATTGCAGATTCATCTGCTTGTTCACTGTCACTTCAGCTGGTGTGTTTTTTTGCCAGCATGTGGGGACTGAGTTTTGAACCTGAGGTGTGTGGTGGTTTGTTTGGAGCCCACCTTTTTTTCCACACAAATGTTTCAAATTCTTCTTCACACATTAAAAGTTTCCAGGATGCCTGCTGCAGGGTTGGGGAGCATCTTCGTCACATCCTCCCATCTCCATTTAGGAGAGCTCTAAACGCTATGAAAATATCGACTGTGACGCACTGATATTTTGGTGGCATACTCCTCTGAATTTGAATGTGAGCAGACTGACAGTGAGGCTGAACCGGCTATTGTTTGCATGAGTTGAAGGTATTTCCGGCTATAGTGAGATAAATGAACAGTTCAAAAAGAACAACCCTTTTTGTTGTTGACCTTGCCTGTTGGGTGTCACCAAAGTATTTGCTTAAATTAGGATTATAGTCAATTCATATGTGATATAATACACCATTTTTTTCTTAATGTTTGCAACTTATGAACATCTCAAGACTTTTAATATTTTAGGCACCCTCTTTATTTTTGGGAAGGATTTAGTAGTGTTTGGTTCTCAATTACAGAATCAGCTTCCAACATGTAGTTCAAGACTTTATGAACATGTGACGAGTTATCCCGAATCTTGTTTAGGAAATATTTTGCTTACAAAAAAAGTAAGAATTCCACCCTAAGATTGCCTTTTGTTCTGTTGCGGATATGCTGTTGATGGGGGAGTTCCACTCTGCTGTTGTTGGGGTTGATGTTCCTGAGACTCTTGAGCTTCCTCTCCTATCAGGAAGCTGATCACAGTCTCTCTGTTTCCTTGAATGTGGTCATCCAGCTCCATGGGAAATTCAAACAATGGGCATTCCTGTGCTGCTGCTTGCAAATAGACATTGTGTTTGTTGGTTAGCTGGGCTTAAAGCTTATTTGTTGTGAGTTACCCTGTTTCTCAGTTAAATGAACCCAGAGGTGGTGATGCGTAGTGTTAGTCACAGCTGTTGACTCTTCTATAAAGAGAAAGACGATGGATTTACACTGTAAGCTGTAATCCATAGAAGAGTGAGCTCCAATGCAGTATACCCTGAATGACCTGTCAAACATCAGCAATGCCAGAACTGGTGTAAAGCACTGATTGTATTACAGCTGATGGTGACCATGAGCATGTTGGGTATAGGCCAGATGTGGTAAAGATGTATGCAAACATTTTTTTCTTTTTTCTTTGAGGCATTAAATTAAGTGTCACTGCACTTGGTTGCTTTTTTTTTTCAATCTCTACAACATGTCTGTGTCCTCTGTAGGCTCCAGAGTCCGCGCAGAACAGGAGACGCCACCCCGCATCGTCCACCACCCCTCCGATGTGGTTGTGAAGGTGGGCAACCCCGCCACGCTCTCCTGCCGGGTGGAAGGCAATCCGAAGCCCACCATCGAGTGGCTGCACAACGGCTTGCCCCTGGATACTGACAGCCATTTGTTACTGTTGTCAGAGGGCAGCCTCTTCTTCCTGAGCGTGGGCGGAAGCAGGCGAGGTCAGACACAAGAAGGCGTCTACGTCTGCGTGGCCAAGAACAGCGCAGGCACGGCCACCAGCCGTAATGCATCGCTGTATATAGCAGGTAAAACTGTCACATCCTCACATATCATATCATAGTTTGACTTTGCTCAGAAGTGACCTCAGCTGTCTACCTGCCGAGTCAGCTGAAACACTAATAAATGTCCGATGCACATCAAAAATATTTCTACTGCTCAGTTTAGTCTCCACTTCCACTATATTAAGCATGTTCTGCTGATCTTTCTAATGCTCAGATAATATTCTATCATCTATATAAAGCAGCATACAAGCAATTAAATCATCTATTGTAACCTCTACCCCAGATCACACACAGCTATTTACAGTTCAGTCCTTTAAGAAGAGAGGGATGATGGGGTGAAGATATAGACATACAAACACGCAGAAGGCTGATGAAGACATATGTGGTGACAGAGACAGAGAGGGGTACAGGGGTCCACTGTCAATGTTTGCTCGACGGGGGGAAGGGGGGAGGAGGGGTGTCAAACTGTGGTGCTAATTGACCTCGGACCCTCACTGTTTACTTATGTGGATCTCAGTGAGGAGTGGACATGCAGCAGCTGCTCGTCTCACAGTCTTTAAGCCACAATGGAAATAAAGGACATGTAGAGACAGTAACAGAAGAGAAGAGCTTCTTCCTCCAATCATATATATTAGAACATCGTCTTTCATTATTTCATATGTAGGGAAGCATTGCACTAAAATGATTTTTTATGGTCATATTTTTTTAAATTCCACTTCAGAGTGAATGTAAGTGAATGTGGTGTTTGCTGTCATCTTTTAGAGAAGAGTTGTTGTGGTGATTTGTTCTAACTTAATAATAAAAAATAAAAATGAATATGATAGAAAATGAAGAAAATAAATAAATGAACTCAACTGAGCCCACTGAGGCACCTAAGGAATTAATCTTATGAAAGGAAAATGAATGCATTGTTTTGTGTGGTTTATTTGATCAATGGCGTCTGCCACCTGGTTAAAAGCATGAACCCTTCCCGGTGCTTGCTCGTCCCATACCTGCCTTTACTAAATCTTACTAGAACAACAAATAACTCCAACAAGAGTAGTAGTGAAAACTAACTGTAAAAGCTGCTTTAGTGGCTGTTAACTGGTAATGAGTAAAACCCATTAAACCACAGTGATGTTTGGTTAGAGATGGGACACTTGAAGCTGCTGCATGCATGTCTATGTATTGTCTGAAAGGTGTATTGTGTATTATCTCCTAATGTGGGTTTTTGTACTGGTTTTGGGTTAACAAGTTAGCGGTCAGGGCGGTCAGTGGACTGTTCAATGATTTTCATGGGATTACAGTGATAGAAAGAGAATGTTGACTAAAGAGATATAGCAGCTGTCCACCCTGACCTCATAACAGTGTTTAAACAATATAAGACTAACTAAAAAACAGCACATGTCATGTTTCTTACATACAAATGTTTATTTCTTTATTTTTTATAGTGCAACTAGGTGTATTCATAACTACTGATCTGATTGATTCTAAGCCTCTCTGTGTGTTGTTTTAGTGTTGCAGGAGGAGTTCAGTGTGCAGCCCAGTGATGTGGAGGTGGCAGATGGGGAGGTGGCTGTCATAAACTGTGGCCCCCCAATGGGACACCCTGAGCCTAACATCCTGTGGAAGAAGGACGGCCTGCCTATCAACAGCAGTGACCATCATTACACTGTAAGCCCTCGGACTCATCATTATCTGATAAGCACCTTTTAGGAATTTGTTACATGAATTTGTAATGCCCGAATAACAACCTGACACACCTTTAAATAAAAGTCAGACCTATAACATTTCTGCATCACTTTTAACACAGCACAAGTGTGAAATTAATGTCAGATTAATCTAAAGGTAAAATATGCACAGAGAGTAAGAAAACAAATCAGTGAAATAAACTATAATATGAAACACCACATGAGAGTGTGTTCAGTTGTTGAAGAGAATCTCCTCATGTCAGATCAGCCTAGAGAAAGGCAATTTTCCACAGATCAGCACTCTCCCTATAGTATATTTGTGTTTTTCATCTATGCCAGCTGCATGGGCAGAGTCATGAATATCCAGCAACACGTTCTCCATGCAGCATGTGAGCAGACAGGGATCAAACAACACTCCTAACTTAACATCCTGTCAGTCTATAGCAGGGGTGTCAAACTTATTTTAGTTCAGAGGACACATACAGCCCAATTTCATCTCAAGTGTGCCAGACCAGTAAAACCATTGCATAGTAACCTATAAATAATATATAATATAATACACATTATAACTTTACTGATGAAATGTGTCCAAGCCCACTGATTCAGCCTCATGAAATGTAGATGTATGTTTTTACTCTGAGTTCCTTTTTAACCACCAACATTTCACATTTCATTTGAGTCTGCTTTTGCCCAATCTGTCCTTCAAATCTGAATCACATTGAAAGGCAATTATGACTGTGAATGGAGAGGGAAAATAAGTGAGATTAGCATTAAAGGTGCATCTTATTGAACAACTGGAATTACTTTTCTGCAATTTCCACACTTTGCAAAGTTATCCAGTGGGCCGGATTGGACCCTTGCAATGCAATGCCAAAACATTTATCACATGACTTTTGTTAAGGTCCTGTGATCTCTGAATAAAGCAAAGTATTAACATTTTAACTGATAGATGAAGCCAGCAATGTTGCCTATTCTAAGTCTAAAAAGAAATCCAAAAGTAGGTTAACAAAAACATCTGATCAGAAATGAACTGAAGTCCAACTTGTCTGTATTTACTTGTCTGTATTGAAACATTAACTTATATGTTTTTCCTCCTAAAGTAACATTTTCTTATACTGTAGCTTCCTATGCAGACATTGTCTATGCCGGCCCTAAAAAGACACTATAAATGAAAACTAGGACATAGAATTTACTGGTACATCTTACACTTGATATTGTCTCTACATAAAGTGGGCTAAGGTTACTGACTTCTAAAACTGAAGTGGAAGATAAGTCATATCTGGTTGATGATGATTCTTGTAAAATCATCCACAGAGTTGTTTGATATTTTTGCTGTGAAAAGGATAAAACATTCAGCAACATTATTTCAGTAAATGAGGTGTACAGAAGTTTGGCAGTAAAAGTTCATATACATATAGTACCTACTGGGCAATATTATTTCTGATATAATCCTCAGTGAACTTGCTGAACTGTGTGTTTTCTTCCTCTCGTCTGTGCTGTATGTGTGTGTGTGTGTGTGTGTGTGTGTGTGTGTGTGTGTGTGTGTGTGTGCTGCAGGAGCTGAGTGGGAAGCTCATCATCGCTCCCGCAGGGAAGAATCACTCTGGTGCTTATGTGTGTGTGGCCAGCAACACTGTGGGAGTGAGAGAGAGCAGGGCAGCCCGCCTGTCTGTGCTGGGTGAGAGAACATTCCCATAAATAGCTTACTACTCTTTTAACAATATGTGTTTTCAATGCAGCTAGTTATGCTGAATATTGGAGAAACTGCTTGATTTGAGTGTAGCTTTTGACATAATGGACCACAGATATTTTATTACAGACTGAGGCAATGGGTAGGTATATCAGGTATTGGGTATATCAGCTGCATTGAATTAGATCTTATCTTTCAGACAGAAGATTCTGTGTCATTTGCTACAGTCAAGTATGGGGGACCTCAAAGGGCCAATTTAGCCTTTTTGTATGCCATAAGGTAATGTTATTGATAGAGTTGTGGTTTTCTTTCACTGCTATGCTGACGACACACAGCTGTATGTTCCTGTTCAGCCCACTGACCTCAGTATGCTGAGTTCTTTACAGGACTGGATTGTAGATATACAAAACTGGATGAATAATAATTTTCTTCAATCGAACTCTACCAAAACAGAAATTCTAGTAATTTGCTTCAGCAATACAAACATTCAAATACTGCCATCTACTGGCTACCCTCCTGAATATATTATGCCTGTTGCTAGAAATCCTGGCAACTTGTTTGACGGTCTTTTAAAATGATCAGCACATTACAACGCTTGCACTAACATGTTATTATGAACTAAGGAACATGAACAGAATTTGACTATTTGAAGTTTTAAAGATACAGAAACTATTTGACATTCTTTTATATCACCTCATCTAACATGCCTGAATAGAAAAACTGTAGAGCAGTACAGACAGTACAGAGCTGCCAGACTTTTAACCGAACAAAACAGGTTTTAACACCCTGGTTGTGGGCTCTTTTCACTGGCTTCCAGAATCTTTTAGAATGATTTCTTTTAATGACTTACAAACTATCAAATGGTCTGACTCCTCAATATATCTCAAGTCTTTTATACCCGCATGACCCTGCTTGCACTAAGATCCTTGGGTAGGGTCCTTCTGTCTGATCCAGACTCTCAGTTTAAAACTAAGGGGGGCAGGGCTTTAGAAATAAGAGTGCTGAGGCTCTGGAACAGTCTGCCCAAGGAAATAAGGCAGGCTGAGTCATTGGCTTCTTTTAAATCTAAGCTCACAGCTCCCTGATTTCACCTGATTCTAGTTTTTATTCTGTTTTAGTAGGTTTTACTATTTTCATTTTAATATGCTCTTTTAGAACTTGTATTCTTATATTGCTCTGTTTTTGTATGAAGCACTTTGAGTGAAGTAACTTTGCTTTTATCAGTGGTATATAATAAATGATTAATATGATTATTATTATGATTATTGTTCTGTAGTCAAGCCTGTGTTGGTGCTGAAGCCAGAAAATGTGTCGGTGAGAACAGGGGAGTCTGCCCAGTTCTACTGCCAAGCTAAAGGTGAACCTCCACCTGTTGTGGTGTGGAGCAGAGAGCACGGGCCACTGCCCAATGGCAGGTACTGTATTATGGACATTAACATTGATTTATGAAATAAATATTTGCATTTTAGATACCATAACATGCAGGAAATACAAAGTATTGCAATTTAACTTAAAGACTGAAACTGAAAAATAAAGATTTGACTTCAGACTTTTCTGGTTTGACACAGAATTCAAGAATGTTGTTAAAAAGTAGCAAAATGACATGATTTGAAATGCATCTTGAAGATTTCCTCTATACAGTTCTGTTGGATCTAACTGCTTAAACATGAGGTTGAACATGTACAGTAACTCTAGTTGCCATGTCAACCATCCCATTGCATATTGCCATGCAGTTATTTAAGGTATTTTATTGACTTGTTATATAAGAAATCAGAGGGACAGTAATGTAAAAACTAACTGCTATATACTGTATGTGTGTGTAGGTATCTTATAAACCCAGACCAGACTCTCCAGGTCCATTATGTGACAGTGCAGGATGCTGGGAAGTACACCTGCTCTGCTGTCAATGATGCAGGTGTGATCAGTGCCAGCGCTCAGCTACTAGTTGAAGGTAAGATGGTGTCAAAATACATTTTGGATTTTAAACCAAATGGCCTATAAGTAGGTCCAACAATCTGTCACTCTGTGAATTCTCTACTGTTAGACTGACTTAATTCAGAAAAAAAGGAATTCAGAGTAAAAACAATCATCAGCATTTCATGAGGCTGAATCCAGGGTAATGCTGATGTAATACAATATGCACACTGGACACTGTGCCCACCACATCTCAGTGTGGCAACAGTGGAATCCTTACAAAGCACACAAATCTTCTACGGTTCATCCTGTGCTGACATTTTAGCATTAAGGTGACCAAAAACATTTTTACACTTGTGTAATTGGACTGACTGACTCTTAACAAGAAAGTGAACATGTGTATTTCCTGTGCTAGAACTACTCCTTCAAAATAAATTTAAACTATATACCCATAAACCCTTTTTGTTTCCAGAGGTTGTCAGCACTAAACAGAAAGACTTCCACAAGGAGCTGTCAGCCCTGCGAGTGGCTCTGGAAAACATCACCATAATGGCCCCTGGTTCCAACATGTCCCAAGTCCAGTGGAAGGTACGTGAAGACTGTTTCAGACAGTTTCAGTCACAGCGTGCATGTTTCAGGTGTGTGATCAATGTGGTGTTTTCTCTCTAACCAGCTCCAGTCCCTCCCAGCTCAGCCTCATTACCTCGACGGCTTTGAGGTTCTCTATCGCTCTCTGCTTCCTGCCAGCTCAGACTGGGCAGCAAAGAACGTGAAAATGCCGAGTTTCCAGACTCAGGTGGGACCCTTAAAGAGAGGATACAAGTATGAGTTCAAGGTTCGTCCCTATGGCAGCAGCTTGTATGGCAGAGAGAGCAACACCCGGCACCTCAGAGTCCCAGAGACAGGTGGGAAATCACATTTAAGAGTATGAGGTTTGACTTGTGACTCTCATTAGCGTTTTGATACTCTTTTAATGAACTGAAATATACATTTGAGCCATATTTTCAATATTTAGTAGCTAACAGTAACCCCTACCTTCTTTTTACAGTGCCCAGTGCTTCTCCACAGGCCGTGTCCATAACTGTGAGCCATGAGCAGAATAACACCATCCACCTGAGCTGGGAGCCTCCTCCTCATGACACCCACAATGGTATCATACAGGGTTACCAGGTAATCACCGGAGAACAGAATTGAACTGCGTAGTGTAGTGTCTTAGTGTGGACATACACTCAGACAGAATATCACCTCCTGACCAGAGTGTGAAGTGCTGAAGGTTCCGCTTCTAGAAACATGACATTACTCTTTGAAATGGTTTCAGAGCTCCATGAAGTAAAAAAACACATTTGACAATGCTGTATCCCCAGCACAGAGAGCTGAGGTAGTTTAAGCAAGTGATAAAAGCATCAAACTGGCTTTTGATTAAGAATTGTTCATAGTCTTTTCTATTCTTTTTTTTCTGTTTTAAAATCATTCTATAAGTTTTTTCTTCTTATTTTATTTTATATAATCTGTTTCTTTTGTCTTTTTAATCTCTTTTTTAATCTAGTTTTAGTCTAGTTTTTATTAAACTTGAACTCTTTTATTTCATTTTTACTTTTGTTTTGTCTTTTTAAACTATTTTCACTTATTTTTTTATTTTAGCTTTTTTAATTTTCGTATTTATTTGATTTATCATATTTTCTCTTGCGTGCATTGGTTTGAATTTTTAAAAAAAAGAATCTTTATAATTAGTTTGTTTGTTTTTGTTCCCGCATCGTTTTTATTCCTTTTCTTTATGTTGTTTGTGGTCTACTTTTTGTCTTATTATCAGCTTGTCAATCGACTGTGAAGCACTTTGAACTACATTAACCTGTATGAAAGCTGCTATATAAATAACGTTTGATTGACTGATTGATTGATTGATTCTCTGATCAGGTGTGGTGTGTGGAGTCTGAGGAGCAGCAGTACCAAAACTGGACAGTTGATAGCAGCCAACACATCCTTGTTATATCCACTCTCAAATCGGGGAAACGATACTGGATCACCATAGCTGCCGTCAACGGAGCTGGAGTAGGAATGCTAAGCGACCCTCATGGATTTGTCATCAGTGAGCAAAAAGACATCATTGGATTTGCATAGTGCACAGATAAAATGCAGCCTGTGTCTTCAGTGTGTGATGTAACCACATTAAAGATGAAAGGTTGATTTCGTCATCTTCCTGTTTAACTCACAGATTCACAAGTAGATGCACAGATCCCCCTTGAGTCAGACAGACAGGATCCATCTCCGGTCCTGACCTTGCTGCAGGACCCAGTGTTGATCGGTAGCATTGGCGCCCTCCTGTGGTTTATTTTCATGGTTGCAGCTGTCTGCCTCTTCAGACGCCACAGCAGGACGGGTCACCTGATACCAGGACATGGCAGAGCTAAAGGTGTGTTTGAAGACAGCTTAAATACTGACCATGAATACCAAAAGTTATAAAGCTATATTATTGTGTTTGTGTTGTTTGCTTGTTTTAGGTCTGCGCAGACTAGCCAGTGAAGACTACATCATAAAACACAGGTAAAGTGGAGAGAACTGTCAGAGCTTGCTAATTACAAATATGATATGTTGTAATGTAAAATATAATAACATGCACATACCTCATAAACAGAATCAGTTTTTTACTTATATTTATATATATACTTATACATATATATCAAGTCTGATGCATCAAATTATTTATCTTATCAGACTTACAGATAATAAAACACATACAAGTATTTTCATTAGAGACAGTACTAAAACATTATATAACTCCTCAAATACTTCAAATTTGCCAGTGCCTTTCCTTGATTGCCTCCTCTACAGGATGGCAGCTCCAGACTCTCCCTGGATCTCAGGGGGCTGGAGACCTGCCTTCAGCCAGAAGTACCAGGACTTATGGGCCCAAGGTCAAAAACATCCAGGGATCAGGAGCGCCAGTGAGTACGGACTGCACAAATGTGAAAATGAACAATATCTGACTGCACTGGTGTGAACGAAAAGGCAAAAACAGATTATTTTTCTCCTGTATCCTGACCAAATCTACAAAAGTGACTATATGTGTGTGACAGTTAACCTTCCTGTTCTATCTTTTCTAATGAGGCTTCTTGCTTTTTACCCACTAAAGACAATATGCTTCGTCTGTTCTGTTTCATTAGGCCTTCCAGTCTCAGCCAAAAGGGACCCCAGCTGCGTGGATTCAGCTGTTCCCATTGTGACCGACAGCTGTGGCGTCTACGGCACTTTCTACGTTGACCTGATGGGAAACGGCCTCAAGACCTTCAACAGTCCAGGCCGTTGCTCTAAAATGCCTCACGGTCTGTCCCATCAGCAAGGAGATGAAACCATCCAAATATTCACTCAGCCTGTCGCTAAGTCCTCGCCACTCACTAGCCGGGAGGCGCTACCATGGAAACAAGCCATAAGACCTCAGCCCAGGATGGGTGTGCTGAGGGAGTCATGGGAAAAGAACCACAGCAAGCAAGGTGAATAGTAGTGGATGGTTGGAAATGTTTATTTTCCTTTCCTTCATACTCCTATGATGTACAAACACACATCATGTTGCTTTACTTCTGATACATCACTTCAGTTTGTAGTAAAATAATGTGAATGCAGACAGTAATACACAGAGGTGGAACTAAGTGTTTGCAAGTCTTAAAGTAAGTCTTAAACAGAGTAACAGTTAATGTAGTAACAGAAATAAATAATCAATGCTTTTTAAATATTGGACTTCCCAATACATTTTATAATATTTAAAAGGAAATAATCAGCTGTACCAGGTGGCTTATTTTTTTCCTGAGACTTGTTTTAGGTTTTAATATTAATTTATCAAATCTCAATTTATTGATCTCAATTTAATCTCTTAATTTATTTGTTGGCTGAAACGGTACAGTTCTGAGTGGCAGCCTATTGTTCATAACCCACAGATAAAGTATGAACTGATAATGATTTTACTTCATTAAACAGAGAGATAATCTTTGACTAAGTACAGAAAACATAATAACTTACATTATTCACACTCATCAGCCACCAACTGATATGATTTTATCATTGTCATTTAAACCAGCAAAATATAAAAAGCAATATGTGTGTTTATCAGATTTCTTTCATGTCTGAATGTGAGTATGTGCTGTTCAGCAGTGCCAAACACACTGTTCCCTCCTCTTTGTGTAACAGGGTTGGCTGCTATATATTGTCTTTTTATATATCATTTTAAATGTTTGGGCGTAGTGAGCCAAGTAAAGTCATGAGTTATTGGTGTCAGAGTCGAGATGCAATCCTCTTAAGTGAAGTCTGAAGTCATCACATTCAGTCAAAGTCATGTGAATGTTTGACTTTGCAGATTCCTCTGGTTCTACAGCACTGATCAGGAAGCTTTAAAGTGTATCAGCATAGCATGTTGGGTAATGTAAATATCAGCAGCAGGTGAATTTATTTATTGTCTCCACAGAGCTGCATGCAGTGAACAGTGTCCCCATAGTGCCAACCAGGAACCAGGCATGTCCATCCAGCATCTACAAACAGAGACTCAGTCATGTACCATCAGGCCTGCATGGTATGATTAAATCTATACACACATCAACTCCTAATTCAGCAGTAAATGACTTAACTAAATAACGTAACTTATTTAACCGTCGTCATGTTTATCTGTCCAGGTTATCAAGAGTCTGGTAAAGTCTCTGGCTGTCCTCGCTTGCTGCATTACTCTGCATCACTTCACCTGGTGGACATGCTGCCCCCACCACCACCACTACCCATAGAGGACATCACAGACACACACAGCCTCACCTCAGACGAAGGGTATGACACGCACACACACATGCACACACACACACACACACACACACACACACACACACACACACACACACAGCTCAGACTGTCACAGATATAGATCCATCTGCCAGGAGGTGTGTTACATCATGCAAGTCTATACATGACACTGTATGTTCCCATGCACTCACATCTCATTCCATCTATTGTCCTTATATCTGTTCCAGTGAAGTTTAACACAAATGATAATAGATATGTTTAGGCCCACCTGTTTCCTTTGAGAGAAAAAAAACACAGAAGCTCCCACAGTAAAGTATATACACATTATCCTATATATAATTCAAGGTGAATGCTGGGACTCAAACAAGGTTTATTAACCAAGGCTTTCCTGCAGCACATCCTCTCATGTAGGGAGTCTACTCAATGCATTATTGGTTTGAGATGACCTATACTTCCTTCCTTTCGGTATGTTTACGTCCTGCTGAGAGGCCCAAGAAACGGGTGCCCTCGATGGAAGATGGAAAAAACACGATAAGAGACCTTGTTTGCAGATCTGTGAGTTAAAAACATAGGAAACAAGGCTAGTTTCTGTTTCCTCACACAGGAAGAATGTAGACCTTCATATGTTGACCTGAAGGCCTGCTGGTTCATAGTAATGACTGGGGAAATGAGAAACTGACAAGAAAAGGATGTGAGGAAGTCCAAATATAAATCTGCCTCTAGATTTTAATCCAGTATTTCACTCATATGAAGAAATGTCCACTTTCTTTATATGAATGAATATCAGTTTTATTTCTTATATATTCAATAATAACCATATTTGCATCTTGTGTTTAGCGGAATAACTCGGAGTCTGTCGTTGATTCAATAGAACTGCCAGGTGCAGAATAATAGCATATTTGATAATCATGCAATTCTATTTATTATGACTTTATCAGTCCTGTCAGTATAAAAGCAAGACATCATCATTAGTCATCAAAAAAGCTTGATAGAAGAATACATGAACAACAATAACTTATTAGCATAAATTTCACTGATCATTTAGATTTCAAAACAAAGGCTTTTGAGGTAATTGTGACAAAGACATTGTTGTCACAGGTGGGTTTAGGAGGAAATTGGATTGTGGACCCAAATGCAGACACTGAGGTAGATGAAAAGGGACTTTACTAGATCAATGTTCCATTAAACCAGCTTACAATCAGGCAGGAGAAGGAAGACCAAACAAATCCAGAGAGGCAAGGCAGGAAGACACGTCAATAACAATGGGTAGAAAATCAGGAACATGTAGTACAGTACGTGTGGCATGTGGAACACATGTGTATAACATGATGATCTGGCAGAGAACAATGGTAAATGGGCAGATATACAGTATATACACAATGGAGTATATATGGTTACCCACTTATCAAAGTCATGGTGACTGAGGCAGGCAGGTTGTCTGCCATCTTACATGTGTGTATTTTAATTATCTCTGCTGAGAGATAGGAAGCACAAAATATAATGATATGATATCTGCTGACAAGGGAACAAAACACATCACACAGTGAAGCAAACAAGACATCATACACATCTCTGTTTACATTTAGACTCAGGAAGTCAGACACACAAGCAGTTTTGAGACTGACATAAATGACGATTAGGTTTCTGATTAGGTTTCTGTTTTTCAATATTTCCTACAAAATAAGATCCCTACTACACGACTGATAAATCCACTCTCATGTCTGTATGTTAAGTCTGGAGCTACAGCCAGCAGCCAATTAGCTTAGCTTAGCCTGAAGACTTGAAGCAGGAGGAAACAGCTTGACTGGTTCTGTCTAATGGCCATTACAGCCAGTGGTTGCCTGGCAACATCACTGTAAGGACAAGTCAGTGTGGAAGTCCACTGCTCACCAAACAATATGGTTGTTCCATTGTTGTATCCACAGCTTGTAGTTTTTATATTTCTGTTTAAATATAGGTTAAATAAACCAAATATAGCATGTTTATTAGTGAGCTGTAGCAGTGCTTGTAGACACATATTGTCAGCTTTGGACAGAGCCAGGCTAACTGGTCTGGCCCTGTTCCCAGTCTTAATCTGAAGCTAAGCTAATTGGCTGCTGGCATTAGCTTCATATTTATTGTACAAATAGAGTGTCATGTCTCAACAAGCAAATAATTGTTTTTCCTAAAATGCTGAACTAAGACAACAAGGGTACAATGCCTCTTATCCTACTATCACACAGCATAAGTAATGTCTTAATGTATCAGTAGTCTGCTGAGGACACTTTGATGAGTCTCCATAAAGGTAAAGGCACTTAATTTGCCACATATACAGTTGTATGGTGAGATTCATCCTAAGTACTAGGAGTAAACTCATCATTTAATAGGAAGTCTTATGGACCTGTTTGTGGCATTTTCCTCAGCTCCAGTCGCTCCACTAAGCTAACTGTGGACATGGGCTCCCTGCAGTCAGTGTCTGCTGCCTCAGGCCTCCGTTTGAAGCAAGGACCCACCACCACCATGAACAGCAGCTGCCCCTCCTACAGCCACCTGTCTACTGCATCATACACCATGTCATTGGATGAAGAACAGGATGGTACACTGACATCACAGGAAGCCACCCAGTATCTGGAGCTCTGCCCTAAACCTGAGAGATGCAGGTAACCACACAGTGGAGACTGATGTTGAACACAGCTGGATTTTACACAGTTTGTCCTAGATAGCCTAAATGTTTGTAGAAAAAGAGGCCTCACTCAGTAATTTGTAGATGTTAGCTTTTGCCATTTGTTATTTTCCTTCAAGTTTTTCTTCTGTATATTTAGCTGATTATGCTTGTCTCTGAGCAGTGTCCTACCTGAGCAGCGTCCCTCCCTGCCCCACCCACTCTCTCCTACCCTGGGATACATGTATGGACCAGTCCCGTCTGCTCAGATGGAGGATGATGCTGCCTCTGACGGACCCGAGGCCCCACCGATTGGCTTGCGTCACGCCCGCCTCCAAAGCTCACCTTCTTCCTGCTATAGCGAATGGGACAGCTCACTGTGGAACACCTGGAGCTCAGTCATGGACGGCACCATGGCCAGCGCCCGCACCAGCCTCATCAGCTCAGTGGACAGCTGTTACACCAACGACAGCACCAGCTTCGCCCGCTTCCTGGCTGCAGCAGCAGAGACCATGAGTGGAGCGTCTTTGTCAGGTGAGCAGAGGAGTAATCTCTTTGTGAATAACAGTTCCTCTTTGATCTGGAAAACCAGGGAAATCAGATGCGATGATTTTGATGTTTTATAAAGTTTAGGAATGGCAGTAAAATGTATAAAAACTAGGGATTTGTCATGAGGAAAATTTAGATTTGGTAATTTTGAATGATATAAAATATATTTTTAGTAATCCATCCTAGCTGTAGTACCTACTATCAGGATCTTAGTCTCATATTTGTTTAGTTGCAGAAACACTTTGATACATCCTGACAGTCTAAACACACATTCAAACCACTCCTGCAACATAACCCCACTTCTCCACTGTCCATGTGTACACTCATATGTTCTAGATACTGATACATGGACAGCAAGTAAACAGCTATTATCAATGTCTTTAGCTGTTGGTGAAAAATATCAATTAGTATACAGAACAATATTATAGATTCTCTCTGTGCTTCCCAAGCTTTCAAACACAGCAAAATGCTCCTTTTTCAAATATTTTACAGGCATCAAAATCAAAAAAGCAAAAACAGATTGATTTCATTCAGTCACACCTAACTTTAAATCATTTTCTGACAAAATTACCTCAGTATCTTTGCTGAAATAACAGGTCCAGTTGTAAATGTCATCTGAAAGTTAAATAATAGTATGTCCCAGTATGACAGATGAATACATTTTCCTCAGAGGGTTTTATAATCTGTGCAGCATAATACACCCTGTGTACTTACACTTGATTTGGAAAAGGAAAACAAAAAGAATCATTTAATAGGGATGGACAGATAGAGGAGGCAGTGCTTACATTATAATATGTAGGAACAGAATGGAAGTATTAGGTAAGTAAAAAGTACAAACATATAATATTGAGTAGGGTAATGAAAAAAGGGTGAAGCATGAATCAGAGAAGACTGATTTCACATACACACAAGAGGCAAATTTCAAGGACATCATCGTTCACACAGAGGGAGAGGAGATGCTGAGAGAGGATGAAGCAGTCGCTGTTAAAGGTTTTTTTTTCTTGTTACTGTCAACGATTCCCATAAAAAATCATAACCAACAATGTGTTAGTCTGAGTGCTTTCTGACTCTTTTACACTGTCAGTGGTTATCAGCTCTGAGTCCATTTGTCCCTACTGCAGATGTACTTCTTTAAAAAGAGCTCACAAATACAAAGTTTCTTTTTTTTTTTTTTTTTACTCTACTGAAATGTTCATGTTGACTCAAACAGGAGGAAATAATGCTTTGAGCTGTTGGATATTAAAGGAATATGTCACCCAGTGTGACAGTGTGTCTCATTGATGTCTTTTTAATAGTTTTTAGTCAACAGTGGAGCTTTATGGCACACACAGTACTTGTTATTAGGATCAATTTCAGTGTTTCAATAGGATTTAATCACATCACCAGAATTCACTTTTAATCTTTTTCAAATAATGACCATCATAAAAAATGTAATTACTTGTTGAGTTAATCTCAAAATAAAAGCAAAGATTTGAGTAAAGTCTGAAAAAATGAACTTAATTGGTGTAGTAGAAGATAGAATATATGTTTCTATTCTGTGTGTATGTGTTATATATGCCATGCTTACTGATTTATTCAGAACTGAAACATCCTGCTGTCCTGTTATGTTTACTGCATCCGTCCACTAGATGGAGCCCTCAGTTAATGAATGGTAATGAAGGGTAACTGATAACATGCAGCCCTGCAGGCAGACTGAGGGGACACACACTATCTGTCAAACCCACCCACCAAACTGCGTTAAGTGTTCCGCTTATATTCAAGATTCTAAAGAAGAAAATGCAGTTTGGAGGTTAGTTATCCGCTCTAGTGTGCTAGTGTGTGTGTGTGTGTGTGTGTGTGTGTGTGTGTGTGTGTGTGTGTGTGTGTGTGTGTACATGCATGTCTGACTGAGTTTTCCTCCAGTGTCCATCGGAGGTTGTTTGTGTATCAGTTGGTGTCGGAGACAAAGACACTCAGTCTGATATCTGAGGTGGCACCAGGCAATTACTTAGGACCTTTCAGCAAATTGAACCTCCAGATGAGTCATCCTTCCCCCCCGTGACACCTCATCAGTCACTCTGCTCTCCCTGTGAGGGCAGCTTTCAGCTTAATTCCATTTGCCAAACTCTCACTTTTGGCTCTTTTCTGCCTCTGCTGTTTATCACACTATAACCCTAGGTGTTTTCTCTGCGGCTCATGATGGATTCCCACAATGGCACAAACTAAAGTTTGAAATCCTCTGATCAAATGATATTACGCTAACTTCCTCACTCACTAATGGAAACTCACTGAGCCACAGACTGGATCTTTTGGAGATTTTGGAAAATCAGAAATGATGTCATTGGTTCCATGTGATTGCATGTTAAGTGAGCCTTGACATGAGCACAAAAATGGTGAAGAAACATCCAAAACACAGTTATTAATATTCTTATTGACTACCAGTTAGTGAGGGATCAGTAAAGAAAGTATTCAGCTCCTATAAAAGATGTTATTTAACTATCCAAACTGAGGTTGAGTGAGTTTATGTAGAGACCTGGCTCCAAGGATAAAAACAGTGTGGGCTAATTATATGAAAACAGCAGAGCAGCAGGAACAGGCTGGTTCCAGAAAGAGACACAGCTCAATATGCATTTTCACATTCACACATTAATTGGAAGAGCCTCCATAGCTTGAACCCTTAAGCTCAGCAGAAATGATTATTTTCTTGGACAGCTACATTTTCTGAAGTCTTTTGAAATGTGCCAGTACATTTTAAGAATCCAGAAAGTGGCTCATCTGACTTGGCAATGTTTGTTTTTGGGTGCCTCAAACATATTAGAACAGTTTTATTTTTTCAGTGACAGACAGCTGCTTCAAAGAAGCTGCTAAATTAGCTTTTTTCCTCCAGAGAATCAGCGTGAAAGGTGCTCCTCGGTGGTCTTGGAAATTATTCTGGTAGCTTCTCCAAAAGGCGCCAGAAGGTTTCAGCAGTATAATCCCCTCAGCCCTGTGTTGAAATGCTTGTCAACATGTCCTCTCCTGTGTGTTTTAGACTTCACTCCGCCAGCCTCCCCCCTCAGCGGCTTGTACCCGCCGTTCCACACAGAAGGAGACCCGTTCGGGGAGCTGGAGCACGTTCCTGCCTGGGACTGGAGCAGGGCCTGGATGGAGGAGATGGAGGCTCAGTACAGAGCTCACTATCCAGGCAGAAGCTCCAAACCCTTTGACACTTAACACCTCAGCAAGGAGAGCGACAGAAACAAGATGACCGAACTTTAAGAACTTTTAGAAACACCTCACAGCAATGTCAGAGGACAGACGTGACGCCTCAACAGCTACCTGTTCACTTTGCTGAGAGCGCTGGAAACAATTTGAAGGTGTGAATAATTAAAGGTTTGATGTGCAGCAATTTCCCAATCATGAAGAGATAAATATCCAGGTTTGAGATATAATTAGAGCTAAATCCTTGATGTTTTGGGACACCTTTGCTAACAGCTGCACATCTGCTGTTGCTGTGTGTAATAGTCTTCCCAGTTCACCTCAGGGCAGTCCGGCTGCTATTTCGCATCCTTCAAATGACTTCCATTGAGTTTGTTAAGTTTTTTCTTTTTTTTCTCCCTTCTTCATATCCCTTCCTCTCATTAGAGAAGAGGATAATGAGATACTTCCCTCGGGATGTTCTCACCCAGTGTGTTTTGAAAAGGCCAGAAAGACACAAAGACAGTGAGAAAGGAGTCATTAGGCAGAAGAAATACAGCGCTGGAGTTTTGTTTTTGTCTCACAGCACATCATTTGTTTCCTATTTTCATGTTTGTTTTTTAAGGGCTGAAGTCCTACCAAATAGAGCAAAGAATAGTTATTTTGTACAGACCAATTTACTGATCATTTTCTTATGATGAAGTGTAAATATGCAGCATATTCAACAAATATTATTTAAAGAAATTTTAAACACTTTCCAAAATCATTTTCTGTTCCTGTTTTTCCTTTGGTGACTCATTTTTACATTCTAGGAAGTCTTATTAGACTTTATATATATTATATTATATTATAAGATTGTTTTTGTGTCTTTTTTGTCATTTTTTTGATATTACACAAGATTTCTCATAGACATAAACATACTGTAGTTCAGAATAGAAAAGTAAAAAAATGTCATGTTGTTCACATGTAATTGAACTAACTTGAAGTTGTACCTTGAATTTTAGTAAGAATTCAAAATATTTTTCAAAAATAAAAGTGCTGTATGTGTAGTCTAGTCTTTGCATGCTTGCTGAGTGTTTTAATATATAGAAATTCACTTATGATTTTTGAATTTTTTCTAGGAACTTTTATGCAATCTATATATCAGATGTATTTTGTAGTTTTTAATAAAATCTTTGTATCAGTTGAAAGCAGGTTTAACAGTTCAGTTTCACATTTTACAACTTTTTTTTAGCTTAGCTGGGAAATGAAATCTCTGCCTGTTACATTTTCAATGGAATAATATTTGACTGAAGCTGAAATTACATGATAGTAAAAAAGAAAGAAAAGCCCAGCAACTCTCCACTTGCTGTCTGTAATGTTGTACCTTCACTCACGCTTCTTATTTCAAATGATAGTAAGTGTGCATTTTACTTTGAAATATGCAGCATACAGGATTTATTGACAGTTTTGCGTACTCATCATTATCTATACTGCTGTTTGTGTTTTAGAGCTTTACTGTGGGAGTGTTCTGTCTGTGTAGCCTGTGGGCTGGTTAATTGACCCCTGCTGTTCTTAATGGCTATGTAGAACAGGAAGGTTGACTTTTAGAACTCATCTGTTTGGCTTGATTAACCAAGGCAAACAATACTGCTCTACCTGATAATGGCTTCCAATTACAAACCTGTTGGAGAGAATAATTAAACCTTAATCTATGCCTGTGCTTATATACAGAATCAGGGATAAAGTGCAACCTATGTGTGTAACTAATGGATACTCTTCAGAAGGAAACCTCAGATTTCACGCAGTTCACCATTTAAAGCAGATTATTCTCTCTTGATATTTCAAGTCAAACCTCGCCTGAGTAGCATTAAGGAGGAAAAGCTGTGAAGCCCAGCAGACACACTTATAGTAAATCTAATATGATTTCCTCAGTGGCTTTGTGTCCAGGATGAGTGTGTGTGTGTGTGTGTGTGTGTGTGTGTGTGTGTGTGTGTGTGTGTGTGTGTGTGTGTGTCATGCAGCTGTGAAGCACAACACGCTCCTTTTTCAAAAGTAATCCATGTCTTGTTGTCTGGTTGCTCGGGTCAAATGATACTGGGGATGTTGAGCTAAACAGGAAGAAGTGCTTTGCTGTGCTGTTTCATTTATAAGCAGAACAGGAGAAGCTCAGCCAGGATCAAACTGTATGTATGTGTGAAATATTTAAATACCAACCAGTCTATAATTACTGGAGTAAAGAAAACCAGCAGGAATGTAAGGAGCCTGCTTTGTTCCTGTGAAAGAAGGAGGTTGTGGCTTTTTGTCTTTTATTTTCTCTTTTTGTATGACAGTAATTACCCTGGTTGATTTGCAGCAGTTGTCAATAAAGTCAAGCAGACCTGCAATTTGGAGAAAAGGCAAAACAGGTCAGAAAAAACATGAAAAATGAGATAAAACAACCTTATTACCCTCAAAAAAAGTATGTTAATCACATTTTTTTCATATTTACAGTCAATATGCAGTGCAGCAAGTACTGGATTATTACATGTGTGTGTGTGTGTGTGCGTGCGTGCGTGTGTGTGTGTGTGTGTGCGTGCGTGTGTGTGTGTGTGTGTGTGTGTGTGTACCAGACTGCCAAAGGGATTATCCTTCATCTGTCTCCTTCACTAAAGGCCATATGTTTCTACACCAAGCCCCCAGCTCCACTGAGCAGCACACACTCACTGACAGAGCAGACCACACACTACTGAGGCTCACACAGTAATGAATCAAGCTCGACTGTATGTCTGCTCATCTTATTAGTTCGTATGCATACACACACACACACACACACACACACACACACACAGAGGCATGCTGCCCATGGGATTTGTGCATCACAGATTTTTGGTCTATGCCAAAATACCAGCTTTATATAGCATGTCAGCAAACCAATGACCCATATTGGACATGGCCTGAAACCATACACACACACACACACACACACACACACACACACACACACACACATGTATTTACAGCATCATGCCTTTCCTGTAGTGTGTTATCGTACTAAATGGATAATTACCATTATAAGACCAGATATAAAAATAAGAGCAGGGGGTGTGTCAGTATTATTAGCTGGACTTTTGGCTTTATTGCATACCTGCCAATCTAACATCATGGAACAGCCCCCCCCCCCCCCCCCTCCCCCCGCTCTAGAAACCAGCAGCTTTCTTTGGTCTTTATAAAAAATGTATGTGACACTTGTCTGTATTAAATCATTTAGCAGTTTTACACGATTACGTTGAAATCCTTAGTTTGTCGTAGTCCAAAGCCGTCCCCCAGCCTTTTATTGCAATCCAATTACTTTATATTGGCATAACTATTTATATGATGCGATGGAACCTTATTGATCTGTGGGGAAATGAGGTTAGTCTTTCAGCAGCTAAAGTAATAGGATTCTACAGGGAATCAAGGCAAATAGAAGAACACAAGTAGAATATAAGAATATTGGCGAGGTGGTTAGACCCATTTATTTTCAGATTTGTCACTACAAAAAAAAAATTGTACACAAGACTTTTAAAGCATATTGATTTGATAGCTAGTTTATAATAGTATAACAGTATATTAGGGCTTGGTACCAGCAGCACAGCTTTAGTTGATTAGAGGAACAGGGCTGTGCATTTAAAGTAAGAAATGTGTGCAACTATCATGCAGCTCAGGTGGCAGTGTCGCGCCCACATTGACTGACAGCTGTGGTTAACCGTGGTGTTGCATGCTAAAGTGGTAATCATTCAATTAACTGGAAATCAATGGCATGCATACGGGTGATCTGTTTCAATATTGCCCTGTCAGTCACACAGGGTCAGTGGACTGCTGCAGCACACACACATCAACACACACACCAGTGACTTGAATATTTACACATAATGGGAGAGTGGACTGCACCAGATTTACTCGTATGTCCCTTTGCATTTTGTTTTAGCCTTTTGTTACTGTGCTGTAAAAAAACATGTACTTCTAAAATGTCAGCTTTACATGATCTAAGAAGAACAGACCAGCCTCTGCTCTGTGATAATGCATGTTTCTGATTATGTGGCATTTTCTTAATTGTTTTTTAACTTTACAAATAGCAGCATTTTCTCAATTTTAAAAGAAACACTTCACGTGCTTTAGTTTTGTCTGGACAAATCAAAATCACCAAATTTGGAGACAGTTTCCTCTGGACAATGTAACAGTGTGTTGAATAAAAGACCTATAAAGTCTGCTGTATCTTAGAATAACAGACTGCCTAGTTTATGTGTCTGCACATCTGAATTACTCCTGACAAAAATGAATGGGTACATCATCCATATTGAGAGATAATGAAGTAATAATTATATGCACTATGCTCCACTATACTGTTGTCGAGTGTCCACAATGTACTACACAGAATTGTAGTAATAGTCTGTCTTTATATAATGGTAGTACCTTTCTATAGTAAACAACTTGCTAAAGTGTTAGCATTAAATATTTGATGACATAACAATGGTTCTGGTGTCATTGTTAAGTTTAGCATTGGTCTCTTCATCTTGAGAGCACATATTCTCTCCTATGTGTCTATTGAATATAACATACATTATGTATATAGTGTACTGTCTGATAAAAGAAAGGGTGAAGTATTGATTCTTTTATAATGTCACTAAATGTTGAATGTTTTGTTACCCACAAGCCACTTAATCATTTACATTCTACATCCAGTGACCTCGCTGGCCACATAATGGCTTCATTTGAGCTTCTGTATGTATGCATAAGACAAAAAGTCACAAACATCCATCTCCTCTGTCACGAGGCAAATTAACATGGAAATTGGTGTGTTGCATTTTGGAACGAGGGAACGGGGCTTTAAATGATGCCATCCCTCCCTTTCATCCTTCCTTTTCAGGCCTCTTCCTTCAGTCGCCGGTGGGTGTTACGGCCCTGACACTGGCCTAATGAATGAGTTAGTGATTTATTGCTCGTGGAGAGAGGAACGAGGGGATAGATAGAGGGAAGTTGTAGGGTGTAAGGGGGGGGCATGGAAAGGGTAGGGCGTGTTGGGTCATGCTGTAGAAGGTCAGTAACTGAAATCTCATCATCTTGTCTGTTATTCTCTATATGAGCCTGTTTGTTGTTTGATTCCACAGGACCGTTAGTAATATAATATCTGTAAGAACATAAAGGGACATGTCACTTCCTTGCATGGACTGCAACAGGAAAAAAAGTTTAAAGTCAGTGTAAAGTAAGAATAAATATGTGTTCAGAGTTTGACATACCACAGAAAAGTGTGTTGTTAGCCACCCTGCCAAATTTGAATGATTAAAAAAATCGCCAAATATATTAAATTAGGCTTCAAAGTTGTGTAAAAAGCAGCCTCTTTCTCTGCTCCCAGGCGCTGTGGGAGTGCCCGTCGGGTTCGCTGAAACCCCGCCCCCTACCAAGTGTCACCTGTCAATCAAAGTCACCACTTCTACCAGAAACATGGACGCTACGTCTGAGAGCTTTCTGCTGCTAGCTCAGCGGCTAGCTCAGCTAACTGGCTAACTGTAGACTGTAGTAGTAGTAGTGTTATATGTAGTAACAATCTGGATGGTGAAAGGGATATAATCTGTTCAACATCTTATGGATGGGAGAAGTAATATTAGACTTTGATGATCATAATCTGCTGACCATGACACCACTTATGTTACATGAAATGCTGATTGAGTGAACATCATGTACAGTCCTGCTCACCATTATTGGCACCCCTTCATTTTTTGCATAACCTGTACAATATCTTCAGAAATAAATGGATATGGAATTTATATCAGGATCTTTTAATTGGAGGTCCAAAGTAATCTTACAAAGAAAATTGTTTTTTCAATTTACATATTGTAATTTCAAAGAAGAAACAGGAAAAAACTGCATGTGCAGCAATAAAGGCACCCCTCTTTAGTATTTGGTTGCACACCCTTTGGCAGTGATGATGGCCTCCAAACGCTTCTTGTAGCCAGCTATAAGCTTATTGCACTCCTCAGCTGGTATTTTCTCCCACTCTTTCTTTGCAAATTGTTCAAGCTGTTGAACGTTTGTAAGTTTCTTTTCTCCAATGGCAGATTTCAGCTCATTCCAAAGATTTTCAATCAGATTGAGATCAGGACTCATTGCTGGCCATTTTAAAACAGTCAGTTTTTTTCCTTTTCAACCATTCCTGCGTGCTTTTGGATGTTTGCTTTGGGTCTTTGTCTTGCTGGAGGACCCATGATCTTCGCCTCAAACTAAGTTTTCTCACACTGGGTAGGACATTTCACTCTAAAATTTTTGATAATTCTCTGATTTCATGATTCCTGTAGTACGGTCAAGGCCTTCAGTACCAAATGCAGCAAAGCAGCCCCACAGCATTATGGATCCTCCACCATGCTTTACTGTGTTCTTTTCCATGTAGGCTTCATTGCGCCATCTGTAAACAAACTGTTGGTGTGCATTGCCAAAAAGCTCTATTTTTGTTTCATCTGTCCACAGAACATTTTCCCAGAAGGATTATGGTTTGTCCAGGTACTCTTTTGCAAAGATTAGTCGTTCCTTTTTATGTCTTTTCCTCAGCATTGGTGTGTTCCTTGGTCTTCGCCCATAAAGCCCTGTTTGGTTTAGTGTGCGGCGTATGGCCTTCAGGTCTTTGGATGTTTGACGTAGTGTTTTTTCCATCATTCGCACCAACCTTCGAAGACTTCTCTCATACATTTTTCTCTTCCCCCCACATCCAGGGAGGTTCTTGACAGTTCCATGCTTGGCAAACTTCTTAATAACATTACGCACTGTTGAAACAGGGATACCAACGTCTTTGGAGATGGCCTTATACCCTTTGGAGGTCTTGTGTTTGCTAATAATCACACTTCTGATGTCCTCAGACAGCTACTTTGTCTTCACCATTGTGACAAAGGAACGGGGGATGACAGATGGCTTTTTAAAACATGGAAGTCATCATTCATTGGCTAATTCATGTTACATGGGCACAGACATTTTATCACAGGTGATTCTCATTTGTGATTTACCACAGGTGAGTCATAATGTGTTTCCATACTGGTTTACAGCAAAGGGTGCCAATACCAGTGACACAGCAAGCTTTACGTTTTTCTATTTTTCCTCCCTTTGTTTATTGTTTTAAATAGTTGTTTATCATTTGCTCTTTTGTATTGAACATGAGTTCTCTATAGAATTTTTTTTTTTCGCTTGATAGATATTCCATATTATGTACTTAAACTTCATGAGTGCCATAATCTACTGACTAACCATTGTCTTGATTGTACACACATTATGATGTCACTATTGTGCTTACATTGTTCTGATGGTAGAAAAAGTCATCCTTTCACAATTTAATGTATTGTATATAATCTGACTAATTCCTCTGCTCTGGGCTCGTGCCATCTCACGCTTGAGACAGCAAGGAGTCCGTCTGCAGACGACTGAATAAACTGAATAAATCAGAAAGACAACAAATGACTTTGAGCTTCTTGATACAAAATACTGCCAGAACAGTTGGCGTTGTCAGCAGGATCACCCATGAGGCGGCGTTTGGGACTCAGTGCTACAGGTTAAGTCTGTATACAGCTGGAGTCTGGGACTCCAAAAACCTCAAACCTCCCTGTCAAAGAGGGTAGAGAAGCAGGGGACATGACAAGTGAGTACGACGCCCACTCACTGGCATGATCAAGGAACCTTTCCTGCCTGAAATTTTGGCCGTTGATATTTTAATCTGCCAGCCAATTACATGTTATACCGGCCAAAAGCCAGCATATACCGGCTAACGTAAACCCTGATCCACACATTGATCTCATCAAGGTAAGGCTATAGCTTTACTTAGATGTAGGGGTTGTAGTAAGGCAATAGCCTTACTTAGATGTAGGGGCTGTAGTAAGGCTGTAGCCTCACTTAGGCTAATCAGTTATTTTATTTATATAGCACTTTAAAAAGGAAACAGATTTTGCACCAGTGCTTCACAAAAGCAGACATATGAATGCACATACAAGCATAAACGGAGAAAATTGAAATAGAATAAAGTTTAAGCACAAATTAAAAAAAAAACAAAAAAAAAAAACAGTCATTAAACAAATAATAAAAGTAATAAAAGTGAGAGTTTAGATGCATGTTAAAATTTGAATGCGCAGGTCATTCCCCCTGTCTCTCTCTCCCCCTGTTTCCTATCAGCCTGATTGCCACCTACTGACTGAATAAAGGCAAGAAAAGCCCTCTCTCGCCCCAAAAATAAATCTTAAAAAATGATCTACAGTCTCATGCTGTCTAATTCAGGCAGGCTATTCCAGAGCAGAGGGGCCGCTACAAGCCCCCAGACTTTTTATTTCCATGAACGGGGCACTGCCAAC
Organism: Scomber japonicus; assembly: GCF_027409825.1. Lineage (NCBI taxonomy): Eukaryota > Metazoa > Chordata > Actinopteri > Scombriformes > Scombridae > Scomber > Scomber japonicus. Next base: position 27,886,671 of record NC_070590.1, on the reverse strand, counting down.
ATGCTGGGGTGGGAGGATCTGAGGGGTCTGTTGGTGTTTTTAGGGGTGCGAAGTTATGAGATATATGTGGGGGTGAGACCATGGAGGGGTTTATAGACAATTAGAAGCGTTTTGAACGTTATCCTGTAATTAACGGGGAGCCAGTGTAAGGGTGCGAGGATGGGGGTGATGTGCTTTCATTTCTTGGACCTTGTTAATAACTGGGCAGTAGAAGTAGTAAAATATTCCTGTGACTGTAATATTATATATGACATTATTAAGCAGCAATGCAAACAGTAAGGTAGAGTTTTTAATCAAGAGGGAATTACAGTAATTTTAACTACTTTATATGGGCAAGCTTTAGCCCAGTGGTTCCCAGTGGGGGTGTCATATGATTATTAATGAGGAAGAAAGGAAGAAAGGAAGGAAGGAAAGTATTCATTTTTTAAACTTTTCTCTTGTCTTTGTGAATTTGATTTTTTGTGTGAAATACTGGATAACGTCACCTCTTTAGGCCACAAACAGCTTGGCTAATGAAACTACATGAGATGCTTAGAGAGGAAATGATTGGCACTTTTAACAAATGACACATCTGAATAACTCTCAAAAGTGTACATTAATACTTGTATATATATGAATATCCATGCTTTCATTTACTGCAACATCAGGTGACCTTTTATAACTATGTTGCTGTGACATTCTACAATTCAACTGTAATTTCCTCCCTTTTTAATTCATTCTTCAGCTCACTACACCCACTGTTTCATTAGCAATGATTTCATATGTATGTTCCACGCATGCAGAGTTCAGTATGCTTAACCTTCCCTCTCTATAGTCATATCTAATACGTTCGGCAGAATTAATGTGATAAATTGGTTTGTCAGTGCATGGAGAATATTAAAAGGAATCTTACATGTAGAGTCTCCACTATGCTTAGAAACACACGTGCTTCATCCTCATCCTCTCTATGTTGACTAATGACAGAGGTAATGTAAAAAGTTGCATTAGAAGACAGAACATCACCTCATCAGTTGTAAGATTTTGGACTTATGATTAAAGATATAAAATGCATTGCTGTTGGAATAATAGAAATGAGAGATGGCGATGTTGAAACATCTCTGTTGAAACTGAATGCTTCTGGATATATTATGTTAAAACATTAAACCCTAATGGCCTGCATGAAGAATACAATCCAGCGCTTTCTCTGTAAAGCCTTGCCTGTGGGTTTGTTTAATGAACAGCTCCTCGCCTGATATCCACAGTGTATAATAATAATAATAATCCTAAATCTCTTTTACAAGGTTATTTTCTGTGAATAAAGCTGAATACTAAAGGGAAATATGTTGGTAATATTCTGTATCTCATGCTGGGGGGTTTTGTGTCGTGTGGTCCAAATGCTTACATTAAAGGCTTATTCAATAATAAAAACCAAGCCTACTTACATATGAGTTTAAAGTTTGGAAAAGGGTTAGTGGTGGAGGGATGAGGGGATGGAGGGATGACGGGTTAGGGGAGGGGGATGAGAGGATGAAGGGATGGAGGGATGGAGGAATGAGGTCAGAATCAGGGTGCCAGTTGGATGGATGGAGGAGTGGGATGCTCTACTGATCTTGTGGTGGGTATAGAGAGTTAACCAGTGTGGGGTGATATTTGGGGAGCTGTCTCTTCTTCCTGTCCTAGATGGAGCCCCCATGGTTCCTGAAGTCAAATGAAAGAGAGAATGTTAGAAAGGGTTTGGGATGGAGGGATGTGAGAAATGAGACACTTCTTTTGCAGAAATAAGGGAGGTATGAGGCATGATCCTTGTTCCCAAACTTAGTTATAAAACTTCATTAAATACTATGCGATGCTTCATGTGAACAGCCAGTCTATTAACATTCATACCAATGTACACTGCAGCCTATCACAGCTCACATTGCCCCAGAGTCAGGTACATTCTCACCTCACATCAGAGCCAGATATGGTAAAGCATGTTAGTCTTTAGCAGCCATAGATAGAAATCCAGTTTAAAAGCCAGCTTATAGGACCAAATGTACCTTATTGTGTTGTGGTACTTTAACCTTATTTGAAATTGTATCTGAACCTCTATCCCGTCACGTTCAGCTGATATAATCTGATTTTACGTGACTTTGCCATTTCATCCGGAGGAGGTTGTACTCAGGGCTTCACACACAGTGACATTAATTCAAAAGGAAAAGCTCTAGCTCTCTCTATACCTCGTTGAATTAAATCCAATTTATCTCCAGTATAGAAGAGAACATCATTAAATGAACCCTTTTCAGAAAAGCCATCTCTACAACCTTTGAGAAATATACAAAAAAAAAAGAACAAACAAATCCAATTAGTACCTATGCTCCCACAGGGTTATTTGTATTACTGAGATGACATGCTGTTAGTACTGTAGCATACTGGAATATTAATGTAACCTATATGTGTGTAGGTTATCAAATGTCAATGTGGGCAGGTTATGGCACAAATTGTAAAAATAAAAAGCATATCAATCAAACCTCAATTCATTCTCTGAAGCTTTAAAAAAACTGTTTTCACTGTTGACATCTCCACCTTCACCCAGCTGCAACAAAGCTGTGTACAGTAGCTTATCATGCTCCTTTCACTTGATCACAGAGCACTGAAGAGAAGAGAGGGAGAGGAGAGGAGAGGAGAGGAGAGGAGAGGAGAGGAGAAGAAACACACCCTGGGCTATTCATGTACGTGTGTGCGTCTGAGCCTGTGAGTCGGGCGAGTTTGTGTATGCCAAGACACGGCGAGCATCTGTAGAGCACCGGAGGGTAATGCATGCCTTGTCTCAGGTGGGCAGCAGGAGGGGAGTGTGTGTTGCACTCTCAGAGTAGAGAGCTTGGCAATTTCATGCTCGTCGGCGCGTACAGCACTCACCCAGGTGCAATGCACTGTGAAGTTGGAGGAAGAATGAGGCATTACGAGAATGAGAGGCAAACAGAACTTTAGCAATAAGGCACACTTCTTTTTCTTTTTTCTTATTATTTCTTTATTTCTTTATTTAACTCAGGCCTGACTGGAACGTGTGGAATGGAAGTTGAAGGGTTCAAGAAGTTTACATGCTGACAGTATTAGGTCTGCTTCAAGGGTTTTTAGAAGTTGGAGCTAACACACTTTCAGCTTTCATCTTATGGATTTCTTTTATGACTTACCGCTTGTCAAAAATGAATCTCAGACCTGAATCCACTGCTAGATTTGGGCAAATGCCCTTAGTTACCCTTAGTTGGGGGGATATGAGAGGATGGATAGAAGACTAATAAGGCTAGAGTTAAGTCTGTGAGGCTATTGTCAGGTTGATGTTCTGCAGGCATGCTGTTTGGCTTGTTCTCATTTTTTCATTTTCTAATTACAGAGCAGTCCTGAACATGAAGTATAGCAGAGACTGGTGGGAATGTCATCAGTTTTGCAGCTATTTGGACATAAACCAAAGTACTGGACAAATACAATTTTTATCTAGTGGCTCTAGATGAAAGGTTTGGGGATCACTGAAGCAATCCTGAGGAGTACAACAAATGAGCAGACTTTAGACTTTATTGTTCCCAAGATGAAATTCCTCTCCACAGCTCTGTACAAATAATAAAACAACAGCGACATAAAGTGACACACTCCGGCCTGCTGTTTAAAATGGTTATGACTGTTTTAAAAAAGCCCTTCTGCACCACCATCAACACTCTGTAGTGGCACCCAGGGGGCACTAAGGTGAGGTGGTGATTGTATGGGGGTGTGATGTCTGCGATGGCTTTATTGTTAAGTTATGTGAGGCTGGGTGTTGGGAGTGTAATTATCCTGGCAGTGTTGTCGGTTATGTGTGTGAGTTTGGCCCAGTTAGTGATGGATAACAGAAGGATATGGATATGAAACAGCACAATAAGATCAGTTGAATAATGACTACAGCTTTGTAGGAGTTATATATTAAACTATATCTTCTTGTGTTTAATATAAATCTCAAATTCATGCTTGTCCAGTGTGTGTAATCATATTTGATGTCCCTGACCTCAGAGAGGGTCAAAGTGAGGGGGAGTCTTTAGGGTTTGCCTTCGGGAGATCACAGCTCCATCTGTGTGGTGATATTTAAGTCTGAATCACAACAGTAGATCAACCAATCAACAATGCTATTCTGTTTAGCCTCTAAAACATCACAGGTCACAACGCTACACTCACACCCCTCTTAGACATGTCTTTAAAAAATCACACCTTCATTAAGTTGACTGCTGGCTCTGACATGACTACAAAGTGACCTTTTGACTTTAGAGAACTGCATGACTCTCATGTGACATCAAGGTGTGAATGACCTACAGGCCAGTTGAACCAATGAAACCTCTTGGAATGTGGAGGGTCAATGCATGGTGGTGAAATATATTTAATGTTCTACCTCACGTGTGATCCACATGTGCCTGCATATGAATGTGTATGTATTATAGAAGGGGTGTCAAATTCATTTCAGTTCATGGGCCACTAACAGCCTGATTTGATCTCAAGTGGGCCAGACCAGTAAAAGCATGGCATTATAACCTAGAAATAATATATAATATAATATGATATGTAATGTATATTTACTATAATAAACCATCTATTTGCAAAACAGATGAACAGCCTGAGATGTGGATGAGTGCAATTTCAACAATATTAGGCCTCACTCTTTTACAGTCTTGTTCAATATATTATCCACATATTGAAATATGATCACAATATGTGTTCATTGTTTTTCAGAGGATTGTAATCTGGAAAAAATGTCTGAAGCAGCATTTTACATAAAGTAGGCTCCTCACTGTTTAACCTGCATCATACTTTGCACAGTTATCCAGTGGGCTAGATTAGACCTCTTGGCAGGCCAGTTCTGGGCCGTTGGCCCTATGTTTAACACCCTTGTATTATACAGTATGTGCTTGATAAAATGACATTTGGTTCTGTATATAGGTTTGGATGTTTTCAGGTGTGTCCTATAAAACACTCACATATCCACATATAGAATGTAAATGTCATCATATCCATCGCTTTTTACAACAAGGCTTCATATGAATGTTGTGAGGTGTACATGTGTACTTCACTTTTCCTGTTCATTTCTTTTCCCCCACTGCATCATGCGTGTGTGTAAGTGTAGTCTGAGGTGTAGAAAAATTATGTTCACTTCAGCGCTGTTCACTCAAGCTTTAATAAAACACCAGATCACTCACAGTGACTGGATGTGTTTGATGTCAGGCTGTGATGGCGTGCATGCCAGATGATGGAAAGTAACAAATTGCTCTTAACAAGGGGGTAAACTAAAAATACACTCAAAGGTCCTGTGTGAAAAAGCAACCAATCAAAAACATCACTTACCAATTATAAGTGACAATTTGCACTGCTGACATTTGGCCTGATTTAAAAAAAACAAACACAGTACTTCATGTGCTGGAAGCTGCTCTAAAGGAAACAGTAGAAGCATAGATCAGCAAATGTATTTTATTGTACATTTACAAAACAACAAAGTACAAAAAAGTCAGCCCACATACATTTTTTTGTTTGTTTTAGAGTATATGCAAATTTTTATCTCACCACTGCAGCAAACAGTCCCTCAGACGAACGAGGGGACGGGAACGAGAGAAGGAGATACAATCAAACTTTTATAAAGCCTGTCTGTCTGCTGGCACACGGGAACACGCTGCTGCAGGGAAACCCAAGGAGAAACATAGAAAAAGTATTATGACATTCTTAGCGGACTACATGGGCGCAGGGGCCCCGGGTCCCGGGAGCGAGAACCCGCTCGTTTTGGCTTTTCCGACCGTCCCTCTCGACCGACAAACACACTTTGTGCTTCAAATATTTTCTGTTGTTTGGCCATCACAACAAGAGAGTGCAACAGTAGTTAATGCTTTTTTTTCCAAAACGTATACTGTACATTTTGACAAAAAAAAAAAAAAGTTGGCACATTCAAGAAGACATGAGCTTTTTTTTATTATAACAGACTTCTTTTTTTTTTTTTACATGAGATTTTGTTTTTTTTATCTTCATAAATACAATATACGTCTCTTTCCCTGTATCCAGAGCCCACAAAAGAACAGTACAGACACAGGTATTTACAAATCAACAGGGAGAAGGAGGATGAGGAGGAGGAGGAAGAGGAGGAGGAGGAGGGGGGGGTGAACTGGATAGCTCATAAATAATCATAGTAATACCAAAAAAGCATGATGTAGAGTCTGTTCTGTGTTTCACAGCAATGACACGGAGTCTGCTTATCCTGACAGCAGAAAACTCTTCCTCTTGTTCAGCTCTTTGTGTCCACAGTGGAGAGATGGATGATGGAGGCATCGAAGGTACGCTGACAGACTCGCTGATGGCCTTATCTCATTTCCTGAAGAGAGAGAAATATTTTACTGTCAAAAGATCGCATAGGAAATGAACGGCAGTTACACAGTAAAGTTATTGAAGCACTCTGTACATGTGGAAACTGAATGCCTTGATAAGATGCACTATAGTAGTTACTGAAGGACAGGGAGCATTATGTTAGCATTGTCTCTTCCTACACATGTACACCTGATCTTCCTGATCTAAGACTTACTTCTCTAGCAGGGTGTTTCATATATTCAAGGACCATTTTACAAATCTGTCTTAAAACAACAGTCAGTGGTCCATATGAACCTCTCTATAATCATTCCTCCTATTCATACTGACTGTTAAAAGATCTCCTTTAAATGTGTTTTCAAGGGAAGTGATGGAGGACAAAATCCACAGTGAGTCCACACAGTCATTTAAAAGTAGATGATCAGCTTCTATTGAGCTTCAGCAGTGTGAGTTAGTCATAGCAAGTGATATCTGACACATTTACAGTCTTTTTAGTATCTAGTTCCCTCTTAGTGTTTCTCTGTTGAGCTGTGATGGAAGTATAATAACAAAAAGACTTTGCCACTAAAAACACTAACGTTGAAACATAGAAGATGAAGATTTGACTCATTTGGACGCTGAAGCTTCATATTAGCTTCAGATCAACTTTTAAATCCATGTTTATACAGAAGGAGGACTGTGGATTTTGTCCTCCATCACTTCCATTGTAAGTGTATTATGAAAGGATCTTCTAATGGTCAGTATGAACAGGAGGAATGATTACAGCTAGAAAAAGCTCATAAAACTGGGTGCAATAGAAGACTATTCTTGCCAAATGGTCACTTTTGTCAAGACTGTCACTTTATGAAGATTGGATCCATTCTGTGAAGATTTCTATAACTAACTCTGGATGAACTTTTATGTGATGTGAAACACTGAGCTGAACACAGATGTGCCTGTGAGAGCCAAATGAAAGAAAGTACAATAAGTGTTTTGGTTTTATTATTAAAGTCTGTTGAGAGTTTATATTCTTGCAAAGATAAAGACGATGCATTATGTAACAAGGCCGATGAAGGGAGTGTTCTCTAAAGCCTGGTTGTCAGGTCTGTGTTCTTCAACCGTTTTCCTCTGATGTGATTGGTCATGAAGTGTTTGTTTTGTCAGCCTTGTATGAGTCATACACTTTATCCTCTTATCTGTGACATAAGTCTCAAATTCCTGCCAGTCATCACAGATTTGATGTCCAGTCTAGTGGGATGTGTAATGTGACCTCACAGCACATGTCACAACACATGGAGGGGGTTGAGGACAGCAGCAACCCCCCCCCCCCCACACCCCCAACTCATCCCAGACTGACCGCCTGGGTCAAAGGGCAGCAGATAGTGGTCAGTAACACAACAGGAAGAAAGGGGGTAACCTAATCCATACTTCCTGTGGGAACACCCCAAACTTTATTGCGAGGGTGGGGGTGCTTTCATGTTCCCAGCAAGGGGTAAAAAGCCTGTTAAGGTCAGTTAGGGTCAGTTGAGGAGAGTGGGTTAGGTGTTCCTTACTGCTCCACAGGGGTGACCTGACAAGCACGAGATACAAGTAAGTTATGTGTGTGTGTGTGTGTGTGTGTGTGTGTGTGTGTGTGTGTGATGTGTTTAGAGTGAGTGAAAAGAGCAATTGTGTGCATGTGTCACTTTTACAAGCTGCTTCGCTACATTCCCATGTCAGATGTGTGTTGAGGTCGAGGCTGGCTGACCCGTGACCCGTTCATCCTTTCTCTGTCTGCACACACAGGCAGCTTTATGGTGACTCCTCAGGTTACACAGTGAAAGTTAACAGCTACAGCACTAAGAGGAAGAATCAAAGCGGCTGCACTCGCCATTTCTCATAAATCTATTACGATGGCTGACTTACTAACAAACAGACTAAAAGCAGTGGTGGAAAGTGAGTGAGTAGATTTACTTGTGTTCTGTGCTTGAGAGTCATTATGAGGTATTTCTAATTTCTGTTTTACATCTTCTACTCCGTTATAGTGCAGAGGCATGATGGAGGCTGTGGCTCCGGAAGTAGAGCGGGTCGTCCACTAATCGGAAGATCAGCGGTTTGATTCCCGGCTCCTCCAGTCCTGTAGACCTGTCCTTGGGCAAAATACTTTACTCCAAATTGCTCTTGATGGTGACATGAAGTGTAAAAGTAAAAGTGCTTTGAGTGGTCAAAAATAAGGCCCAACCCATACTGGATTTTTGGGGTCGATGCCGATACCTATACCAAGGAGTTTTAAAAATTCAGACATTGATATCAGTCGATAAAAAGCACATTTATGGCAAAGTGGTTATCAAACCCTGACAAAGATATGTAATGGTGGCATGATATTTTACAGTTGAGTTATATTTATTGTATAAAATGAATAATTAGAAACAAAAAAATGTATGTACGCATTAAACTTGAATTAAGAAATAGGATATATATACATATAATGCTGTCTATATAACTTATCTACAAATATTGGTGCATATCAGCCAACACGCATGCTGATACTGATATATCTGTGATAGGCCAATATCAGCTGATAATATCAGTTAACTGATATATCGGTCTGGTTCTAGTCAAAAAACTAGAAAACTGCTATATAGGTACAGACCATTTAAAAAGAGGAAAGGGAAACTGCAAATAAAAATATTAATAAAAATGAGTAACACTTGTGGTCTGACAATGTAAAACTCTGAGATGGAAAATGTAAAAGCTGAAATGGAAATGTTGAAATGGAAATTAAAAAATTTCTAATTTTCAAAGGCTAGTTTCCCTTTTTTGTTAACATTGAATACAGGCCTGACTATCCTAGGAAACAGAGTAAAACGTTCTTTCTTAAGTTTCCATTCACTTTTTGAATTTGATTTATTTTCACACTTGAGCAGAAACCCTCTCATTCCTGCATCCTTCACTTTGTCCTAACCCAGGTCACTGATTATAGATTTAATTTGATTGTGACTGATCCTGTACACAACCTTCCAAGGCTAACTGTGTGTGACTACAGTAATGTTGGGGGGGGGGGGGGGGTATGGGTGTCAGACGGTGTTTGCTAGCGCTGCATGAAATCCCGCAGAGCTTTCCATTCGGCTGGCACAGCTTGTTCTGCCTTTAAAGACACCGGCTCATTGCAAGGGAGCCCCTGCAGCGGGAGGGGGGGGGTGGTGGGGTACGTTAAAGGAGCACTCACACAGTGAAGTGTACGCTCAGAAGTGCACTCCACAAAGAGCAGTGGGCGTGCACACTTAACACTGTTTCTTACTGTAAAGCCTGCCCTGAGTAGACAGTAATGGCAGATCTGTAAGTACGAGCCCTGGAGCATGTTGATGACTGTGTGTGTGTGTGTGTGTGTGTGTGTGTGGGCAACAGGGGACGTAAGAGCTCTTTTCATGTGCCCGCACGTATAAAAATGTGTGTGTTTTATGGAGCGTAAGTAATGATATGTAGATAAAACTAAAGCGCATGAACTTCTCCGTGGCAGTCTTTGTTCCCCTGCTCATAAATATCTTGAACGCATCAATTATTAAAACCATTTGAGGTGAAAAGAGAACATTTCTCTTGCATAAAAACTGCACTTTAAATTACAAGATCGTTTGCATCAGTCTGCTACGGTACCTCGTTGTGTTTCCTGGTGGAGTTGAGACCCCTGGAGCCCGTGGAGCCCCTGGATGAGGAGCTTCCTGTGGTCGAACAGTTACTGGACATCTGACCCCTGGAGAGGTATCCGGCCTTACTGCTGTACGCCATCATCTCCTCACCTGGTGATGCGTGGATGAAGGAGAGAAATGAACAGTGAACATCTGCAGCAGAGCATAGTGGGAGGATGCTTCATTTAGTATAATATATATCTACTGGAGAAACAGCAATTTAATGCAGCTCTAGGCAATCAATTTCTATCTTAAACATCCCTATAAATATGTTCTATTTGATCATAATTCATTCTGCAGCTGGGGACAGCCTGAATACACAATTCTCTCTTAAATATGTGTGAATGTGAGCCGGAGGGAGGCATCATGTTGTGGGATTTCTAGTTTTTTTTCTGGACCACAAAGGAATTATTTGCCTTGATTTATAAATGTGTGCTTGCCGTGCTTACAGCTGCATGTTGTTCTCATTTTAAATCATCCATAAGGAATGATCTGGCAAAGTTGTTGTGTTCCAGCCAAAGCTCATTCTACTCTGCTGAGTAACACCCGAGGAGAAAATACTGCAGTGCAGCAGTAGAGCATGATACAGCATCCTGGAAGTGTGGACAGTGCTACAGCTGACTGATCATAGTATACATAACTACATTACACTCTATCTCAGTCAAATATATAAAGCAGGTGTGTCTTTTTAGCTCACTTCTTATTTCTGTAAGGAGTGAAACCTTACCTTACCCTTTTGAGCCAAATTGGATTTTTCTAAGCTTAAACTAAATTAGAAGTGAAACAGAACTGGCTCTTACTCTCAGTGTGTCTCTGTCCCGAGCCTTTGCGCTGATGGCTATTGCTGCTGATTTCGCTCCTCTCCAGGGAGGACAGAGCGCCGTTTGTCACATTGCTGGCCTCCATGCACCTCTGGGAGCCCTGCAACCTGGTCTCTTCGGGGGGCGGCTCCGGGGGTGGAGGCAGGTCTGAACACAAACAGGTGGAGGAATAATCATGCATGAAGAATGAGATTTGAGTTTAGAATTCAGGCTGTAATGAGGAGAGTTTTTACGATTCAGAGTCAGGTTAATATTGTTTTAAAAAAAGAATGAGAGTATTTTGTTTTTGTTGTGTTTTTTTCCTTCCTGTGCATAATGAGAGAACCCGAGAGACTAGTTACAGGGTTGTTTTGCTTTAGAAAACAAGGATAAATTAAAATAAACATGGATTCTTCTTGTCTTTAGCGTTCCTGTTTGTTAGGAGTTAAGGGATCTGATTGTGTGATTCACATGCAGCCGCGTGCTGTTTAATTGGTTTCAAGGTTAATGGATCTGACAATGCGGTGCAACTTTAGATTACCATCGTTTCCAATCTGTTTGGGAGACGGTTATCTGGGAAACGTGGAGCGTGTAGAGAAAACAGAGTCTGTAAACTAAGATTATTAGAAGTCAAATTCATGTAAAGGATCAGGAACAGGAACACTAGACTCACATCACACCTTTTGTACCAGAGTTGAAGGTGTGGAGGTTTTGCAAGAATATCTTTATGGATTAATGGTGTTCCATTTGCACTGTTTGTATGTGCAAAATACAGCAACTGGTATTGCTATCGATAGCTAACCAGGCTGAAACTAGTTTTCTGACTTGAACTGGAACACTTCAAACTCAGCTGTTACACCATTTCCAGCTCCGACTTCCAGCTTCAGAGATAAACAGACCGCAGCAATAGATGTAGTATTTATTTACTCGCACTGAAGAGCACTGACTACTAACAGCAAATATCTGTAGAGCTGCATATTCAGCATGAATGTCATTGTCACGGTCACACAAATAATGCTTGTATTTGATTTGACAGTGAACTCTTCCCTGTATGTTCAGTAGCAATGAATCATGTAGGAGTGGACCCTCTCACCTCCTTGTATATCTCTTCTATATGCTGAACTCTTGGAGACCTTTTTTTTCACTCGTGATTTTTGGTTGGGAGGAGTGCACGCATCTGCTGGGGATGGACGACTATGCACTGTGTGTGAGGAAAGAGAACGACAGCACCGTTAGAAAATGTGTCTTTCTCCGTAACGAACAGACTGGCAATAACGACCAAAATCAACATAGCTGTAGGGTGGATGCGTGTGAGCTGTCAGTCATATTACCGGGTGTAGTGGCGCTGACGTTGTCTTCGTTGGGAGTTGGCCCCTGGCTGTGGAGGCAGCGATGGGCAGGACTTTGGCACTGCAGCGTGCCAACCTCTGATGAGCCGTGATGCTGTTGGCCAGAGAGGCTGGGGTTGGACTGGGTGAGCGACGGGCTCGGTGCCTGGGGAACTGGCACTGGACCGCAGGGTAACCTTCTGCTATGGGAAGTAAGGGCAACATGTAACTGCACAGAACAAATCAACAGAATGGGAAGCTTCAGACTGAAGGTTATGTCCTGGGATAGTAATGTTATGGATGGTTTGTGTGGAATGTTTTTATCCTCTCATTAGTCGCTTAGTGTATTTCCTGCCTTCCCCTGCTATGATTTTACATGTCTGCTCTGCTTCATTGTTATTTGAATGGATAATTTAACATCTGGCAATGAGACAGCAGCTGAGAATTTGCCATTTGGCTAACTCTATTTTTTCTGCAATGTTTACCAATGTGCATTGTCTCTGTTCAAATATATAAAAAATGTTGTTTTTGACTGTTTGTTATTTCCTGGATATGAAAAAAATGTGAGTGAATCATTGTGTTTATCATATTTTCATTGTTGAAATGTGACTTTTTTTGTTTATTGTAACAATAACAGTTTTTTTTCAGCTATTGTGTTTTTACTTTTCTAATAAAGAGGTTGATATGTAATATAACAGCAGCAAAACTCAAAAGACTCAAAGTTAACTAAAGCTTGCTAACATTAGCCAACATAAGCTACTGCTCATAGCAGACCAAGTGAAGCTGTAGCACTTATAGAAGACACTGTATATCATTGAATTTGTAATTGAAGACTGTTATTCATTCTTTTAATCATTTTCAGTCAAAGATAAAGCCCTGCAATAACACAACATTTTACACAAAAATGCTAAAAAATGAACAGGTATGAGCTGTGTGTGCACTGATTACTGCTCTCCAAGTTGTTTTGATCTTAATGAATAACGATAGTTTCACTCAGCAGTTAGCAAGCAGTGGACAGTAAACTCTCTGGGGAAAAACACGATGAGTGAAAATGAAAATGAGAATGAAAACAGCTTTCTCTCCACAGAGCAGAACACAGTGGCTTGAATTCAGCGATAGTGAACAGCAGATGCATCGTGGGTGTTCACGACAAGAGTTCAGGACTATGACTTACTGCATGAATAAAAACATTGTGCAAACAAACGGGTGTGTACGGCGGGTCTCGGTCACATATCGCATACCGTGACAGCTGCTGGCCGTCTTGCTGGCTGAGGCGGGGCAGGTCGTGGGGGGCTCGGCTCTCCTCGTGTGGGGACGGGGTGAGCGTGGCGGTGGATTGGTGGCTGTAGGAGGTAGCCGGAGAGGAGGCGTTGTTCCTCTGCGGGGGCGAAGGTCCGCCCTCGCAGCCCTCCATCAGGTAGGTTCTCTCTGGGAGGGGGGGGCACCACTCCTCATCCGAACTGACAAAGATAAGACACGACTAGATGACACAGTGCATGGAGAGAGATGTAGCTGGATGCGTTCTTGAAAGATATTGTTGAAGGCAGCCTGTTTTCTCACTGGTACCTTTCAGATCCAGCTAGCTATGAGACTACTTAAATATTAATGCTGTTCTTTCACACTAGACTCAAGTTTAGAGGGCCTTGCCGTTGGCAAAACTGCAGGAGGCTAAGCTTCTACTTGGGTGGGACTGCTGCTCCACTGAAAGATAGTCTTACCCTGAGGTAGCAAAGAGTGACTGGTAAAGAGGAACACAGCTAATTGTGTTTTAAGGTTGGAGAAAACAGCTAAATCACTAAAAGCAATTGACCAAGGCCGAGGTAATTGAGTTGTTAAAGCCAGAGGCATACGAGCCATGTTGTGGTTCCATACTTAATGTGCCTGTTAGAGGTGACGGTAAGTCTAAACGATGGTGTAGCTGTGTAATACTAATTTATAGGGAGAGAGTGTGACTCACCCTATGTCCATGTCTTCGTGCTCAGGGGATTGCTCGTCCTGATCGCACTGTTCCAGCTCTCCGATGGGGGGAGGCGGAGGCAGAGCTTCCATCCAGGTCAGAGATGGTGTCTTGACAGCCTTACCCATCGCCTTCTGCTTTGGCTTACCTACAAAACAGATGGAGAGAAGGAGAGAGAGAGAGAAAGATGCGCAATCATTCGACTGAAGAGGACACTTTGTCACACTGAGCCGATTCATCATGAGCACAATTTAACACCTACTCCAGCGAGCCTGTGGCTGAAGCATCATCTGTTCATGAGAATGTATGAGAGAAATGCAAAACGGGGCTGAAAAATTAAGATGGACCCCCCCCCCCCCCCCTCAAAAGAACAACTGTTGACCAAGCTGGTTTTACAGAGTAGTTAAATAAAATACTGCAAAAAATAAGCAATAAAAATCACAGCTGCAGCTAATAATTATTCTTCATACTTTGTTAATCTGCAGATTATTTTCTTGAATCATCATTTGGTCTATAAAGTGTCAAAAAATGATGAAAAATTAATGTCTCAGTTGGCAAAATAAAATCCTCACAGATAAATGAGAGAATACAGATGTGCAAATATTAAACACACATGTTAAACAGATAAACGCTAAAGCACGATAGGAAACCTGTTTTAATTGAGATAGAATTGAGCAATTATGGAGTCATAATAACATAAAAACATCATATTCACAGCATGGGAGCAATAGTGGAAAACATTTGATCGCTGCTGGATTTCAACTGGCGGCGTGAAATAGAGAGAATAGTGATTGGTTGGTAGATCTGAGATGAAAAACATGCTAATTTAAACACACGCAGAGCTGCTTCTATTGGTCAGCCGCCGCGACAAAAGAATCTGTCAGTGAAAAGTGACGACCCCCCCGGTGTCCTCCTCACCGTTGCAGCGGTCCGGCTGAGCGTACTGAGATCCGGAGGGACCCGGCTGGGGGATCCAGTGTCCGTCATCAGGCTGCTCCCCTCCGTGGGCTGGCGCCTGCTGCGTCTGGTTGGTGAAAGGCATGATGGAGGTGGAGGCGTAGGGGGTGGTGGAGACGTGTTGGGCGTAGTTGAAGCTGTGCAGGTCCTCGTTGGTGGCGTCGATGGTGCTGTAGATGGGACCCTCGGTGGAGCCGCCCATGCTGTATTTCTCCGTCTGGTTCAGGTAGTTGGAGATGCCAGCTTCTAACATGAGGAGAGGAGGCAGTGGGGGTTATATTTAGAAATGTTTGAGCTTTCTTAGGAATATATTAGCTCTGTTTTGTCATATCGAACGCCTCGACTTATTACTGGGCTGAAAATGTTTGCATTGTTTTCAGCATCAAAGATCTTTTTTACATCTCTCACAAGACATGAATGATGCTTCAACATAATAAGAACATTAGTCACAGCAGGGATGCATGTACAGTAGTGATCCTACCGTTGTAGTATCTCTCTGCTGTGTCGTGGTTAGCAGTGCAGCAGTTGACTGCCTCTTTACCGCTGTGGACCAGGTTGGTGGTGGGCCAAGAGTCTGCCAGCCACGGGTAGTTGCCTATGTTTCCTCCCAGCACGCCGGGCCTAAAGAGACACACTGGCTTTACTTTCTGGAATACGACGAAACTAACGAGCGTCCAGATGGACACACATAACGGTTTGCGTAGGAGAAGCTGAGCATGCAGACGGCGGGAAACGTTTACAATTATCAGAGAATAATGAAAAGAAGAAGCAGAGCATATATAGAGCATATATAATGGAACTTAAATAAAAGGACGTGATTACCTTCCGTTGAGTCCTGATGCTTCTCCATGAGGGAAGCCAACTGCAGAGGAGAAAATGGAGAGTGTGAGGAGGCGTAAACTGACTCATACATGTTACATTTTTGTGGCCTACTTAGCTTTAGTTCCCTGTTTTTTTTGTTTTGTTCAGTCTTTACTCTGCTTTTATTACACAGGACCAGCTGCTCTGATTTGGACCGAAAATATTATAAGTTTATGTATCCACAATACAAATATGTTACAATACAGCTACTGCTATAGTACAACAAGCACAGCTAAATCAATCAATGTCTTTCTGTTGACTCTGCTCTCTTCTTCTCCTGGGTCAAAATTGACCCAGTTTGCTATCACCCAATTCTGTGTTAGACCTTTTTTGCCAACTTCATTCCAACTTATTACCACATGTTTAAAACATGTGTTTTGGAAATGATGGTCAACAGGCCTCATTTAAATGAAAATATACCTCATTTTTGAGTGAATGCCTTTGGGTCAACAGCAGGGCTAAGACACTGATAGTTAAGCTATAGTGATAGTGATAGATAGCAGTGAACACATTCAATATAAACTACAGTAGAATAGGAGACCTTATGTACAGTATGTAGTCACATAAATAAATATAATGTAATACTAATGTAATACTAATATACTATAATATAATACATAACACAATCTTGTGACTTCCACCTTTTAATTTCTGTGGCTTCCACCACAGATGCATCATAACATGTCTGTGATAGTAGACAGCAGACACAGACAGCCTGAGGTCATTGGACGTGGATCAATGTATCACTCAACAACATATTCATCCTTCCTCACCTGCTGGCGTGTAGGCGAAGGAGGCGGTGTAGTGGCTCAGCTCCTTCCTCTTTTTGCGCCGGCAGTAGATCCAGACGCTGAAGCCCATGAGGATGACCCAGCAGGCCCCGCCGATGCCCGCGATGAACGCCGGCTGCTTGACCACGTCGGTAATCTGCTCGGCCAGGCTCACGCTGCTCTCCTCGCCGCTGTCGCCGCCTCCGCCTCCGCTGCTGCCTCCTGACGGGGACGGCTGTTCAGCTGGCAGCTCTGGGGGGAAGGAGATGAAGAGGAGGGAGAATAAGATGAGAGGGAAGAACTAGAGTACAGATTGTTCTGTGACAATTGCTTTGTTGATCTGTTGTTTTATTCATACTGTGTGGCTTTAATGTTTTCAACCATAACAGAACAATCAATACAAACTTAACCATGGAGATAATAGAACTCTTATTTCATAAATCTGATTTGTTGTGTAAAATGTTCTGTTAATGTGGAGTTTAGTAGCTCAGTGTATTTACACTTAATAACAACCTTCAGAC
This sequence comes from Scomber japonicus, assembly GCF_027409825.1. Lineage (NCBI taxonomy): Eukaryota > Metazoa > Chordata > Actinopteri > Scombriformes > Scombridae > Scomber > Scomber japonicus. The sequence goes on along the minus strand of NC_070590.1, from coordinate 27,869,515 downwards.
ATACACATACACATAAGGAATTTATGTATATACTACATTGTATTTGATATGTTTATTGAAATGTAGGTATTGTATATGTATTTGTAATCAGCAGCCAATAATAACAATCTTCTGTACTGCCGTCTTGGCGGGGCTGGAGCCAATCCCAGCTGTGATTGGGTGAGAGGTGGGGTACACCATGGACAGATCACAGTCACATTCACACCTACAGGCAATTTAAAGTCTCCAATTAACTTAAGCTAAATGTTTTTGGTCTGTTGTACCAATAAAGCTTATTTGAATATGACTATATACTATATTTAAATAAGCCTGAAGCAGTGCAAACGTGATAGAGATAGGGTCAAATAAAAATGCTGGCATTATCTTTAAATAAACTAATCAATATCCATGTTACTGCAGAAAAGCATACAGTAGTAGATCTTAACCAAACATCTTTCTCTCATGATGGACTCACTGAAGAGGACGGACACCGGCTGACTGCGAGTGCCGACGCCGGCGCCGGTCACCGCCGCCACTTCCACCTGGTAGAGGACGCCCGACATGAGGCCTTTGAGCACTGTGGCCAGCGTGTTCCCGTCCACTGTCTTGTTGATGTAGTAGCGGGTCTGGTTGTCTCCACCACCGCTGCCCACACACCACACCTGTGAAAAGAAGAAAGGAAAGAAACGGAGCTTTAGCGCGTGGCAGCTTTCCATCTGTTCTCGTAACACTGGAGTCAAACGCTCCTCGGCTGAGGGCGTACATCTGCATCTCGGCTCACTGATGAAATACTTAACTATAGGCTGCAATATTCGATCTGCTCGCGACGACATCAAAGCGGAGTCAGACGTTCTCGGTGTTAAACGTACAGTAGATCATTGAACTTGACCACTAACCAGTGTGCTCCACTCTACGTTTGAAGTTTTGAAAACACAGCCTCTGGGCTTTTTTTTTTCTTCTTCCCTCTCTTCCTTTGACAAGGTTTTATCTCTGCATGTACACTGAATTAATTAAATATTAAGGTCATATTCCTGAAATTGAATTGCAGCCTCTTTGGCGCACACCGCAGTGTTCCAATAACCCCCCTGCTTCTCTGAGTCGACATCTCTTTCTTTGTGATTAATAGAGATTTACTGAAGGGGGATTTTCACCACTCTTAACATTTGGTATGGAGTTGTATGAGCAGTATGGAGTGTGTTCTTTGGGATGTTTGTGCAGGTGTTTGGTGTCCTTCTGACTCCACTCAGGTGTTATTTTTTTACCCTGTACTCCTGGATGACGCCGTTCTGCATGTCGCTGGGTGGAGGCTCCCAGGAGACGCTGATGCTGGAGCTGTTGCTTAGCTTCACCGTCGCCACTGTAACAGCTCTGGGTGGGGCGCTGGGGACTGTGAGATAGGTGGGAGATAGTGTTAATTTCATTTTGGGAGCATAGATCAGTCAACAAGTGAGAAAAAAACTATGTCAAATGAAAAAGCAAGGGGAAAAAGAAGAGGATATATGCAACATAAGTCAAGAGATATCACAGTGAGCTGCAGCAGGAGGGAAAATGAAGCTTTATTGACTGTTTTAAAATGGTAGAATGTTTATTTTGAGGCAGCTCAAGCTACTCAGGCGGGTCGATCCAAAGTCTATAAGAGCTGAAGGCAAAATAAAACGAGTATCTGCCTTGTTTTTAATCTAAAATCTGGATCAACTGATATAAACCTGCAGAGGAACAGAATTTAATGAAAAAAACCTGAAATGAGATATGTAGAGAAATAAGCTGAGTTTGGTGAAATAGCAAATAATTACTACACATAACCAAGTTTAATCATTCATCTACAGATATATAGTTTGATAAGGTTGTTAAAATGAGTTTCTGGGTTAAAAGTGTAATCTTTATGATTTAAGGACTGAGATTAACTTAATATATGCATGCTTTTATTTCTACTATCTAAAACTACAATAACACTAAGTGCAACATAAATAAACTAACAAAGACATTAGACGTAAACACAAACGATGCAGTAATAAATGAAAGAATGGTGAGAATGGTAAAGAGATGACCAGATAGTTTCAGTGATTGATATATAAAATGGTAAAGTTCATTATAAAACTGTCACCTGGAAGTAGATGGGCTAATTTGGAATTTGTCTAATGTTTGGAAAAGCCAATTTGGACTAGCCTGATTTAGATTTAGCACCATGTTAACAGAAGTTAAGTTAAAAAGCAAACAGAGTGACTTGTATGTATTTGGATAGGAATCTTTTTGAAGGGATACCTGGAAGTTTATTATCCAGGAAGGAATGTGACAGATGGACCTCTTCTCACCCAAGAGAGGGAAACTGATTCACTGTTTTCACAACCCTGTCCACTCTGTCCACAGTCACACGCCTTCCACATTCACACTTTAACTCTGTTACTTCTCTGGCAGTTTGTGGAGCTATGAAACTGTGTACAGCATTGCAATACTAGAAGCTGAATACAGATATGGACTACTGTAATCCTGTAGAGCTGATCAAACTACTAAATTAATCACCGACTATTTTGATAATAGATCATGTCCAAATTCTCTGATTCCAGCTTCTCAAATGTAAATATTATCTGTGTAAATAGTTTCTTTTGTCTTCTGTGACAGTAAGCTGAATATCTTTAGGTTGTGGACAAATCAAGACATTTGAGGATCAACCCATTTTCTGACATTTTATGAACCAAACAATCAATTTATCAAGAAAATGGTGAACAGATTAACTGACTGATTAGTAGCAGCCCCACTCAACTCCAACTGTTACTAATCAACTTCTAATTGGAGACTGAAACACATAAACTGATGAGTTATACAAAAACATACTGAGAGGATTATAATAGGAGGGATTTAATATTTTGAGGTTGGTTAGAAGGAGAAGGAGAGAAACTGGGGGAGAAAGGCACTGCTGGTGTTCAGGCAAGGGGTGTGAGAGCACTTAGAGGAATGTCTGAGTGAGTGTGGGTCTAACACACACACACACACACACACACACACACACACACACACACACACACACACACACACACAGCTCTAGGTTGCAGGTTCATAAATGAGTGTTATTCTGGTAAAGGTTATTAAAAAGTCTTCTGCTGCGTCTTTGATGATTGTGAGTCCTGTTTTTCTTTGTAGGGTTGTAGTGGGGGGTGATGAGATTGTGTTGCTTAAAAGACAGACTGATTTGCATCTTTAAAAAAAGGTGGAGGCGGTTGAGTGTAGTCCTGAGGTTTAGGGTAACCCTGGTCTTGTTATTTTAACGTTTTATCCTCTCATAGCAGAGCTCCATGCGGTGTCATGAAGGCTAATGAATAGCAGTTTTCAAGGCCTTAAAACCTCGTCCTGTTTATTAAATTAACTCTGATATCTTACATCTTTCTGCTCAACATATTTTTTCACCGTTCCACATGTTTATTACCTTCCTCCGGGGTTCGAACCAGTAACGTTCGGCTGTCCTTGCCCTGGAATTCGTTGAAATAGGGCCGGATCTTGATCTCGTATTCCGTTCCTTTGAGCAGGCTGCCGAGGACGATGCTGCGCTCGGAGGGGGAGTTGATGTCCTGGAGGAGCCACGTCCCACCGCTGGGTCGGTAGAAGAGGCGGTAACCCTGGACGTACTGAGACTGACGATCCACCTTAAGGAATCGAGGTCGGAAAAGAGAGGAGAGATTAAGTCAGAGAGTAAAAGTTAGATATTCCTTAAATAAACTAGAAAGTTTGAGCCACTCACAGTCCAGGAAACTCTAATGGAGGCTGCTGTTAAGGTGGGCTCCTGAAGCTGGACCGCCACCTCTCCCAGCTCCCTCTGCACCTGCCTGTGGTCCACACCTTGACCTGTAGGACTCACATCTGAAGGAAACACACATATTCACTTCTAGTTAGAGAGCTAGAGTGCTATTGCTTATGCATTCTCACACCATTTTGGACAGAGTCATGTTTAATTTAGTGAGAGAGAGAGAGAGAGGGAGAGAGAGAGAGAGAGAGAGGGAGAGAGGTGTGGACTGACCTTGTGTTCTGACGGGCTCAGAGATGGGGCTCGGGTCGCTCAGGCCGTAAGCGTTGACGGCTCGGACGATGAACAGGTAGACAGTGTTTGGGAGGAGGCCGGTGATGGTGTGAGTTTCCATCTTGACCATGTCGGCTACGGTTTGCCATGTGCTGCCTGCCGATTGGCTGCGAAAGGATAGAGGATAGGAGAAGGTGTTAAGCGTGTGATAGTCTGAAGTGATTTTTTTTAACAAACGCGCATTCAAAAAAAAAGAGAGATGACATGTACTAGTGTGTCATGTCGTGGCTTTTCTACATCTGCTTCCTGTCTAATGTTTCCCGAGATAAAAGTCAGAGCGGTATCTGATGTGACAATTCAGCCAAGACTTGAAGAATCAAACCCTTCGACGTAGCGGACCGAGACCGACAGCAGATGTGAGCGAAGTTGCCCGGTTCAGAGAAGTTTTGCGAGATTTCCTCCAAATGATACAATTTGCAGTCCTGATGAATAATGTAATGAGGCTTGTAAGAACGCACAGCTGCCAACAGCAAATGAGGGCATATTATCAGCTTTGTGGCACTCCCCCAGATGCATTATCCCGTAACCCCATTCCCTCTTTCTCCCATCCTTCCTTTTTTCCTCTCTGTGAATTTATTGTCACCTTGGCTCAGCCACACTGTCACAAAGACCTTCCCAACCATTGGTTTGACACTTTTAGATTTTTCACTGGCTTCACTGTTAAACTGCACAATTAGACGGCAGAAGGAAACGACTTGTGCATACTCATCTACTGTGAGCTAGATTCAAGGTAACTTTGTGGAGGAGTTGCTCGGAAGGAGTTCTCAGACACAGACACACACACACACACACACACACACACACACACACACACACACACACACACACACACACACACAAACACACTCGACGCTGTGACCCCAAAAAAAAGCCTCACCAGGAGAATGAGATCTGCCTCCACACATTAAATAAACACTTTTAAACTATAACACATTGAATATGAACGCACACACACACACACTCGCTCTCTTCCCCCTCACTCCTCCAAAACAAACCTCGGCACCTCCGGCAAGAAAATGTTATTGCAAACATCCCAGCCGTCGCCTCCAGCTGCTTTAGAAAGAATCAGTTTGCGCTACGTGGGAAAGCTCCCTGCCGCAGTCGCTGCCGCTGCCGAGGGCGTCGCTCGGACGTCTGAATGTGATTACGCTCTGCCAGCATTCCCCCTCCTCCCCCTCCTCCTCTTCTTTTATTGAATTGGAAGGACACATTTCCCCCCTTAAACGCTCCTTATCTTCATCTTCCATCCGTTGAGCCGCCCCGCCCCATCCTGCTGAGCAAAATCTATTTTTCTCCACTAATTAATCCAAGGTGGACTTCAGCTCAGGTGTCAGTACCTGAAGGTGTTTTTTTGGCCGAGGTGCATTCAGGTTCACGAGTGTCCCAGATTAGCCCGCGGGGGGGTGGGGACGAGAGAGAGAGAACAGAGTGCTATGTGCTGCAGAACAAGCTGTTATTTCTGTATTTTATTCTGTGACGGTCTAAGAAGATATTTTCTTTAAACCATATAATTTTAACATATTCAATAGAAGAGGAATAAAAGGTTTGACTGCTCTTGAACTGATTCAGGTCAAAATGACTTGATGAAAAAGAGCACAGGAATAGAGGAGCAAAGGTTATCTGACAATGAATCTCATCTGTCCTTGATGGATGAATGGATGTAGAAATATGAAATAAAACAGTAAAAAAAAGGTGTGCTTTTGTCGAAGCTCGAATGCGCAAAAAAATTCACCTGAAGGCCTCGATGATGTAGGAAGTGACGGCGGCCCCTCCCTCGTGGGCGTTGGGCTGCCAGGTCAGTGACACGCTGTTCTTGGATACGTCCGTGACGATGGGTTTGTGAGGCGGACCCGGCAGCTGGAAGGGCTCGGTGGCCTGGGCTGCAGATGAGTCGGCGCTTTCTGGATGGTGAAGAAGCAAAAAGATGGAGGGAGAGAGGGAGGGTTGATAAGAAGAGAGAGAGAGATATATATTGGCCTTAAGCTTTATTTATTCTTTAGTATTACAATTTTCATTATGTGCTGGTGTAATAATCCGGCTAATGTTGACTGAACATTTGCATCACTTGCTGGCTGTAGGGCTGAGCTCCTTCTACTTCTAACAGACTTTGCAATTTTGCATTTCATGACGCTATTAGATCTCAACGCTAACAGTCAAATAACAAACTTAGGTGTCATCAGAGCAGCTTGTTAAGTCGTTACTCCTCCATTTAAAGCCGCTAATGAAATCTCTGCAGCCTGAGATATTTTATGTACTAACATGAGATGAATTGTAGGGAAAATAAAGAAGAGCAGAGTTGTGCTGTGAGCTGCAGCGGTGGATATCTCACTATTAAATAAGGAAGAGTGTGTTTAACCCTTTATTTATGATCAGAGAAGCTTTTTTTAAAGCAACACTATGCTTCATATTCATACACTTATAGATATGTATATTAGCAGTCTGCCCACTAGCAGCCTGAGGACTAGCAAGGGGTTAAGTGATTTAATTGGACTCAGCATGGTTAAATGAACATACACTGAGGATTACTTCTTAATGCATGGATTTTCTTATCTGCACTCAGTTTTTATCTAGAACTCATCATTCCACTGTTGTTAATTAAAATAGTGTGTGACTTTTCCAGTGTTTTATAGATTATCGTTTTTTTCACCTCTATGCGTTGTTATACAATGCTACTTCATACAGTCACACTTGCATGTATTTAAATCACACATCGACAATTTACCTTTAACTGTGAGAGCTCCACTCCAACTCGTCTCTCCACTGGAGCTGGAAGCCAGGCAGGTGTAAATCCCTGAGTCCGTTTCCTGGCAACAGAAAAATGCGTATCATTAGCTTAGCTTAGTGAGTGTGTGTGTGAGAGAGTGAGACGGTGATATTGTGTTAATGTACCCATTACCAGTGATTGAGACTAAATGTCATATCTCTCAAAAGCAGAATGTTTGTAGTCAGAATACTGAGCAGGGAGAAGTTGGCTGGATGAAAAGCTGGCAGAACACAGAGCCGTAATTCACACAAAGCCAACCAGGTGACTCTCTCCACTCTCACATGAAAGTCAGATTGGCTTTTTAGTACCTGTTTTAGCTAGCTCCCACTGGCACCAGAACAGTCACCGAGTGCATCCAAAGCACTGTCGAGAGCTGTCACCTTTTACCATTTCCTCCCTTTTTTCCCTCTGTGTATGATGATGGAATCATGATGGGCTCATAGAGGGAAAACTCACCTCTGCAGGCTGCACACAGATGGTTTCATTGAAGTATGTAAGATGGAAGCTAAGCATGAACTGCTGACAATAGTGATAGGAATTAGTGATGCATGAACAAATATATGAATGTCGAGATGAAAAATGTATTCCTCACACAGGTGAACTGTGCAGATGAAATGGTAATGTAGATAGATGATTCATGGTTTGGGGCCAAATGACACTGTGCATGTGCATATTCCTATTGTACATCAGAAACTTATTATATTATTTGAATTTCAAATTCCATCCAGACCGTTTATTTATATATATAGTATTCTATTGTATTCTATTGTATATAATGTATTCTTCTTCCTTATGAGTGCGTACTTCTTCCTTATGAGTGCGTACTTCTTCCTTATGAGTGCGTACTTCTTCCTTATGAGTGTCCACTACCGGTCAAAACCCCAATTTTTCCAGTTTTTTATTGAAATTCAAGCAGTCCAATGAATAGCTTGAAATGGTAGAAAGGAAAGTGGTGAACTGCCAGAGTTTAAAAAAAAAGGTAAGGTTATCCAAAACTGAAAATTATACAAAAGACTTAAAAATGTAGGTCTTTCCTACAGAGAAATTGTGTAGAAAGTCAGGGTGTCAGTGAGTACAGTTTCACTCACAAACTGGGGGAAACTCTGAAAGGAAGAGGTCTGGCAGACCCAAAGCCACAACAGAGTCAGAAGACAAGTTTCTGAGAGTCAACAGCTTGCGTGATATGTGGTTCACATGACAACAGCTTCAAGCACAGCTTCATAGCAGTCGTAGCAAGCAAGTCTCAGTTTCTACTGTGAAGAGAAGACTTGGAGTTGCAGGTAGAAAGCCATTGCTAAGAGTCAGAATAAGAAGAAGAGGCTTGCCTGAGCCATGAAACACCACCAATGGACTAACTGAAGACTGGAAGAAGCCATTATCCACTGATCAATCAACATTTAAAATATTCTGTTCATCATGCAGGAGTTTTGTATGCCGTCGAATAGGTGAAAGGATGGTTCCTCAGTGTGTGACATCAACTGTCAAATATAGAGGAGGAAGCATGATGGTCTGGGCTGTTTTTCTGGATCCAGGGTGGGCTACCACAGCATTCTGCAGCACCATACAGTACCCTGTGGTACAGTATGCACGTAGTTGGTCAGGGGTTCATCCTACAGCAACATATTGACCCAAAACATAAGTACAAGCTACTGTATGCCACAACTACCTTAGGGAAAGGTAAGGTAAAAAAGTGGAAAAAATGGCCTGTTCTAAAACTTTTGACCGGTAGTGTATATTTCCTCCTTATGAGTGTATTCATCTTATAAATGTATACTTTTTTCCTTTTAAGTGTATACTTCTCCCTTAAAAGTGTATACTTCCTCCTTTTCCTTTTTGAACACTCTTATTCTTGTTTTGTTCATTTTATCTGTTTTTTCTCATGTTCAAAATAAATAAATAAAAATTCAAATGAATAAATTCAAATATTAAGCCAATACATTTGGATATATTTATCAACATAGGTTCATCACTCTCTGAAAACTGCTTCTCTTAGGAATCAATTATGGTTAATTGCATGTGAATATTTGCATTCTCGTTAAGCAAGCCTCAACATGACAGCTGCTTCAATTAACTGCTTCTGCTTTGGACATTTTGTCAATTGTAGTCCTTTCATTTTTTTTATAAATGATATACTCTCAGTGGACCTATTTGAAGTCAAAGCTTAAGTCAAGCTGGTGGCTTTTATGTTCTTCGTCTGATTCCTACACAGCAGAGGAGGAGAGTTAAAGGATGGATCAAAGGACAGAATTTTAATGACCAGCTAGAGGTCTAGAAATTTCTGAGGCACCAGTCTCTATATTCAACAGCTACTTAGCATTCTGGACAGACTATGAGCAGATGTAATTAAGAGGTGGGTGATAAATGTGCCTGTGTGTGTGTGTGTGTGTGTGTGTGTGTGCACATGTGAATGCTGGCTATTACATTTTTTTGGGGAGGCAAGCCAAAAACTAGACGGGCTGTGAAATTGCTTACAACAGAGGGAGATATTGCGGGTCTCTACACTGGGGAATCTTTCAATGTGACACAGAGGCAGTAACAACTTGCAGAAGCAGCGCGTCTCAACACTTTTCTTTTCCATTTGATTCATCGCTTCATGACGTTCTTTCTGTCTTTCCTTCTTTTTGTCTTTCTTCCTTTTATGAATCGATGTACCCTCAATTTAAGATGCAGAATCCAGACTACTTCAGCACTTAAAACATTCAAACTGATGATACAAGAGTGTTAGAAGACATCAGAGGATCTCCAAGTGATTTTCAGAGTCCTTGTGTTTACGGAGGCAGATACGATCTACATTTTTGTAGGGAACAGTAATGCAAATGCATATGTAAGCCTTAAAAGAAGAAAGAAAGAAATGTATTGAAGTGAATAGGATCACTAAATGTTGAGGCAAAAATCACTAAAAGGGAAGGGTTTATAAATATTGGAAGAAATGGAGCTGCTACTTTTGATTTGACATGACTGTATCACAATATGTTTGCTCCAGTTGTAGTTCCATGCTAGGACTTTTAAAGTAGACTGAGGTTGTCTCAAAGGACACCTATGGACATGATGGACCCCCCCACCCCCAACTCAATCTACTAGCCTATTTCTTTTCTAATTTTTTATTTTGAATGATTTCAAGAATTTCAAATTGCAGTCAGTTGTGCATCCTTCCTGTTGTGTTTGTTGTGTGTATGTATTTATGTTATAAAAATGACCTAAAAGATGCTCCATATTAATCACATTAAAAAGGAGCTATGACATCCCTCACTTTCCTCCTACACTCCTACACTACTGATCAACAGTTGGTGGTGATAGTAAGACTGAGATCAGACCATAGACTGTACAGGTCCAGATTTATGACCATGGTTTTGATGTAAGATGGGTGTCAAGAAAGTCTAATCTGGCTCAACCTTTATCTGGCAAGATGTTGTAACATGTATTACTGTTTATCTCATAAAATGATTGCAGCAACAGTTGTAATACTCTTCCTTGTAATATTAGAAACTGCTGGTCACTGTTTTGGCATCTGATGATCCCCCCAACTCACTCTTCTATTAGTCAACCTGGACTTCCTGGATCATATTTCACTGTCTTCCCATCACTCCCACCACATCCTGCCAATTCAGCATTTCTTTTCAAGTTCAGGGATGTTATTTGTGCACCCAGATAATTCGAATTGAACATGTTTGGTGGGTCAGAGTGCTTTGGTAAGAAAGACTGATTGTTAATATAACTGTTTCTCTGCTCGAAATCTCAGAGGAGTATCTTCACCTATAAGTTAGCCTGTGGAGTGAATTTTTAGATCATGAGTGGCGTTGCAGAGCAGTGATTTCATGGGAGGGTCCTTGTATAACACACACGCCACTAGTGCTTATCATTAACTAGTAGCTTTAATGCACTATAAAAGGTAACCATGCACCAATAAAACAGAAAGAGAAGAAGAAAACCTCCCCCGATTGTGATAGATGTGAACAAAACACTCATAATTTAAAGGCTTTGTAAATGTTTTACGAGATATGACATCTATTCAACAAATGTGCTAAGCTCTTAATGACACATAGAACATGTTATACTAAGAAATTGGTTGGAAACTAATCCTTGCTTTCTTACAATATAGACTCTGCAGAGCAGTTTAAAGCTAGATAAATTCTAATGGGAGTCAAAGACATCCCGGCTCCATTTACAGTACACGTAGAGGGCGAGGAGGCTGACCGTATTTCAGCATTAACTGCACCTGTGAGGCCAGCTGGCTCTGTATATAGCTCTCTTGTTGCACTTGTGTGTGTGTGTGTGTGTGTGTGTGTGTGTGTGTAGTTTTACAGGTGTGCGTGGCAGCCTTATGGGGATTTTTAATTAGTTTCCATTCTGTTTTGCAGTGAGATTCTTCAATCTTCTGTTCATCAATTTACATGCAGACCCAAACACAGTCAACCTTCCCTTATTCACTTATTGGGTGAGAGCAGGCCCGTATTCCTCCCATTGAAAACCTTATACATTATGCAGAGGAGGTACGCGGCAAAAAGCTATCATGACTAATGCCTCGCTGAGCTTCTGACCATTCTCCTCCCCTGCATCTGTGGGGCCGCCTCATCAGTAACGCTGACAGGAGAATTACTCAAGCCTAAGTGGCTTGTCAGCTTGGGGGGTTGGGGGGGGGGGGGCCAGGTGACTCTCCGTCCCATGCAGCATCCCTCACTGCTGCCGCTCCTCCCTTCCTCTTTTTCTTACGGGGGCCCTGACCTTGTGTTGACCCGTGGTGCCGGCTGATGGCTCGGCTGTCTGAGAGAGAAGGGGTGCTAAAAAAGCGAGTCCCCCAGATGGTGGCGGTTTGATCAGTGGATGGGGAATGGGTGCGGATGAGGGGAGGGCGGGTGTGTGTGGGGGTAAACAGCCGGGGACACCTGACTATTAATCAAGGCCGGCAGCTCGGGGCTCTGCTCGAAACAGATTGCTGAAAAATGGATGAGGCGGGAGGAAGAGAGGAGAGCTGGAGGGAGGGAGGGAGGGAATGGAGGGAGGGAGAGGTAGAGAGGAGAGGAGCTCGGAACTTAAAAGGAGGAATCTGCGGATACTTATTTATTTATTTATTTATAACGCTTTGATTGCATTTTTGACATTTGGGAGATTTCGCCGCTAAGATTCCCCAGAAATGATCTGCCAATCAAAATGAGTGACTTGGGGTGCCTGTTCTGTTTTTTTTGTCCAAACTGCACCGTTAGTATGGGTGAGAGCAGACAGAAGGCTGATAATGACATCAGAACCCTTTTTTTTTGGTGAGGGTGCAGAAAGGAAATGTGATTACAGACTATAACACGAGTACACTGGGAGTTAAAGTCAACACATGAACTCGATTTTCGGATTTAACCTGATTATTCTAGGTAATCTGTTTCTTTTCTCGCACTCTCCCTTCTTCCTTCTTCTTTTTTTTTAACCCTCCGTACCCGCCACATAACCTCTACCCCCACACCCACATCCACCGTTTAGCAGAATGGCAGCACAAACCTCTCTTTAAACAACACCACCACCACACACACTTCCCGTCTGTCCGGGACGTCTTGGCACCGTTGAGGGGACAGAGGCAGTGTGTGTGTGTGTGTGTGTGTGTGTGTGTGTGTGTGTGTGTGTGTGTGTGTGTGTGTCTGGCACAGGTCCCAGGGTAATGGCATCTCCTCATCGCCAGGGTACGAGGAACAAACAGACCATCTGTCCCCCCTCCAGGGCCCCAGATGAACTCGACTTATTTATACTGATTATTTCGGGGGTGATTTCATTTTTTTTCTTTCCATCATGCAAAAAGGCGGTATTGTGGTTAATGCATCTCATACTCTGACATGAGTGGTTTTACATGTCTGTCATCATGTGTTTCTGATGTAAACCCATTATAGTGAGTAAATGGAAGGTTTTTAACTTATGAGCATGTTATTATGTTAATAATCTGGATAATAGCCTGCCTGTGTGATATCATTATATTACATAATCAAATCTACATGAGATCAACCTTTTCAGCACTATCTTTATTTGATAATAACGATACTATTATAGATCATATCTCCTAGATTCTAGATTTCTGTTACTGTATTATGTTAATACTGCTGATTTTTAAATCAATGCACATATATTGCTATTTGTGCTTTCCATCTTATATTACATTAATGTTCCTTTTTTGTTCTTTTTTAACATTGCTTTATGCTCCTTTTGTGTCCCTTTTATGTGAAGCACTGGTGTCATTTCTTTTGTTGTAAAGCACTCTGAGCTGCATTTATTGTATGAGTTATCATTATTATATCATGTTATTGTTATATGTTGCTGCCCAAAATGTCCTTAGTTTAAAACTTGACTGACTTGATTTCAGTTATTATGGTAGGTTTGGTCACAGCCTCTAGAATGATATCAAGATGCTGGGAACTGCTGTATCACTGGACCTGAAGGACTGGATAAATGCAGTAGTGGAGACTGAATCTTATGAGTCTTTGCTCAGCAGACTAAAAGGGAAGAAGGATGATGGGACGGTCCCTTGGGAGCTCTTTTGGACCTTTACAAAGATGAATGAAAACTGGGTTCAGAGCACCAGTGGCTGAATACAGTACACCCCCCTTTCCTTTATTATGAACTGAATTTCTCATTTCCATATATATGAGTCATATATATTTGTGTTTTTATTTTCAACTTGGATTATTTATATATTTTAATGTCTACGCCAGAACCAATGCCTGTATCACCAACCCTGAGACCAAGTTATTGTTTTTGAAAAAAATCAATCAAAAACTAAAAACTAAAAACCTGAGCACTTTAGTTTTTGGGCCATGTTGTTGTTGTACATGTACAGCCTTGACTCTTTGTTTTAGTGACAGACTCCAGTGTCTCATTTCTCTAAAATCAGTGACGAGGAAAACTCTCAAGTGCACAGAACAATATTTCAAATGAAACAAAGTAACAATTTCTACAAGTAATTATGTCGCCTCATCTCTAAAATCCAGGGTGGTAACAATCTGGAGTTTTTGTTTGTTATGTTTGCTGTTTGCTTTAAAACAATAAAAACAAACACCTCACCATGGAGGCATGTCTTTACACTGCACAGAGTCTGATTAAACTGAACCAAAGCCTACAGAGAACTTCCACATGTTTGACAGCTTCAAACGGGTTCTGAAAGCGTGACCTCGTCCGAGTCGGTGCTCTCAGCTGTCAACTCCTTCTCTTTTTATTCCCATGTGACTTGAACGCATCACAAAAAAAAAATGCTTTTGGCTGTTTTTCCTCTAACTCATCCTCCTCTAACTCCTCCATCTCTACCTCTCCCTCACTCGCAATGATGTATTGAGGATTTAATTACAAGTCTCAGCGATCGTTAATCATTGAGAACCCACAATCAATTAATGCACGAGCCTCCTCGAGTCTCACCGATGCTGCCGTGACCCTCAGGTGTCGCCTCGTACCCAGGAGGGAATTCTGGGCCGAATGGATTTCATTAGCACGGAGTAAGACGGCGTTAACGACTGCTAATGGCCCCCGCACGCTCATTACCATGGTGATCACGCCTCAACGTTGAGCTTTTTTTTGCTACATTCCCCCCTCCTCCAGTCCTCTCTTCTTCTCCTCCTTCTCATAAAAACTTTGAGTCAAGCGTAAAAAATGTCCCTCCGTTTAAGCGCTTCACACTCTTCTCTGTAATTAAAACGGCGGCGTTTTTATCTGGTGGAGTGTGTTTATCTTGCGTGAACGGCGTTGCGTTTGATGTGCAAACAGTGACACGTGCAGATGCGCATCCAGACTGCGTTTTAATGAGTCTGTGGGAAGGTTTGTGATGGAATGAGATGCGCTCATAAAGATTCAGTGATTTAAAAACCAAAAACCTGAAGGTCACTGCAGATTTATTCATGCAAGTGTAAATAAAAACCTATTTCATCAGGCTGGGATTTCACAAACAGATAAATAGTGTTTGCGGGTTTCAGGCTGTTATGTGATGGAGGGGTTGGGGACGAGGGTGGGGGGATAATTTGTTTTGAAATACCTGGAGGTTGGTGATTTGAAAAGTGCCGTTTTCCATCAGGCTGATCCGGTCGTCGTTACCCAGGATCCTTTGGCCGTCTTTCTCCCATTGGATGCTGGGGATGGGGTTGCCCATGATGTGGCAGTGTAACTGGGCGGTGGAACCTGGAGCTAAAGTGTGATTGGCTGGTCCCTGGCGGATGATGGGAGGGATGCGGTCTGAAGGTGCTGTATGGATAGAAAGAGTAATGTCAGTTGGAGATAATAGTCAAATTATTATCCTACTTTTTCACCAAATTGCAGCTATGTTTGAAATGTGTTTCACTTTGGAGCTTCAGAGTGATGAGATAAGATACGATGGATCTTTATTGATCCCCCTTGGGAGAAATTCAAATTGACACAAGCAGGGTGGAAAGTGTACTAAAAATAAAATCAACAATGAATGAGACAAAATAGGATCAAATAAATATATAAAATACTACAGTATAGAGTAAACTGGATCTTTGTGTAAATAAATCTGCAATATATAAACGTGCAATATGCAGGAGTTACAGAGATTATATACATGTGATTGTTCCTGAGATTTACATACAGAATATAAACTCATATAGATAAAAGTTAATGTTCAATGTACAGAAAATCTGAGATATAAACTACACAAACATTATCCACAACATCTGTCCAGTACCTGCAGCGTCCAGCACAACAGCAAAAAAGCTACGGAGCTTTAAAAAGGAACAGTTTGACATTTTGGGAAATGTGCTTATTTACTTTCATGCTGAGAGTTGGATGAGCAGTAAAGCGTTGGTGTCTGGAGTAACCAGCTGGAGTTTTTGCACAGAGGACAACAAATGAGAGTTAATTAGTGAGCGTTACAGGTAGGTGAATTTTCTAACCTTAAAACGGAGCCAGGCTAACTGTTTTCAACTGCGTGCTCAGTAAGCTAATCAGCTGCCAGCGGCCGCTTCATATTCTGCAGACAGATATAAGAGATATCAATCTTCTCATCAAACACTTGGCAAGAAAGCAAATAAGCACA